>NW_028227259.1:74077716-74675216 GCF_978045245.1 Mus caroli
CACATGAGAATCAAGAGATAAAATGTAGCCTTGACTAATGACTGACATCCAATGAAGGCTAGATAACACAGCCCAGCATCTAAAGGGAAATTGTGACACTAGAATTGTCAATTTCAAGGTGGTCCCATCCTCCTGTTAAACCACAAGCCAAATTAAAATATTTTACAAGTGTCTTAGACATTCTGTTTTATCACAGTGACAGAAAAGACACGAATACATACCCATAGTTTTACACCTGGATAAGTAATTTCATGTAATTGAAGAGTATTGCATTTGCAAGTACAACCAAAATAAAGGGGGCATCATTGCCTTTATCTTCTTCCCTGTAAGAGTTCCTCACCCCATTCCCCCTACCCTTTTCCTCTTAAAAGAATGTTCCCCTACCCACAAGCATCCCCTGCACCCCACGCCCCTATGATCTCCTATCCATGGGATATCAAGTCACTACAAGGTCAGGTACATCCACTCCCAGAGGCTAGACCAGGCAGTCCTCTGGTAAATATGTGTCTAGGGCCACAGGCCAGACCATGTATGCTCTTTGGTTGGTGTCTTAGTCTTTGGGAGCTCTGAGAGGTCCAGGGTAGTGGATACTGTTGTTCTTCCTATGTGGTTGCCATCTCCTTCAGCTTATATCCTTCCCCTAACTCTTCCATATTGGACCCAACTCAGTACTATCGTTGGCTCTAAGTATGTGCATGTGTCAGTTGCTGGTAGAGGCTCTCAGATGACAACCATGCTAGACTCCTGTCTGCAAGCACAACATGGGATCAGTAATAGTGTCAGCGTTTGGTATAAGCAATAGGTGAGTAGTACTCCACATTTTCTGTACCCATTCCTCTGTTGAGGGACATCTGGGTTATTTCCAGCTTCTGGCTTTTATAAATAAGGCATGTTGCTGTCTCCTGAGAGGCTCTGCCAGTACCTGACTAATACAGAAGTGGATGCTCACAGCCATCCATTGGATGGAGCACAGGGTCCCCAATGAAGGAGCTAGAGAAAGTACCCAAGGTGCTGAAGGGTTTTGCAGCCCCATAGAGGAATAACAATATGAACTAACCAGTACCCCAGAGTTCCCTGGACTAAACCACCAACCAAAGAAAACACATGATGGGGCTCACAACTCTAGCTGCATATGTAGCAGAGGATGGTCTAGTTGGTCATCAGTGGGAGGAGAGGCCCTTGGTCCTGTAAAGGTTCTATGCCCCAGTATAGGGGAGTGCCAGGGCCAGGAAGTGGGAGTGGTTGGGCTGTTGTGCAGGGTGAGGAGGAGGGAATAGGGAGTTTTCGGATGGGAAACCTGGAAAGGGGATAGCATTTAAAGTGTAAGTGAAGAAGATATATAATAACAATAATAATAATAATAATAATAATAATAATAATAATAATGCTGTAGTAATGGGGCACATTGAACCTGAATTTGCCATCCTCTGTAATCAGTCAAGACTTCAAGTGGAGGGATTGAGAAACCAGTCCAGCCACAAAAACACTAATGGACAGTTTTTCATGCACACAAGTTGTACTGGGACTGAAATCTAGCATAATCATCATCTGAGAGATCAGAGAGACTCCATCCAGCAACTGATGGGAGTAGATGCAGAATCTTATAGCCAAATATTGAGTGGAGCTCAGGGAGTCCTGTGGAGACAGGCAGAAAGAACTGGAGAAGCCAGAGGATTCAAGGACACCACAAGAACAAAGCCCACAGAATCAACTGACCAGAACTCAAGTGGGAGCACAGAGATCATGGAGCCAGTATAGGTCTGACCTAGGTTCTTTGCATATGTGTTATAGCTATGTAGCTTGGTACTGTTCTTGTGGGATTCCTGACAGTGGGAGCAAGGAATATCCCTGACTCTTTTGCCTGCCTTTGGGATCTCTTTCCTCCTACTTGGTTGCCATATATAGCCTTGATGTAAGAATATGTGCCTGGTATCATTGTTGCTCGTTAGCTTGTTATGCTGAGTTTGTTTGATATCCCTGGGAGGCCTGAGGAAATGGGAGGCAGAAGAGAGACACTGGTGCAGGCAGTGAGGGAAAACTGCAATAGAGATTTAGTTAGTATATGAGAAAAGAGTAAATTTTAAAAAAGGAAACTAGAGGGAATGCATACTCACAACTTAACAGCACACGTGAAAGCTTTAGAACCAAAAGAAGCAAACACAACCAAGAAGATTAGATGGCAAGAAATGTACAAACTGAGAGATGAAATCAATAAAATAGAAACAAAGAGGTAAATATAATGAATCAATAAAACAAAGCGTTGGTTCTTTGAGAAAATCATCAAGATAGACAAACCCATATCCAAAATAACTAAAAGGGGGAGGAATAACATCCAAATTAATGAAATCAGAAATGAAAAAGGAGGCGGAAAAATAGATATCAAAGAAATCCAAAGAATAATGTTATACGTCAAAACCCTATAGTCCAAAGAAATTGGAAAATCTAAAAGGAATGGACAATTTTCTTAATAGATATTACTTATCAAAATTAAATCAAGATCGAATAAACATTTTTCAAAAGACCAATAACTCCTAAGGAAATAGTAGTAGTAGTCATTAAAGGTCACCCAACAAAACACAACAACAAAAAAGCCCAGGACAGACTGTTTTAGCACAGAATTCTACCAGATTTCCAAGATGAGATAATATCAAATTATTCCACAAAATATAAACAGAAGAACCATTGACAAATTCATTTTATGAGGCCACATATACCATAAAGACTCAAGAAAGAGAATTACAGACCAATTTCCCTCTTGAACATTGATGCAAAAATACTCAATAAAGTACTCCTAGCAATGGGAAATACTGAGCCTGAACCAGCCATCTTCTGTAACCTGGCAAGTCTTCCAGTGGATGGATTGGGAAACCAACCCAACCAAAAAAAAAAAAAAAATAGACCTACAATCCTACAATTTATCTTGCCTACAATATATGTTGAGGTAAATATCGAGCAGAAATTTTGGAAATGGCCAACCAATGACTTGAGCAACATAAGACCCAAGTCCCATGACATGAGAGCGAGCCCAACCCTGATTCTGCCTGGAAGACCAGGACTCAGAGGCTAGATAACAAAAAGACCCTAGAGTATAATAATAATAATAATAAATAATAATAATAATAATAATAATAATAATAATAATGTCAATGAAATGATCCCTAATGATAATCTGCAATACTCACAGATTGGTGTTCAGAGAGGTTTCATCCAACAACTGATGGAAACAGGTGCAGCGACCCATAGGTAAACATAAGGTGGAGCTAGGGGAATCCTGCTAGAGGTGCAGGAAGGATTGTAGGTTACAGAGGAGTAAAGGACACCACAAGAAAACCTACAGAATCAACTAACCCAGGCCCATGTCAGTTCACAGAGACTGAACAGCCAACCAGAGAGTCTGCATGGTCCAACCTAGGCCCTCTCTATATGTTACAATTGTGTATCCTGGTCTTCTAGTGGGACGCCTAACAATGGGAGTGCAGGCTGTCTCTGATTCTTCTGCCTTCTTTGGGACCCTTGTCATCCTCGTGGGATGCCTAATCCAGCATCAATATGAGGAGAGGTGCCTAGTCTTACTTGATATACCATGTTTGGTTAGTATCAATGGGAGGCCTGCCCTTTTCTGTAGAGAAATGGAGGAAACATAGAGAGGAAAGGGGGAGAGAAGGAAGAGGAAGGATATGGGGAAAAGGAAAGGGAAGAGACTAGAAGGAGAGGAGGGAGGGCAAACAGAATAGGCTGTAATATAGGAGAGAAAAAGAACAATAAACCAGTTCTCTTGCTACTGCCAGAAACCTAAAAACAAAAACAAAAGCAAAAAAACCCAAAACAACAAAAAAAATAAATGCTGAATCAAAGTATTCATGAGGAAAAAAAAAAAACAATCTTGCAGTTCTCCTACTTTGACTAGTCTCTTTGGAGGCTTTTGTGGAAACTTAAAATTTCTAGGGAGTGCCAAGATAGAAACAATGCTGAGCAACGGTAAGGTCTTTGTTAAGAATGAAGCATTAATTTTCTTCACATACTGGTACTTGTACTGGAAAAAGAAACAATTTTAAAAGTACTGTAGGATCTGTACATTTTCTTTCTAAGTGATTAACATAGCCTAGATATTAGATTATCCCAAGTATGTCTTGATAATTTTTTAGCTATTTCTCTATATCAGAGGGATATAGTTAGCTGCCATGTTTATTTAATCTACTTAGGAGGAGTTAGCCCCAGCTCTTTTTTCAATCGCCTAACATTTTCCCTAAATATTTCTACCTCCCTTCAAATTATGACTCATGTATTGCTAAGCATGTGTATAGGATTTTAAAATGCGTGTTTGTTTAAATATTAAAAATTAGACCTGACAAAATGATTTGTAATTTTCTCTTTCTTTGTGGTTTTTAATCTGTAAAGTGGAGCTCAGATAGATAACTGCTGAAAAAACATTGCAAAAGAAACATGAATCCTATAGAAACAGTAGAGTAATAGACTATATTTAAAAAATACTAAAATGTTGAATCTTTTAGTCAGAAACAAGTGGCTGATATTTGAAAAGACAGGTATGTCTTTCTATCGTTTGGGGATTAAACAATGTATAAAAAAATAATAATCTTGAAATATGTACCTCTCTCTCTCTCTCTCTCTCTCTCTCTCTCTCTCTCTCTCTCTCTCTCTCTCTCTGTGTGTGTGTGTGTGTGTGTGTGTGTGTGTGTGTGTGTGGTGCGGTAGGTGCACATCTTTGGTATTTTCCTCTATCATTCTCAACCTTGTTTGGAGGGACAGGGACTCTAAATGAACCTAAAGCTTGATATTTGGGATAGGCTAGCCAGTGAGTTTCCAAAACCTGTTCCCACACTCCAAACTTGGGGTTACAGGTACATATGACAATAGCCAGGTTTTATGTGGGTATTAAGAATTCCAACTCAGGTCTTCTTGCCTGAACAACAAGTGCATCTCTCCCCAGACTTTGGCTACTTTGTGGGTTCTTCTTATTTCTATCCTTCTCTACACATTTACTTTTACCTTTTCAACCCCCTAAGAATAAATAGGAGAGAGAGAGAAGGATAGAAGGGAAAGGAGGTGACATTATCCGTAGACTACTTCCTACTGATTAGGGGAATCATGTTCTTCTAGCCAAGTCTGATCTTCACTAGCAGGATATCTAATTTCTTCTTCTTTCCTCTTTGTACATGACTACTTAAACTGTGACCAACAGCAACCAACCATCAATCAATCAACAGCCAACAACAACCTCATCTCTTGGGGACCTAGCATTTATATACCCTCTGAAGATCCCTCAGCATCCAACATCACACAATCACAGAAACCATCTGCAGTTGGTAAAAATCCGGCCCCTAGCTGTGGTGAGAAATCTGACAAAGCCCCATATTCCACACCTGAGATTAAAATAAACACATATTCCCATAATATTTCTGTGTTTTCCAAAGAAAACAAATTTTCACTATACCCCAGCCCAATAAATATGTATACATATCATATACAAATTAAGTATTTAATTTAAAAATGTGGAATCTATGTTTTCAAAAGCAAAATTGGAAGGTCAAGTAAACTCACTATTTTAGCCCAACATCTCCTGATGAAAATAATTTGTTGCAGCCTCAGAGTACTTACCAAATTACATTAAAAGCCAGGCACTATTCACAAAAGTTTTATTCTTCATGGACAGTGGATATAATTTGATTATAATGAAATTGTGCTATAACAAATAACTATTCAGAAAAGTCAGATCTACGCCAACCCTTTAAGAAGCTGTCATAGCAATCCTCTGAGTCACAATTTTATCTGCATCAGCAGACACCAAGAGCATTGTCTACAAAATAATTATTGATCAAGACCAGATCCCCAGCACACAGAAACAGAAAACAAAACAAAACAAAACAAACAAAAACAACCAGTAATCTGTCATTTCTCTTGACAACAGAATTGTTATGTGACATAAATGTGCCTTGGATGACTTAAGCTGCAAATTGAATGTCTTTGAAATCTCTGTAATTTTAGTCTGTGGAATCTAAATATGTATATACTTTTAACAACGTTTCTATTTTAGAGAAAACATTGACAAACCATGTTTCATCTACTGTTGGATATTATTGTCTAGGAAATTTTTTTAAAAAGTCTATAATTAGTGTAATAATCAAAAATGCCTCATTGAAGGCATTGGATAAACGCAGTTATTCATTAAGTTAACAATTTTTTTGCAGAAAACCCAATTGTTCTTCAAGATATTACCCTGGGCATTGGAGGAACAAAGGGTAGAAATATTTAAGTTCCAAATATTTACCCAGGAATCATTAAACATCTTGATAATAAGTAAATACCATAAATAAACACCAATATGCCAATCAGAGGTACATTGCTTCACCTTTGAGTTGAAAAGGTATCCTGATCAATGTGACCGTTATGCTAAGATATTAAAGATGGAAGCTGAAAGAGGCTCCGGGACAAGGAAAGATAGTAACAACTTTTGACAATTTGTCTCAGTAATGGAAGTATGAGAAAGAAATTTCTGCTTGAGAATAAAAACTTCAGTTCTCTTGACTGTCTAAAATCTCCCCTTTCTCTTTTCTGTCTTATTTTTCTCCTGAAATAAACACTTTGGACAAAGGTGTACATTCTACTCAAAATAATATCTACTAACATTACTTTCCAGACAGAAATATTGAATCATCACCAGACTATATATCTACAATGTACTGTCATGAACTCTGGGTCAAGAGACACTAAACAAAGTTTACAAAAAACAAAAAACAAAATACCAACAACAAAAAAAGCTTGTCGCTATGACTCATGAAATTGTATTAATGCTTTAGTTCTCCAAGTCAGGCTAATGATGAGAAGATCTTCCAGAGTCACTCAGTTAAAATACTTAGAGTCATAATTTGAATTCCAAATGATACTCTTAACCACTTTTGGAGTTAGAAACTGTAAATGCATATGTTTAAGAGCCTTTTTAAGCACAAGTGCATTTTCCTGAACTGTATCTACAACAATCCAACTAAGACAGTGAAGTCAGTAAACAACATAGTTCTTCAGATCTGAATTCAACTGTAGGTAGTTTTGACTATACACTAAATATGAATGCTAAGTCTTTCTTTCCCAGATAATTAACTCTTCAGATTGATCATACATCTTTCTAGAATGTATGAAAATGGTTTGTTAACCCTGCTTCCTGATCTTCTTCCCACTCAAACTATACTGTCTTTGTTACTTGAGTATCATAAAATGTTTATAGATTCTATATAACAATACTCTCTATGCTCCAGCCTACATATGTATAAATAGTACTACATTCAGAAAGGTGTTCTGAAAGTTTTATCTTAGCAACAAATGCAACTTAATTAAGTTTTTCTTTTCTGTTCCTGTTCCTCCTTTTGGTTTCTAGAGACAGATTTTGCTTCACAGCCCTAGTTGACCTCAAATTCAAAATTCTATTCTCGTAAGTATTGTGACTGAAAACAAGAACCACCATAAACAACTAGGATTTTTTTTTTTTGCTTAATTGAAGAAACTTTTGATATGTTTAGAAGGTGAATTAAAGTCACCACTCAACTACATTTTCTATATCTGATAAAAACTCTTGCATGTTTCTCCTAAGAGAAGCATTTCTTAAATGTGTTTCAATAAATTTTTATGCTTCAGCTCAGCACTTACAAAAACTGTTTAGAAATTTACTATTCAAAATACACAATAAAGATGGTTCAAGAGATGGTTCACTCTGTCAAGTGTCAACTTCTACAAAATTGATCCTAAACTGCAAAGCTATCAAGCATCAATTTTACATGATAGTATGATACATGATTAGCTGCTAAAGGAATTAATGTTAGAACCACAGATTATAAAAACAGGTTGACACACCTTGAATCTACTAGATACTACTTGTATACTTTGGAGGAATTTAGTCTATCTGTGCTTGACAGGTATTCAACTCTGTAACCCAGAGATAGCTTTAAATCAGTAATATCCTTACTTTCAAACTGGAGAATGAGTTTCAAAACACGTTAGTTCCAAATGTACAACAAATGAAATTCAGCAACACATGAAATAATTTATGGATAAGTGAAGTCCATATACACAGGCATATGTAGCAGAAGGGGACTTACAAAATAACTTATTGTATAAATTATCTCTTCTTAAGAGACACTGTTGCTGATGCCAAGACATGCTTGCTGACAGAAGCCTGATAAGGCTGTCTCCTGAGAGACTGCCAGAACCTGACCAATACAGATGTGGATGCTTGCAGCCAACCATCAAGCTGGGCAACCAATGGAGAAGTTAGGGAAAGGACTGTAGGAGCTGAAGAGTTTTGTAACCCCATAGGAAGAACAACAATATTAACCAACCATACACCCCCGAGCTCCCAAGGATTGAACCACCAACCAAAATGTACACATGGAGGGACACATGGCTCCAGCTGCATATGTAGCAGAGGAAGGCCTTGTCTAGCATCAGTGGGAGGGGAGGCCCTTTGGTCCTGTGAAGGACTGATGGCCCAGTGTAGGGGAATGCTAGGGCAGTGAGGTGAGAGTGAAGGGTGGATGGGGGAGCACCCTCATAGGTGCAGGGGGAGGGAATGGGATAGGGGGTTGTGAAGGGGAAATTGGGAAAGGGGATAACATTTGAAATGTAAATGAATAAAATGATCAATAAAAATACATGAAAAAGGAATAAGATCTTGCAATATCCCCAGGTTGGCCTTGAATTTACTCTATAACTGAAGCTAGCCTTTAAACTTAGATGTTCCTGACTTATCCTTCACAGTGCTGGTGTGACAAGCAGATGCCACAACCCAGTGTGTAGACAACCTCTATCTTTTAAATTCATTACAATTTAAACACTGAAACATGGTAAGTTGTTCAGAAATCATAGGTTGAATTATCATGCTACCAAAATGGGGTCCAAATCTACTCTATCTACAGTTAAATAGCATATTAAGTAGGTGTAACAAATTCCTTTGGCTCCATGACATCTCATAGTGCTTACACTATCCAGTGCATAACCCTTCAACAGCATAAGTCATTTGGGTCTTCTCCAGGAAATGATTTCACTTGTCCTAAGGGGTAAGCCCCATAATATCAGCTGCAATTTCCAATGGAGTATTATCAAAATCATTCAGCACTTAATAAGCCCCTCATGCTGGAACAGCTGTTCATCTGAAAGGAAAAAATGCTAAAAACTTTCTATGATCCTAAGCTAATCTCACTTGAGCTAGAAAAAAGGTATTAGGCTATTTTGCATGTTCTATCACTTTGTGACAAGAAAGCCAATTTTGTACTTCAGTAAAGGCAGATTGTAAATTTAGCATGAATTGAACCAGTAGCTGAGTTTCAATTTCTGGCAAATGGCTCATCAGCGCATTAATGTATACTACCAAGATAACCACTTCAGTCAGGCAAGCAAGAAAGTAGAAAACACAAACACTCAGTAGGAAGCAAGGGAAATAGACTCTCTACCAACTCACACAAAACAAATCCTAAACTTCAAAGCTCTCAAGCATCATTGCTATTTTTACATGAAAATATAATGATTGTGAAAAAAATTAATGTTAAAATCACAGATTGTAAAACCAGGATGACACATTTTGAATCTATTAGATACGACTAGGGAGGAACTTAGCATGACTGTGTATACTGGGGAGGAACATAGCATGTCTGAGCTTGACATGTTGAAGCATACTGAAGTATTACCCTTAGAGTTATTAGTAGGAAAATATTAGTGAGGTACACAAGCACTTGGTCAATGATAGACACTCAAATGCTATTATTATATTGGTAACATTTCTTATTAAAGCTAGATCCTTGCTATGAGGTAAAATATTAATACAGAGGTTTCCATTCTTTCTGTGTTTTTGCTCTATTTTTCTCCACAGAACTAGATGTTAAATGAATACTGTTGTTGGAACACAGTCCAAGAATGGAGCCATGTGAGAATTCTGAGTGCTTGGGAGGAAAGTCCAAGATAACAAGATTCATGACATCTGTTTAAAACACAGAATACTCCTTGGAATGTGTTTTTGCTCCTCCCAGGTGTAGCACAGAGTTTACTTCAGCTGTTGTTCTTTGGCCTTTACAGAAAAGCATGGTTCTGCTATGTACAGATTTTCCTTGTGATTGTATATTTTTCCCAGGTAACTCTTAACCCTCAGAGTATAAATTATCTGATTCTCTAAATCAAGTTGAGTAGTGCATGAGACAGACTTTAGGCTGTCTCATCTTTAGGCCACAACTCTCAAGGCCAGACTGCCGTTAGAGCGGTAAACATAGAACTCAGAAAACTTTGATAGCTCTCCACTGATGAAAATTCATCTTGGCTACTATTAATAGGTGGAGACATTCAGCTTCATTCCTTTGGATAATGCTAAGAACCAGTTAACACCAAACTAGCCATGATCTGCTAGTTGACAGAATAAATAATAAAGGACTAATACTGTGTGAATTTGGTTTTGTCATGGAATACCTTGGTTTCTCCATCTATGGTAATTGAGAGTTTTGATGGGTATAGTAGCCTGGGTTGGCATTTGTGTTCTCTTACGGTCTGTATAAAGGAACTCCACATAAAACCAGAGACACTGAAACTTATAGAGGAGAAAGTGGGGAAAAGCCTTGAAGATATGGGCACAGGGGGAAAAAATTCCTGAACAGAACAGGAATGGCTTGTGCTATAAGATCGAGAATAGACAAATGGGACCTCATAAAATTGCAAAGCTTCTGTAAGGCAAAAGACACTGTCAATAAGACAAAAAGGCCACCAACACATTGGGAAAGGATCTTTATCAATCCTAAATCAGATAGGGGACTATATACAATATATATAAAGAACTCAAGAAGATCGACTCCAGAAAATCAAATAACCCCATTAAAAAAATAGGGTACAAAGCTAAACAAAGAATTCTCAACTAGTGAATACCAAATAGCTGAGAAGCACCTGAAAAAATGTTCACCATCCTTAATCATCAGGGAGATGCAAATCAAACCAACCCTGAGATTCCACCTCACACAAGTCAGAATGGCTAAGAACAAATATTCAGGTGACAGCAGATGCTGGCGAGGATATGGAGAAAGAGGGACACTCCTCCATTGTTAGTGGGATTGCAAGCTTGTACAACCACTCTGGAAATCAGTTTGGCGGTTCCTCAGAAAATAGACATAGTACTACCGAAAGATCCAGCAATTCCTCTACTGGGCATTTACCCAGAGGATGTTCCAACTTGTAATGAGGACACATGCTCCACTATGTTCATAGCAGCCTTATCTATAATAGCCAGAACCTGGAAGGAACCCAGATATCCCTCATCAGAAGAATGGATAAAGAAAATGTGGTACATTTACACAATGGAGTACTACTCAGCTATTAAAAACAATGAATTCATGAAATTCTTAGGCAAATGGATGCATCTAGAGGATATCATCCTGAGTGAGGTAACCCAATCACAAAAGAACTCACATGATATGCACTCACTGATAAGTGGATATTAGCCCAAAAACTGAGAATATCCAAGATACAATTTGCAAAACACATGAAACTCAGGAAGAAGGAAGACCAAAGTGTGGATACGTCACTCCTTCTTAGAATGGGGAACAAATTACCCATGGAAGGAGTTACAGAAACAATGTTCATAGCTGAGATGGAAGGAAAGTCCATCCAGAGACTGCCCCACCCGGGGATCCATCCCATAATCAGCCACCAAACCCAGAAACTATTACATATGCCAGAAAGATTTTGCTGAGAGGACCATGATATAGCTCTCTCATGTTAGACTTTGCCAATTCCTGGCAAATACAGAAGTGGATGCTCAGAGTCATCTTTTGGATGTAACATAGGGCCCCTAATGAAGGAGCTAGAGAAAGTACCCAAGGAGCTAAAGCGGTCTGCAACCCCATAGGAGGAACAACAATATGAACTAATAAGTACCCCCCAGAGCTGTGTCTCTAGTTGCATTTGTAGCAGAGAATGACCTAGTCAGCCATCAATGGGAGGAGAGGCCCTTGGTATTGTGAAGATCATATGCCCCAGTACAGGGGAATGCCACAGCCAGGAAGCAGGAGTGTGTGGGTTGGGAAGCAGGATGGGGGAGTGTATAGGGGGCTTTGGGGATAGCATTTGAAATGTAAATGAAGAAAATATATAATAAAAATGCCTTAAAATTAATAAAAGAAATAAAAGAACATCTCAACATGAAAAATAAAACAATCATCTACAATTACTGCTTTTACTGATCCATCTGTCTTGGCTCTCCATGCCATCCTTATGGGATTATTTTCCCATATTCCTTTGAAAGTTTCACCTTACCATAGTAAGGATTTTTTAAAAGCTGCATCACACACCATCTCAATTATATGTAACACTATTAATCTCTCCTTGTTTCTTTAATTTTTTTTCCTGTAACTCTATATTCTAGTGAAGTGGAAAATTCTACTTAAATTTCTTGGCCTCCAAAGGAAGAATTCTTTTCATCTAATTCGGAAATATTGATTTTTCTGCCTTCATTTCTCAGGTATTTTAGTGTGCCCAATTTCACTGAATGAAGTCTTTCTAATAGCTTTTGTTATAAGTTTAATATCAATATCATAAAATTAAAATTTGTTACCTCAAATTTCCTGCAGCTTTTCAACATATATTTAAAGAAATATACCAACTGTATACCTTAGGTGCACTATGTCTTAGCTTATTCATCTATCTACCAATTTCATTCACTTATGCAGTAAATCTTTATGGGTTTTGGTACCAGTGACCTATAATTCAGTAACCATAAATGTCTGCTACTGTGGACATTTTATTGCTTCTCATTTATAAAGCCTAACCTAAGTACGGGGTTATTGACATCAAATTAACAAAACATTTGTTTAAGCCAACACATTCCTACTGCTGTATTTCATATTCTGCCACTTTTCCAAGAGACTAAACTTCTGCTGTCTCTGACTTCCATCCAACATCCTCAATATCTTTTCAAACTGTTTATCTATAGTTATTATAGAGATGTTGGTCATGTCTCACCTGGCTTGTTGCATGGGCAATTTACATTCTCTGAACCAGCATCTTGGTATACTTTCCCTCTCTCTACTCTCTACTGAAATGAAACTCATAAAAAATATAATCATTGCACTTCCTATCATGTTTCAGTGGTACCATTTTGTTTTGAAGTGGAAAATGTATATATTTACATATATGTGTACGTTCATCATGATTCTGACCCCAGTCCACTGACCCCCTGCCCTTCCCTCCCAGAAGAGCTCTCTCAGATGCCCAGGTTATCTGATGTAATATATTCTGTCAGAGCCTGGTATACATTTTCTTCTCTCACCCTGCCTGTCTTGCTGAACTGTGCTCTGAGCCTAGGATTGGGAAAATGGTTTAGCAAGAAAGGTAAGAAGGAAAGTCAGTGTGTGATCTTACATACATGTGAACCCACTGTTTTAATGTGTGTGTGTATGTGTGTGTGTGTGCTCATCTGTGTGAGCACCACATTTGTGCAAGTGACCAGAATCCAGAAATGGGTGCCAGAGTTGCATATGATTGGGAGCCACCCAATGTCTGTCCTGGGAATTGAACCGAGGTCTTCTACAACAGGGGCATGTGTTCTAACTGTTCTCTAGCTCCTCGTGTGGGTTCTTAAAACAAATTCATGAAGGAAAAACATCAGTGTGCTGGTTACTGGGCAGAACACAGCGTGCAGAAGTAGGGGGCTGCTTCTCAGAGAATAAAGGTTTCAGTTGTACAAGCTAAATAAATTGCAAAAATAAATGTATATCTGTAGAGCTCCACTCTTTAGTTCTATCATGTATATTTGAAACACAAAGAGAGTAGATTTTCATTGTACTGACCAAATAAAGAATAGGAAATTATATGCATAAATGGATATAATTCGTCAATTTGTACAAATTTCACTATGTATATCACAACATAATATCATATAACTTAAATATATAATTTTAATGAATAAGCTATATCTAAGTTTACCTAACAAGAGTAAGAGTTAGAAAGTAAGTAGGCAAACTTTGTGGCCACCAAGCGTACCTGTTCTGAAGATCGTTCAATATATACACACTATATGGTAGGTCATGTTGGTGACTTGACCTATTAATGTTACCAGGTTGCCCCTCCCCTCCATCTGTCCTGTCTCATTGGAATCTTGGGATCTGTCCTAGTTAACATCAGATAACAACTTGACACAAACATGGAAAAGGGAGTCCTTTCCATGAGAAAGGGAGACGTCAACTGAATGACTACCTGGATCAGATTAGCCTTTGCTCATGTCAGTGATACATTCTCTTAATTGCTAATCGATGTAGCACCCAGTCCAACCTGAATAGCGCCATCCCTAGGCTGGCGGGGCTAAGCTACATAAGGAAAGTATTTGAGCAAGCTTGGGGAAGCACGACAGGAAACAGCGTTACACTCTAGTATAGTGTTTATAATTTCTGCTGCGCTGTCTGCCTTGAGCTCCTGGCCTGGCCTCCCTTGATGATGGACTATAGCCTATACACCAAATAACCCTTCCTCCAGGGGTTGGCTTTGATCAGTGTTTTATCACAGCAACAGAGAAGTAAACTAGTCCAGGGTCACATTTCAAAGTAAATTGGAATCTAGTAAATGTTTACAAGAGAGTTACCTTATGGGGAAACACAGATTAATAAACATCGGATGTCTAAGTACTATGCATTAGTTAAGTCCTAGTCATATGGGCCATATTCTCTTGGTTCAACATCTTTGCACATTCTCTTTTGACTTCTTGCTTCCATCTTTTTTGCCTCCCCCTTGTTAAGACAGGTTCTAAACACCGATTTTACTGACAAGTTCAAGTTCAATGTGATATTTTGACCACCTTCATGAAAATCCTTCACCATAGAAATTTCAACCAATACCTTTACACAGCACCAAATGCCTTTTCTAGACTAGTACTTAGCATGCTTGTGTAAACATCCTTCCTTACTGTGAGTTTCTTAAGGATACATAGTATCTTACTATTTTCCTTCCTTCATCAACCAACAGTACCAGACACTATAAATTCCTCTATAAAAATATGTCGAGTGGATATTAAATAAATGATGAGTAATTGTACTAAAATAATTCAGCAATAAAGTCAACTTCTCTACACACAAAATAGCAAAAATTAGTTTTAATCACAAGTCTCGGGAGATATGCAGTTGGCAATGAATATAGCCAAAAAGTAGCGCATTTAAGGCTACTTGAAAACCAGATGACAGTCATTTAGTCTATACAGATTACACTTCCTGGGACACTATAGTAGTTAATGAAGTAGCTAATGAGTCAATCCTGGTTATTAAGTGATAACGAGAATGAAATGTGTTTACTCTCTTGTTTTGTACATCTGCCTTAGAAACTATGACTGTGATTACCACTGAGCACAGAGAAATCACCTCCGGCATGGATGTCCCAATACTGCTATCATTTAGTGTCACTCCAGAAAGGCATGAGACTCATGAGACCAACCTGTCTCTCAGGTAGCAAAATGGAGAGCTACAGCAGCCTCTTTTCCAGGATGCTTGGAAACTTATAGATGGTGGCTGCAGAGGCTTGTTTAACGAGACTCTTTTCCCTCTTTTCAATCATCTGAAGCTATCGTTTATTGAAAAGCTGACTTTGAAAGCACACACTAGAACAGCTTTTCTGTACAGCTGCAATGCTATTTAAAACTTCCATGAATATCTCCACAAAACCAAGAAAAATTTAAACTGAAATCATGCTCTCAGGAAGGACATAGTAAAATATGACCCTATGGGAAAAATTATAGGAAACAAAATATAGTTGTTATTTTAACGTGGAAATTATAAAATGAGACATGTGACTTTTTCTCAGAGGTAGAAAAGCACCCTAATTACTAGGAAAGTCAACCTTCTGGCAATTTCAGGAGAGTTGGTAGATATTTGCAGACTGTCTTTAAGTCATTTGTTAATAGGCTCCAGCAATGTGAAGAAATGTCTCACTTTCTGTTGTGATAAAATTGAAAATGGATGGAGAATAAGCACTAGAAGCAATTTGCTAGACACTAGGCAGTTGGAAAGATGCAGCATCATCACTGTGGAAAACTGAAGACTGAACCCTACTGCCAACACTAATTAACCCCAAATCCTTATTTCCCACAGACTTTCAAGGGAGGAGGTGAAGAATTCCAGTAATCTACAGTGATTCTAGTAACAAGTAGAAGATGCTTTAATTTCCTGAAAGCAGTGGTATCATCTTCAGGCTGTGATCAAGCCATCCCACTGTAGTCCCTTAAGATCTCTTTGCTTCACTGTATAATGTTAATACTTCCTTGAATCCCATGGAAGTGAAAATGTTCAGACTGTGGTTTTCTACATTGCAACCTGCATCCCCCTTGTTTAAAATATTCCATTTCAGTCCTGACAAACGACCTGACAGATGAAATTATATTGGATACCAGTCACTATTATTTTGTATTTTGAAGCTAATTATTCTGAGCCTATTGTTAAAAACTAGCTGACGGCATCTCTGGAAGATCCCAGAAATCACTGACCAAAGAAAGAGCATCATGAGAACTGTTTTGTATTCCACGGAGTGCTATGAAAGTCCTACGGTTCGTGGTTTGCTAAATTTTAGCTTCTTATGTAACAGGGTCTCAAAGCTGAAACTAAGTGGATGCCTGGTAAAGTGTTGATTCACATCCAATAAAGCAATGGCCAGCATCCCGTGGGCATGAGAGGATGGTTGTAATATATAAAAAGAAGTCCAAACATGGAACCTGGCACAAACAAAGCATCCAACAAACATTTCTTGAAAGACTGAACAAATGAATGTGCACAAGCATGAGAGCCTTTGACAAAGTGTAGAGAGGACCACATACATGGCATAAGCTATCATTTCATCACAAAGCATGATTAAAGAGCCATCAGAGAAAACCAAACTTAATCAGATTATAAAGTCTTGTGAAATTAATAAAAGAAAATGCAATGCCATTTTGAGCTCTTGTTATACTTTGAAAGGCGGCTGGTCCCTTGGTTTAAAAATACCTTTCTAGCAGACTGAAATCAGTACTTTTTTTTTTGTCTTTCTCATGTTGTTCTTTCCTTTGTTTCTGTAGGAAACAGTGACTTCCAGGGATCCAAGATGACACAACACAGATTGCCAAATTGCATGCCACCCTGCAGTTGCCAAGGAGATAATGTATGTCATTCCTACAAATAACATGTTGCTCATGCCTTCGTTTCCTTTATCTAGCTTTTTAAGATATTTTTCGCCTGAGCGGAATGCAGATTGTGTTCAACGTGAACTGATGGAAACATTCTGTTTTAAAAATTTTGTTTACCCCATTCCCCCAAGGCACTGGATCACATTACAAATGCAGCTTTTGGATGGTCTGAACATATTTTATGCTGATTTTGGAACCCGTGATTCAGCAGTTTTTACTGGGGGCGGAGGGCATCCTGAATACTGTCTGCCTGTGTTCTAAGTAAAAGTCCAATTAAATCCACACCTGGCACTAACATATTCCAGTTTGAAATGGCCTACCACCAAAGCAGCTGCACTCAGCTGAATGTCAGTGGAAAAGAAGGGAAGCAAAGGGAGAGGAAGGAAAGGAAGAGGAATGTAGAAGGACAGAAGATGAAAAGGCAGGATGAAAGGAAGGCAAATCAGCAGACACTCACAGAGCACCTGCTGTGTCTCTAAGAGGGAAGAAAAAGAATTGGTAAATTTTAAGATACTGGTGGACATGCTAATTAGCAAAAGGCAGGCACAGTGTTTGCACCTGGGTACAGGTGAGTTGATAGGACAGGCTGCCTCATAGAGGACAGCATACCCAATGACCCCAGAACAGTGGGCAGGAAAACAGCAGCCCCTGAGATCCTAGGACTCAGCTATAAAACTTCCAGGTTGTCTTGCTTGATGGCAGTAAAAAATGGCTGGAATCAAAATCACCCGAAAGACATCTTTACCCCAATGCCTCACAACCAATTCTTGAGTTTTCAACTGGACTATCCTACAGTGTAATGAAAATAGTAACATCCAGTGATAGGGTATTGCAAGGGGTGTTGTGTATAGCCATTCGAAGTTCTGCTCTTATCATCTTATTCCACTACCTTCTCTCAGTATTTCCAGAGAACTCTGCCCCAGAAAAAGTGTTCTCAGAACTCCAAAATATTCTATCCATGAATCTAGATAGGCTGGAACCATGAACACTCAGCAGTAAGAGTTGCCTTGAGTGTCCGATCAGTACTTTAACCACAAACAGCACTGTTTTTATCCTTCAGAAATCTATCAAACTATCATAATAAACACAGAGACCCTCAGCTAGAGCAAATAGGATCTTCATGCTATGAAGAGAGAACACAGAGAAGTAAACCCAATCATCAGGCTGTGAAGAGCATTCCAACTGGAGAGGAACATTATGGTGAGCTAGTGAAAAAAGGGAGCTTGGAATTACATCTCATTGCTTGCATAGCTGGGAGTACGTGATTTTGTGCACTCTACTGTGCCTGCAGATCAGCCCAGAATAAACATCCATAATGCTTTATTGCATGTAGCAATTTCTGAGATGAAGCTGCACAATGAATTCGGCTACACAACACGGTGCTAAATCAGGTCTATCAGTAAAAACCACAATCCAAGCAAGAGTGTTCTTGCTAGAATGGAACACTTGGGTTCATACCAACCTCTTGCTAATGTGAGTCCATTGTATATTCTTATTCAGAACAACAAACAGGATTAACCCTTTTAGGACCTCCTACATGCTCCATAAAACATCCCTAAAATTGAAAGCACTTAGTGAGCAAAGCATCTCTCAGGACAAAGACCAGACAATGTGCCTCAGGATTCCTCCCCTCACGTTAGTAATTTTTATTTCACTGTTCTTGTCTTGCCTCACGAATGGTGAAAAATCCACTCCGTAGATTTGTCCTAAATGAGGAAAATAGTCTAATAAATTTTCTGAGAATAAAAACCTGATGTTTTCTGTCTTCTATTATAAAACAATTTGCTAGTGTTTTATATAATCACTACAGCACAAAAAAGCATTTGAGAGTCTCTCCCCCTTTCTCCCCTCCCACTATCCCTCCCTCTGTATGTGTGAGAGAGTGTAACTATCTATCTGTTTATCTTCCATAAGTGTGTGTGTGTGTGTGCATATTTCTCTTAGAAGAAACTCAGAAACTGCTATGATTTCTAAAAGTATGACTGACTAGTCAGACTTAATAGTTACAGAATTACTGAATACCAATCAGAAAATTAGATGTGAAACATAATTATTCTAAATTGTCTCATGGGTTTCTGGAATCCTCTATTAACTGCAATTTTTTCCATTAACTCTATTATAAAATAACAATTACAGTCACATATATCTATATTACTATTTGAGGTTAAATATTTTTGCAAATTTCAAAAATGGTCAAAACAAGATACTTCTGCCAGAAAAAAAAAAAAAGTTAAACTGGATTGACCATATGGGCAAAAGTCATAAATGTAAACACTAGCAGACACATTTTTAAAACATTGGCATATTCATTACATGCTACTTGAGATTTTTTTTCTAATATACTCCAGCTCTGAGAAACATGTAGAAAATTATTTTGATCAATAAAAAACGTGCCTAGACTGTGCCTACACATATTCAAACTCAATGATGTATTGATACATTTTCTTATACACATTTGCAGTAATGTGTTAGACAAAATGAATTTGCTGTGCTACAATGAATATTACTCATTACAGACATATAATACCGAATGATTTATGGAATTCTGAAAGATGAACGTAATTCATAAAGAAATAGTGGGGAAAAGAGTTTAAGTAATACAGATGAAATATTAAACATTCTAAGGAATTCATTTTTAATGAACATAAAAAACAAACAGGAATTCCTATATAAAAGTCTAATTCTATTTCTTATGAATTGCTGGAGGATACTAAAATAGCTTTATGTCAGCCGCTCAGGTCCCCATTGACTATAATCTATTTTAGTCCCCAAATGTATTCTTGTTCTGTGGATAATAGGTAACCCCCTTGGTGCCATTTTTAGAACAGCCCCATTAGCAAACATTAGGCAGACAGCGTGTGAACATTTTTTCAGGATCTGCTGGAGCAAAGTGGGATTCTTGCAGAGGCAGCAATAGTGAGCCTAGCACACTGGAGAGTGCCCATTGAAGCCTGAAATTTATACAAACCTCGGCTGCTTCAAGTCAAACTGAAATAAAGCAACTTACAAACAGTCCTGTGGAGAACAGTAAGATGTCCACGAATGATTTACTCCCTCTACCTCGAGCACACTGAGTGGAGCTCCAAATTGATAACATTTCGGTTGTAAAAGACAAGCACCCATGAAAACAAAAGCAAAGCAGCAAACTTAGCAGTGTTGGCAATTATAATCACTGAAAAGTTCTTATTAATTACTTTCCTGTCAAAATTAAGGATCTGGGGAAAAAACTATCAGTCAGATCTGCCTCATCTTTACTTCCAAAGATTATCATCACCCACCTATTGTTTTTAAGCACTTGGCCAGCCAATGATGACGTTACCATATAGTTTCAAGCTATAAACTCAGACTTTTTCCAGGAAAACAAAATCCCACAAACTCAGTCTTCATGGACACATGAACCATGGCAATCTGCTACGCAGCTGGCTCTACACACTGACTGCCTACCGCCCTTCCCCATTTCTTCACTAAAGAGCTGCTGGAGGCCTCTCAGGTTACTCGGTGGTTTGCTAGATCCTTATTTTCTATTTCAGGAAAAAACCAAAAACAAAAACATTTAAGGTTCAGAGAGGCCTCCGTCGGCCACCCTCCACGTACAACGCCATATCAGAGACTCTCCAAATCAGCCCTCCGAAGATCCCACACCAAGACCTTACTTCATACAGAGAATGTCTATGTGTTCTAGGAATAACTCAACCCAAATAATTCAGTGTCTCTTTCTGTCCTCCTAACCATCTCCCTTCTGTGGTGGAAAGTACAGATAACCCACACACTCCAAAATAAAGCTCTCAGCTATAGCCAATGGGAGAACAAGGATAACACTTGCCTCCAATAGGAGAGTTTTTTTTTTTTTTAATCAGGTTGCTTGTTGTTAATAGAGTCATCTAAATTTCCTTCAGCTATTCCAGATCCTTCCATGGGTCCCAAATATCAAAATGACACAAAATAAAATGACAATGTTGGAATAGACTAAATGGAATCTTCTGTGACTGTTTTGACCCAAGTCTTCTGTTATTGTTAATATTTTAAAGAGACTACAGTTGACTCCTTCATCTTTTTCATTCATTGATTTGGTCAATGAATATTGAAGTGTTAAGTTCTAGGCTAAATACTAGTCTTAATGGTAATAGTCTTTTTAAAATACATCCAAGAGAGCAACCTCATTTATTCACATGGACTCACAGTTTTTTTTAAAACTAATGACAATAACATACCCATTTGTATTAAAAATTGGCTTTCTATTCTTTGTATACACAAAGTTCCCATTATTCTTTGACAGTTTGTAAGTGTTAATTCTCAAGCAAAGCACCAAGCATCTGAACACACAGACAGTGAAAAAGTGGCCAAATGTGAGAAGTGGGCATTCAAGATCACTGAAAAGGACAATGAAAGGCACCTTTGAGGAAGGCTATCAGGTACCAACCAAGCAAAAAACCTGTGTGGGGCAAATGCCTTGTGGAATCAGCTACAAGAAAATATTAAGTAACTCATAAACTAGTTAAGTGAAAAGTTCTGCCTTTTTAAAACTATTGGAAAATTAACCAAAACACATAATAACTTTTTTTTTTTTACAAAAGACGTTCTTCTTACATAATATGCTCTAATTCATTTAAGTGAAATGAAATAAGTCATACCCAAACTGATGCATCTTGAAACTGCTAAATCATCTGAGGCTGAGCAGAAAGCTGGAAATTTAGAGATGTATATTATGTTGTGGGAAAATTAGCTCCTCAAAATAGCAAGGAGAAAATTGGCAGCTTAGTCAAATAAACCAGAAGGAATGAATAATTTTACTCAGTAGCTTACAGGCTAGAACTTGCTGCAAAATAGATCTAAACACTGAGAGAAGTTTGTTTCAAGCATTGTGTACTTTAAATCTGCTTCTTTTTCTACCGTATAAAGAAACTGTTGGTCCACCCATATTGTTGACACAGACGGGGAAAGGTCAAATAAGCATTAATTTAAGCTAATATAGATTTTTCTAATGAGAATGTGTGGCTCTTCCTTGTGCTGCCATTCATAGAATCTGTTCTACATAAGCAACTAAATCAATAAGGAGGTATTTCTTGAGCACCTGATAAATTCTCAGAAGCTGTGCAAAAATCATTCAAAAAGTAGTGTGGTAAATTGAGAAATAAAAGCCCTAACAACATGCTAATAGTTTATAAATTACGTGGCAATTCTAAAATGATTCTTCCTCTACTCTGTGAATATCATAAGCCAACTAATGATATTTACAGTAATGAGCTGTTTCATGTCTGGGCTGTCTTTTCATCTGCTGGATATCAGTGCCATGCAAGATTAACCATTTAATTCTGCTGACAGCCACCATACTCTACGGTTCGGTGTATTTCTCCCAGTGCCCTTTGTTCTTATAGAATAACTGTTTCTCTCTGCCATTTTTATATACCTATATTCTCTCACCCAATATAGCACAGATTCTGTAAGGGCAAATGGCGATTCTGTAATTATATTCTCATAACATTTTCTTGATCATTTGTTAGAAATAAATAATCCTTCTTGGATACATGAATACATATAAAATAGAGTATTTCAAGTAAAAGATCAGAAGAGTATTTGCTCCAGTTTATTTTTTAATGTTTAAAATTTCAAAAGTCACAAGAAATTGTGGGTTACTTAATCTATGATTTATTAAATTCACTGTCAAATTAATTGATGACTTATGGCTTTCACAATCTACCCATATTTCATGCAAAGCTAGAGTTTGGGAAGGTGGATTACATTATTGCGACCTTTCTGAACTATGATAGGCAATATTTTATTTATAAATGGGATAGAATTTTAAAGAAAGATTGACATTTTAATGATGTGAACATTGAGATAACTTTCAGAGAAACCAGAAATGAGGTGGGAGACTGTATTGCAGCAGAGGCAGGATGGAGGCCATCAGGGGGTTATAAGCGAAGGACAGCAGTCTGTACCAGAACATATATTTGGACACAGTGTATCTGGCTTTAAATCTTGGCTCTGTTACAAAGCAGCTGTGTGACTTTGGGCGAATCACTTAGACCTGTTGGCATTTCAATTTCCTCATCTATAAAAAGGACTGCAGTGAAGACTGTATATATCTTAAAATACTCTATGGCACACAGAAAGTACAATATAAGTGATATTTTATTGCTGGTTGAACAGTATGAGTACTTGGTGTATGGGTGAATAAAATATAACCTGAATATTCAATTGTAGCTGACTCAATAACCCAAGAAAACTATCCTCCATTTAATCAGCTCTTAACATGTCATATGTAATGGAATACTTCCATGTCAAAGAATATAGAGTAGATAGTGCATTAATTCAGAGATTGGAAAGCATGGAGTGAAACAGACATCTTAATTAAAACAGATTGAGATATGCTCTACTTTGCCTGCACAAGTTAACAGAAAAAATGGAAATCTAAGTACTAAATTATGTGGTCAAACCAACAATAGAAAACTTGAAATATAGACAAAATCTCATGCTGTTTGGTGATTCTTAGGAAGAGGCCGCAACATGACCTAAAATTATCTAGCTTTCTGATGCTAAGCAGACAGGGCTCAAATCCAAGCCAATGATTTACTACACATAGATGTACAGTGACCAAAATGGCTTATGAAGAACCATTTTTGTCAACCACAAAGTTATATGTATAATAACACAACTCATCTTACAGTTTGTTGTGAAGCTTAGACATATGTATGGTAAGTCACACATGTGTTACATACATCAAATAGCTCAAGAAACTGCTGTAAGGGCTAGACAGATAGTTTGGTAGTTAAGACTATTGGTTGTCTTGCAGAAGATGCAGGTTCAGTCCCAGTACTCACACAGTGGCTCACAATCATCTTTAACTCCAGTTCCAGGGGATCTAATGCCCTCTTCTCACCTCCTCAATCACCAGCCATACACGCAATACACATTCATAAATACAGGCAAAAGACTCATATGTATAACTTCCTAAGAATAATGACATTGGTAACTATCATCGTCATGGGGCTAATAATGGTTTCTCAAATTGAATAGTTAGTACACTCCACTACTTCTACATTTATCACGTTCCATGTAAAAACTGAGTATATGAAAGAAATGAGCAAATTTGCTGTGAACCTAAATCATCTATATTTGCAGTGAGATCACATACACCCTCTGCTCACTGTGCTACATTGTGATGGCTCATTCCATTCTTTCTTAAACACTAGCTAATATATTCAGCTTCCTCTTGCACTGTTAAATTTACAGCATATTCATTTCTGAAGAAGAAAATAGCCCGTCTTCAGGTACGATGCTAAGGCTGGTAATTTTTTTTGCTCCATGTAACATTATTAACAACAATTATCAAAATATACCTACTATTGTTTCAATAATCTACAAAGACTGACTGCTTTCTCCCCTTCATCATCCAATGCAACCCTTTAATGTGTAACTTTTTGCATTTCAAAAACTAAGTTGATGTCTCAGCTTAACTTTCTTTGATGTAATTCTTTATTTGCCCTTTCTGACTTTCTACAGGAGACTGTCAATTTTTATTTGTTCAATATCTAGCCTTCTCAGTATCTCCATAACTATAGAAGGAAACCCACAGTATTATCAACATAGCAATGTTGAATATTTTTCTATAAATATGTGCATAATTATAACAGGTTTCCAGCATGTAACTGAATATAGTATTTCTCCAGTATTTCTGCAGTTCTAGGGTAAATTGTGAAAATCTAAGAGTAGGTTTACATCACTATCAGCATGCTTGACTTATAAAATTCATAACATAGTTTATGCTATGTTATGTGACCAGACAAAGGCTCTGAATTTTTATCTTCAAATTCTCAGTGACTGGCTCTTATATGCTTGTGGCTCATGAGCTCATACATTAGCAAGACATGTCTGCACACAGAAAACAAGGTGCAACATGAAATAGAATTCTGGCTTTCTTTAGGTAAATGGCTGAGTCTAATGTGTGCACAATTAAACAAACATAAATGAACTAAAGAATATTACTAATTACAGAACATTTCGTCCTTAAGAAGCTATGAATTTGGAAAGGTATGTAGCTAAATAAGATTTAAAGAATACCATTAAACTCTTGTCACAAACATGCCTAAATGTCACATGAAATGACAGTACTAATCTACGTCCTTTTTCAAGCTGCCAAGGTAGGAAGTTTTTAAAAGAAGCTAAGGTATGAAAGGTGTAAGAACAAAAGGAGAGTTGCTTTGTGCTGCTTTGTGGCATTTAGTTGAAATTATTTAAAGAACATTTCTAAGAGGGGCTTTTAAACAGCATTTCTTTGAGGACAATTGAAGTTAAAATTTGAAACTGACCCATTTCTTCACCCTTCGGAAAGGAATGAGGTTCTCATGCTACCAACCACCAGGAAGTCACTGCATTTAGCACATCACAGGCTCTGACACCTGAGAAAGTAAAATGACTCAAGTGATCAAAGTCACTGGCTCTTCCTTTCCACATCCCGAACAGCTGCGTGTGCATGTTATGTCGTTGGCTTCTTTTCTAAGTATCCTTTACAGTTCTCTATTGCTGTCCATTAGCTAACCCCAACTGTTGACAAATGTGCCTCAGATTTGATAACTGCACAGTTTTACATGAATTAGAGTGATGTGACGTGGTACAGAAATATGTACAATTATTATTGGTAGTCACATGATAAAGAGACGGGATAAATTATTATTGGTAGTCACAGGGATAAAGAGATGGCTGGTAGTTTTAGAGCACAAACCCAGATCCCAGAACCCAGGCCAGGCAGCTCACAATCATCCCAAACGACACCTACAGTAGGACCAGCTGCCTCCAGTCTCTGCAAGAATCTTCAGTCTCAGGCAAATACTAAACACATATACAAATAATTTTAAAAATAATAAAAAGTAAGTTTTAAAACATTTAAATGTTTAAAAACAAACAAGGAGAAAAGATGTGTGAGAAGTAAGTTTCTCTTCTCTCAGAGGCTTACAGCGGCAATGTTTCAACTCACTACTGCATTCTGTACACATGTATTCCTAGGGAAATGAATTTTATGTAAAAGCCACACATTGAAAATTAGTGATACATACACTGCTTTCTTTTCTTAAACACCAATTCATATAATAGGATCACAATTAATAGAAAATACAAAGAACCCATACTCTTATAAGTGAATTTACGTCTACCAAAATAAACAGCAATTCGGTAGGAACCAACGGAAGTAAATTTCCACAGAATATGATAAGGTGATATATTAGGTCAGCCATACTTTTAAACATTGAGAGTGCCTGAAAAATTTAAGGAGGAGTTGCCCATGGCCGTGACCTGCTAGGCACTGAACACCATGTTGAATATTTTACCTACATAATGTAATGAGATCATCAGTACTTGCCTCTCTAGTAGGCCCGTTCATTGCCCCAGCTTTATAGATAAAGACATTTGAGACCATGTCCTTAAGATTCAACACCTGACTCAGAATGGATTCCATATGGGAAATAAGGTTAGACCTTGACTATGAAGAATGAATATTAAGTGGGATTCTCAGAAGGGCATGCAGGGTATATCTTGGATTATTTACATAATCCTTTTATGCCACCATTTTATTTAAGACTCTAGCAGGGGAAATAATTCTTTGTTTTTCAAATAGCTTTGCTAGACTCTGATCTTTAAAACTGAAAAGTATTCACACAGGAATAGTGAAATATAAATAAAGAGAAAAATGAATGAGATGGATGGAGAAGGATGTGAGGTATGGGAAAGGTATGCACTGATGAATAGAAAAAGAAACGCATCAGCATTGTGATAAAAGATGATGCTTTGCTGTGGATGGAGGAAACTTGAACTGATTTGTTTGTTCATCAGATGTGCTTCATTTCCCATCATTTTCCTAGTAAGTTATATTAACACGATCCATCCATCCTCAATGTCCCTTATTTAACACATCTAATCCATCACCACAGCTCATTATCTCATCCTTGCCACTGACCAGATAGAGACTGGGGCAGAATACCTGCCTCTTAATTTATAGCTTTCTCCTTGGTGAAACATGAATAAAATTAGTGACTGTTTTATAAATTATTAGAAGTAAATTAGGTTATCTATACAGGTTTCTTTTATTATCACAAGGATTCATGATACGATAAAATGATCAGGCATAAGTAAAATGAAAGGATTCATAATACTATACAATTACCAAGTATTCGTAAAAATATGAACAAAACAGGGCTATTGCATGCATGAAGTCACTGGAGCTACAATTATTTGCATAAGACCTGCACAAGATGACCTGCTAACATTCCACTGTTAGTGGAGGAAGGGCTTTTGAGCCCAACCTTCCCCCAGGGACATCTGGTAGTTAATGGTTACTGACTGCAAGAGTGTCATTTCTTCAGTGGTGTAGCTACTGAGAAGTTACCCATGCTCTACTACGGAAGTGGAAGTCCCACCCATGCCCATTCAAGCAACTCTAATTGACTTCAGTGGATCACAAAAACATGAAGAGAAAACCATTTTAAAATGTTATGACATTGAGAGGAACTTTTTGGAAAGAAGTACATGTTCTGTGTGAGCTGGAAAATGATGAGATGGGTTAATCATCTTTAATGTATTTATCAAAATACATTACATGTATTGTAAATGTATCAAAGAACAACGAAAAATGTAAAATTATGAACATCAGTGTCTATGTCTCTTTCTGTATGTACATTTATATACATGTATGTTCTTGCATTTTATATATATATATATATATATATTCACATCATAATACCTATATTTTATTTACTAAATGCTACATATTCATTTATAAAGCAAGGTCTTCACTAAAGCATTTGAAGCAATTTCAATATCATATTTACCACACTGGATCGGTGTTATCATGACCATATAACTTAGTTATGGAATAATTGTTTCTTCTTATGTACAATAGCTCTTGTGAGCTTGCAACTATGTAATGAATGTAAAGTGCATCATATAGGACCTGATTTAGAAGCTCAGTTAGTAGTTGCCATCCTTATTGTATCACTGGTCAGTTTTTCATAAGATATAGCATGCTAACATTAATGCATCCTTTGAAATGCATGAAACAGATGAAAATGGCTAAAAGACATAGTCAAATAACTTCCATGTATACACGTGTGTGTGTGTGTGTGTATGTATATGTATGTGTGTATAAGTGAGTAGATATCCAAAGGGGGTCAGAGGAAGGGATAGATCCCTGGATGTAAAATTAAAGGGAATTGTGAATTGCCTAGCATGGGTGCTAGGAACTAACCTGAGATGCTATGACATAGCTTTCAACCTCTAGGCCATGTCTCCAATCCCCAACTTTTCAAATGCATATATAACATTGTTAAGAAAGCTTTAATGGTTTTAATTATACACTTACTTATCTTTCAAATAATTCTTTTCATCCAAACTGTCTGTATCCATGCGAATGTGATTATCTTAAGAAGAGTCAGGAAGAATATAGGAGAACAAAATCAGGAGGATGGCAGGCACTCACATATTACGTTAGAGTCAGGGGTAGAGTTAAGGTAAGGATGAGGAGAAACAGAACAGATGTTCTGAGCCACTTAAAATATCCAAAGGTATACTTAAGCTACTGATAGCTACGCTTACATTCCAGAAATTGTTTTTTCTCCTTTTTCATGAATATTCCATTAAGCTATAATCTTTTCAATGCTCAGAGAACGAAAATAGTCCCCATAAGTCTCTGCCTAGCCTCTAACAGTCTATGGGCCAAATAAACCAAACTGCTAGTGAACTTCAAAAGGATCTTTGAACTAAATGTCATTAAACAAAAAGATCTTTTACAAATGATGTGCTCAAACATATTTTAAGCAGAGCTCGAATCACAAAAAATAATAATTGATGGTATATTTTAGGACACACATATGAATAAATAAGTTTTGGCTTTTTGATTAGGATGTCTAATGACCCTCCAAACCAAATCCAATGTGGATTCTTAGACTATTCCATTTCAGAAATATGTTAAGAAAAATTGTTCCTAACACATTCTCCCCATTTTTGTGCTTTCTTCTCTCTATGAATCGGTCCCCCAATTTCGTTTCTCATTTAATGTACTCTTGACCTATGAAGTTGTAATTGTCACTGTGGTCCAGCATGGAGCTGAACTCAAAGTTGCATTAAGTCATTTGTCACTGTCTTTAAAGCATGGGTACTTTGAAGTAAATTGCCATAAAAATCTAAGTCATTGCACAGGCACCATAGAGGACATAAACCATAGGATGACTACTTTGACTGACTTTATTTTAAAATCTTTCTCAAGGCTGAAGTGTATTCTTCACCATTTGGCAAATACATTTCCTCTTGCTTCCTACTTATGTTATAAGCACACAATATGTGTGCTGTGCTGCAGAGAAGTTTCTGAATCACAACAGAGCCAAGCAGACAAGCTCAGCCAAGCTTTACTAGTGATTACAACTACTGTAGTCAAGAGCTATGTTTCAGAGAGCAAATGCAAGCTTAGTCAGAGTACCTGGTACTTTAACTCACTGATATCTCCTCACTTTATCAGTGCAACAAATCTCGTCAGGTGCAAATACAAACAGGAACAGAATCAAATAAGTATAAATAGATTTTTAAACAATAGGACCATACTGCATAGTCCACATTCACATCTAACTTGTGATTTGCCCTCAGTCTTTTACGTTGCATGAATTATAAGTGTATAGCACTGTACCTGGATTGTATAAAGCATATTTCAAAATTTAAAAGCCTTAGAATAAAGCCATTTGGGAGATAGGGGAAGTTAATATTTACATTGGACATTTATTGTATTTAATAATTTCAAAATTGCTAGAAAATTACAAGATGAAAGAAATTGCTTTCGGGAAAAAAACAAAAATCAAAACAAAACAGTGCTGTAAGGCTTACACTCAACTACTAGGGGTATAAAAACACGACAGAACTTCCAGAGTGCAGAAGAAAAAGAAAGAAAGGACAAATTTAGTAGCAGAAAACATTAGGAAAGTTAATATTGAGAGGGAAAAACTGTTATTAGAAATGTCAACATGGATTCTAGGAGTATAGCTTAACAGCAACACTTGTCTAACATGCCTAGCAAGGCCTAGATCTGACACTCAGATCACAGGCTAGAAGGAAGGGAGGTGGGAGGGAGGGAGGGAGGGAGGGAGGGAGGGAGGGAGGGAGGGAGGGAGGGAGGAGGGAGGTGAATACATTCATAAACTGATACAGAAATAAAGCAGTCACTGACTGCTGTCAGTCACTGACTCTAACATGTCTAAAAAGGAGTTAAATTGAAAGGAAGATCAGTGTAACTCTGAATATTTATAAGAGAAGTTTTTGTGTATTTCACAAATTGTAAAGACTATGGGGTCTTTTGAAAAGTGAAGAAATAGTGATTTAAGTAAAACCAAATTTGTTGCTAAAGAAAATAACATAACACAAGCCAAAGGACAATAAAAATATTATTCAAATCAATATTTCTGAAGGCATTCAATAAAAGAATTAGCAGAGTTAAATAAAAATTACACCTAGAAATTTCAATATTATCTCTATACTCTTATCTCCAAGGGGAAAATAACATTGTTCCAGAATACATACCAAATAACTCTGATAATATCAATCACAAAATTATGAATCATAAGATTCTATACAGAATAGATTTGAATTCAGTAAGAGAAACTTTATTCATAAATAAGAAAGCATGGAAATAAATTAATATGATGTATGCACAAATATGTTGAAAAATGTAACAAATTTAATCTGCAGAAAGATGTAATTAAATTAGCTCACGAATCAATCATTAGAAAATAATAAACAGTGTGATGTGCGTGCCTTTAATCCCAACACTCAGAGGATTGAGGCAAGGACAGATGGATCTCTGAGTTCAAAGACAGCCTGGTTTACAGAGCAAAGTCTGAGATAGCCAGGGCTACACACAGAAACCTTGTCTTGAAAATTAAAATAAAATTAAAAATAATACACAGTGAACTATACCCAAGGTCTGGTGATCAAAAGAAGCAAGAAATAGATCATAGAGTTTCAATATGGCAAAGCAAAACATAATAGAATGACAATAAAAGACAGAAGCTGCAATTTTACCAATGGGAAGAGCAGAACACAGACTGAAATCCCGAGATGGTTGATGAACTCTCATCAGCATGACTCTGGATGGCTTTGCCCTTCTCCCCCATTCCTTCTGCCTTGCTAAAACCATTATCTCACATTCCTAAAGCTAGCCACCAGGGTCTATCTCTTTATTTGGCCACTTAGTCCCCTGAGGTTGACTACCAAAGTCCAGTTATCAGAGGATTGAAATCCAGCAATGAAAAGCCCCCTTTGGCTCACCTAATTAACATGCCAAAGTACACAGATCTAAAGCAGCCCTCCTCCTTTTCTCTTCTTAAAAGTTATACCTTCTAGCTGGGCCTGGTGGCACATGCCTTTAATCCCAGCACTCCGGAGGCAGAGGCAGGCAGATTTCTGAGTTCGAGGCCAGCCTGGTCTACAAAGTGAGTTCCAGGACAGCCAGGGCTATACAGAGAAACCCTGTCTCGAAAACCCAAAAAAAAGTTATGCCTTTAAAGTCAGTTGTCTCTGTTTTTCTGCCTGAGTCAGAAAGCAGCCATCTTAGCTTTTCTTCCTGGCTTATTAAATGATCTCTCTGTAAAGGAAACGCCCTCTCCCCCCCTCACTGTGTGGCTAGATATATCCATCTATCTCCTATGGATGGGTTAACACTGGAAATGTAGATTCCTAATCTCTAACCACTTCCTGACCCTTCACAGCCTCTATGTTTAATACTCCAAATGTTTTATTACTTACAGTAAAAGGGACCATGTGCCTCCACTCCCTTGGCACTTAGAAATAAATGGAATTTCCATAGGGTAGGATGTTGGCTGGCTTTAAAATCTACATTATTGATTAGTAGTTGGTCCATCGCTGGCCTTAAATACCTATGTGTATAATGAATATGTGTGTAAATGCAGGGGTGCGATATCACTGTGTAGAGGAAAAACAGTGGATGATTTCTAGTCTAGTTTGATTTGGGTAAAAGCAGACCAAGCAGTGTTGTGGGGTTATTCATGGAAATTACAGATGACTAGGTATAGTTTACCACAGGGATCTGTCTGTTTATACAAAATGAAGATAAATGGAAGGAAATGAAAGACAGTCATAGGGACAGAGCAGAATAGTAAAGAGGAAGCAAAGGGGAGAAGATTCTGCTTGCCTGATTGCCCATGTCCCTGTACATCCTGCTGCTTCTATACAATAAGATACAAAAAAGGCTCAATAAAAAAAAAGAATCTTTGATAAGTCAGATGAAAATAATCACAGTTGGCTTTGTTATGTTTTCTACATTCTCTCAGATATGACCTCTAGGAAATGAATTAATCATTTGTATGTACATCAGCTATAACTATGTACCCCTGTGTTGCTAGAATTATTTTCTTCCTTTTTTAATTTAATTTTATTTGTAATTCTTTTTTAATATTAAACAATTTTTATTAGATATTTTCTTCATTTTCATTTCAAATGCTATCCCGAATGTCCCCTATACCCTCCCCCTGCCCTGCTCCCCAACCCACCCACTCAGGCTTCCTGGCCCTGGCATTCCCCTGTACTGGGGCATATAATCTTTGCAAAACCAAGGGCCTCTCCTCCCATTGATGGCGGACTAGGCCATCTTCTGATACATATGCAGCTAGAGACATGAGCTCTGGGGTTACTGGATAGTTCATATTGTTGTTCCTCCTATAAGGTTTATTTTCTTCTTTAATACATGAAAGTAGCCCCATAGGAAATGCAGGGCCACAATGATAAATAACCATCATTTGATTTGGGTTAATGAAATCTACAAAAAGCAGTCTTTGCAGTTCTCTCAAGCTCATCCACAGGTTTCCCCTAACAGTGTACGTTCCATTTTACCCATTTCTGTGAAAACAAACAAACAAACAAACAAACAAAAACAAAAAAAACCCAAAAAAATAAAACAAAATATTTTTCAAAATGAAAGAAACTTTCTTTTTTCTTTTTCTTTTTAAATTAGATATTTTCTTTATTTACATTTCAAATGTTTCCTTTCCTAGTTTCCCCTCCAAAAATCCCCTACATTCTACCTTCTCCCCCTGCTCCCCAACCCACCCACTCCAGCTTCCTGATCCAGACATTCCCCTATACTGGGGCATAGAAACTTCACAGGAACAAGGGCCTATCCTCCATTGATGATGAACTAGGCCATCCTCACCTACATAGGCAGCTAGAGCCATGAGTCTCTTTGTGTTTCTTTGATTGGTAGTTTAGTCCTAGGGAGCTCTGGGGTTACTGGTTATCTCATATTGTTGTTCCTCCTAGGAGGCTGCAAACCCCTTCAGCTTCTTGGATACTTTCTCTAGCTCCTTCACTCCGGACCCTGTGCTGCATCTAATGGATGACTGTGAGCATCCACTTCTGTATTAGTCAGGCACTGGCAGAGCCTCTCAGGAGACAGCTATATCAGTCTTTTGTCAGCAAGCTCTTGTTGGCATCCACAATAGTGTCTGGGTTTGGTTGCTGTTTATGGGATGGATCCCCAGGTGGGGCAGTGTCAGGATGATCATGCTTCGAACTTTTTCTCTGTAACTCCTCCCATGGGTATTTTGTTCCCCCTTCTAAGAAGGATCGAAGTGTCCACACTTTGGTTTTCCTTCTTCTTGAGTTTCATGTGTTTTGCAAATTGTATCTTGGTGTTCTGAGATTCTGGGCTAACATCCACTATCAGTGAGTGCATATCATGTATGTTCTTTTGTGACTGGATTACCTCATTCAGGATGATATCCTCCAGATCCATCCATTTGTCTAAGAATTTCATGAATTCAACAAATAAAACAGCATTATGTCATGAATCATGGTCATATATACATTACCTAGCTTTTAAGTAGATAGCCAAGTATTCAAGTTTCAGGTAGGAGTTGGAGGGCAAGGTAGGGGTGGCAATATCAAGAAAATAATTGATAATAAAGAACACTCAAAAAAAAGTCATATGGAAGCCTACCACCATAGAAGCTTTCTAAAAAAGATACATACATATAAATAAATAAATAAATAAATAAATAAATAAATAAATAAATAAATAAATAAATAATAGTTATTCTGTAATTGGTTGATAAAGCATCCACAAGACACCATAGGTTAACAAATTATTTTTTTAAAGCCCCTTTGCAAAAATGGTCTATCTCTTTCAGAGTTGCTGTCTAAGAAGTTCCCGTAGACTCCAAACATTAGAGGGTATTGCCATTCTACTTGGTTACTCTTTAGGACTTGAGGGCAAGGCCCTATTGATAGGAATATCACCTAATTGAGTCACAGAACATGAAGAAATCAAACTGGTGCTGAAGTGGACACTTCATCCCTATGAGTTACATCCCATCATTTTGGAAGGTACTATTAATGGTCGGTAAGAAGAAGGGATTCATCAGACTTGGTAACTATGAACTCTGAGAGTTACAATAACTGGCATGGCAAGATGTGCCCATTCCCTCAATAAGGTAATAAGGCACTGCAGTAACTACCCAGTTTCTAATTAGATATAAGGTCTAGTCCACAAGATGAAACACATACCTGGCATTACTGGGGTCAAGAGTCTTGAACTAGGTAAGTTATAATCTTTATATTCTGCTAACTGGCTACAATGTTAAACTGACTCTTTATGACTTGTTAAATTCACAGTGCATCTTTCAACCTTCAATAGACAAAATTCTTTCTTCCTGTAGATGGTGATTAACACTGAGACAAACAACTAGCTAAGGGACAAAGAATAAGAGGCAGCAGAATGCTCAGCCCTAAATGAAATATCTATATCAACACCCTCTTGTTCCCAAGACCCATTGATCATTCTGGCTGATGGACAGAAAGAGTATAAGCTCCTAAGGTGATGAACGACTACGAGGAAAAACTGCTCTGGATGCAGAAGTACAGACATTACAATGAAGACACATTGGTTATGACAACACATGCCAAAACCTGTTGAAGTTCAAATTGGATAAAATCCCAGCATGGAGAACAGATTTGCAACTGATAGCTTCAGCGAGAGTGAGAGTTACATCAAAGAATATATAACCAGCCCAAATTGTATGTTTTTTTTTTTAAAGTACATAAATTTGGGTTTGTGCAGAAAAAGTTGGACCTTGGAAGGAATTAGAATCTGTTGTGGGAACTATTAAAAAGAACCCACCAACTCTCAGCAGGGTCAGGCCATGCTCCCAAGTTCCTACTGATGCCAACTCTCTAGGGTGATCTCACTTGCTCTGTCTCTCAGCCTGCCAACTCTCCAGCCTGTAAGGCCACAGGGCTCCTGCCTGGCCATCTTTCAGACAGGGGCACGGAGTTCCTCTCGTTTCCTACCATGCCCCACACACCCCATGATCAGTCATCTCCACACCTAATTACCTGGTAGAAACAAGACTCTCAAGCTTATAGTTAACTAATTAGATTTATGCATTAATAATACCACATTTTACAAGATGCCAATACAATAATTTCAGAGACAATTGATAATGATAAAACTTTAACCCAATTATTCTAACCTTTTGATAACACCGCATCCACCTCCATTCTGGTTCTCCTCCTTCTACCCCTCCTGCTACCTTTCTATCTTTCTCGCCAGCTCCTAGCTCCACCTCCCTTTTTCTGTCCAATCAGAGGCCTGCAATGCCCTCAAAATACATTATATGATAATCTCAAATAACTAGAACAATTGCAAAAATAAAAATATCAATGTACATATTATCACTTTACAATTTTCTAAACTTCAAACATTCTTAGAAACCGTTATTGATTTTTTCATGCTCTCTGTTTTCTACTACAACAACAACTACAACAAAAATTGACCAAGCAGATAAAACCTTAGAAGGAATGAAATAAAGCCAAATACCTGGAGCGATGTTTCTGTGTGTTTCTCCTTCAGCACAGGAGCAGCTGGAACTTCTGGGGGAGGCTTTGATATCTTCTTTTTGGCTTTCTGCATTTGAATGTTGGTGAAATAGTTGACAGCAGCAAACTCAATAAGAGCCGAAAATACAAAAGCAAAACAGACAGCTATGAACCAATCCATGGCAGTCGCATAGGACACTTTGGGCAAAGAATGCCGAGCACTGATGCTTAGGGTGGTCATCGTGAGGACTGTGGTTATTCCTTTAATGCAAAAGAGCAAAAATATAAAACATTGTAATGCTAGTTTTTAATAATAAATAAATAAATAAATAAATAAATAAATAAATAAATAAATAAGCAAGCTGATCCAAAAGGTGGAGATGGGATGCAGTTGACAAAGTTACTAATTGAAACCCACCACCTTTGAGAGAGGAATTGATTCCTTCTGTTTCAGTGAAATCAGCACAGGTTTTGGAATAAGATAAATATGTTCCACGCCTAGATCTCGTAATCATCAGTTCAATGTAAATTGACTCAAGATTGGAAAATTCATCGAAAATTCTTTGTACATTCTAAGTGTTCTATGGAAATAAAAATATGTAAAGCATATAGAATATATTGATTCTATATTGGAATCTGAAACAGTATACCCAAAGAATCAATATACACACCCTCCAAGAAGGATGATTAATTGAAATAGTGACTCTCAGATAGGAATGGAAAACTGAGCACATTAACCTTCTAATGGAAGCATGAGACTATACTAGGTAAGCTAAACTCATTACTGTTGGGGTCCATTTTGGCCCTGGTTTGGGCCTTGAGGGCAAACCTGAGCCTTGATCCAGTTTCTAAGACCTTACGGGAAAGCCTAAGCCTGGCTCCAGTTCTGAGACCTGTCTCAGTCAGTTCCATATGGGGTGACTCAACAAGACCTGTTTGTCCCTGCCTCTGCCCCACCGTTGCTGACGTAGATAGAGCTTTGCCATTGGCTCTGTTGGTCACTCCATACCCTCCATCACCCTTCCCTGCCTCCTACCCCACCAAAAATCCCCACCCACTATGCTCGGAGGAGCTGATGCCATAAAGTTGATTTCCTGCTTTGACAAGACTCCCAGCTTGATGTGTTTCTTTTGGGCCTTCGACACGTGTCATCTTATCCCACTCAGCCCCGGAGAGACTCCGGCGAGACCAAGACCTCTCTCGTCTCGCCTGGACCTGCCAGCAAGGAGCTGGCACATTACCACTGATGATAATTGCCAGAAAAATCACAAGCCATATCTAATTCTTACTGAATATAATCTTTTAATAAAATTAATACATTCATTGGGTATTCCAGATCCTAAATTACTAAAACTATGAATACGTTCTGGCTAAATGTACTTCTAGAAAATGTTAGACTTCAAAATGTGGGTATTCATCATGTGTACAACTTGAAGAAGACTACTTGGCACAAAAATAGAGCTCCTCTTCCATCAATTGTTGTCTCAAATAACCCTTTCAGGGAAAGTGCCTTCCTAATCTAGAGAAAAGGATGACTTTCGTTCTTAGAAGAAGAAAATGCTACTTTTCAGTAGAACTACAGAACAATTCATTCTTTAAGGATGCTAATGTTTGCACAGTTGTTGCTATTTCCATTCATGTATGTTTATCTCCTCAATATTATTTAAGCTATCCTAGAAATTTCTGAAGTACTTATTATATCCATTTGTAATCCTCTACATAACTCCCAGGATAGGTCCTAAAGGTGATAGACCCAGGTTGAGGATGATAATGATGATGGCAATGATGAAGGCATCTTAACTTTATATGCCAGTACATGCCAATTCCCCAGCTGAAAGTCAATCAATCAATTTTCAATTGTAAATAAAGGGAAAATTCTCCAAAACCAAAGGTATATTCATATTTTGATTCAAAGAATCAATACTGTGTCTTCAACTTAGATTCTGATTATATTCTCCCTTGTACTGTCTTTACTGTATCATATATGTGAGCTTAGACAGGAATATAAGAGTAGCCTAAGACCATTCCTGAAGATGAAAGCAGTGATTTCAATATTCCACCTGTGCTCGCCACGTGTAAGGCTTAGCCATATTGGAATAATTAGCAAACTTGGACAAATTTCAAGATAGAAGGCCTTTGGGGGAAAAAAATCAACATAGCCTGCTTCAAGTTTAATTGAGTGGAGCACCCTTAAGAGACTCCATGTTGAATACTGCTTTAGGAGTCACCACAGATACATCACAAGTGCACAATGAGGAAAAATCATTGTTTGTATTGTGTCCAATCTTTTCTCTCCAATTCCAGTCCCTTCCTAAGATATTGGTTCATAGAAAATGAAAATTTGGAGCATCTGTGTATCACATGAGCTACAAAATTTTAAAAAACATTATAAAATTATACATAAGTGTATGTTACATAAGTTGTTTAGTAATTTCAAGCATTTTCTTAGCCTAAAGTAAATTTGTGAGATTTTTTTATAATATATGTATATTTTTGTGATATGCATATGCATGTGTGTGTGTACATGTACATGAATGTGTATACCTGACATGTCAGACATATGTGCAGGTGGCCGAAGGCCGCACTAGCTCATTGGATCCCCTGGATCTGGAGTGACAAGCCACTGTAAGTCTCTTGATATGGATGCTGGAAACCATAGCAGAGCAGGAAGTACTGCTAACCCCTGAACCATCTCTTCAGACCCTGAAGAAGATTTTTAAAAACTTTATTCCATTAACTAGTTAGATTGGCTGTATATCTATCTACTCTAATGGCACATTGGTTCACAATGAATTTGTTGGGCTTTTTCCAGAAAGAGACCTTGAAGCATGTAGGCCTCATTTTAAATGTCACAGAGAAGGCACAATTCTCCAGAAGGCTGTGAAATAAAGGATAGCTACCAAAGTAACTGAATATACTTTAGCTAAAAATTATAAAGATAAATTATATTTCATCTCATTCATATCAATTTGTCTGTAATGGACTATTGAGATTTCAAAAGTGGGGGCTGGAGAGATGGCTCAGAAGAACACTGGAGGTTCTTCCAGAGCACCTGGGTTCAATTCCCAGCACCCACATGGCAGCTTACAACTGTGTGTAACTCTAGTTCGAAGGGATCTGACATCCTCACACAGACATATACACACACATAAAAATCATTAAAAAATAGAATCATAACAAAGTACAAAAGTGTTCCACAAGTTCTGCAAAGTGTAAGCAGTGGATTTCTTCTAATGACACAGAAATAAGGATAAAAGCACTTACTTGCAAGTAAAACCATGAGTGTGTTCTGAGTGAAAATACTACTCAGTGCTCAGAAAACCCTCTGGAGACCATATTGTTCTGACCATAAAGTACACTTACACTGAAATACCAGAAGCTTAAGAGTCATCCTGCCATTGTCAATGTGAAAAAACTTCCTAGGCGATAGTCAACAAACAGAAGATTAAGGTCATTCCTGAGTGGTGATTTCAGTAATGGCAGTCAACTGCTCAGAATCAGGTTGATGGCTTATGTCAAATCATATTGCTTATACCAATACAAAAGCATGCAACATATTACTGTCTTTTTCTCTTTCATTGTTGTTTTGCTTGTGGAATGGCCCTCTAGATAGTATGATGGTTATATCGCAACTGTTGGCAAAATTAGGAACATTGGTTGTCAAAAACAATTGTCTCAAAATTGCTTTAAAACTTGCCATCTTTTTAGATATCAAAAAATTCTCTGTGTTCATACATGAAGAAAACAGTAGAAATGTAGGCATGTGCTTATGCCCTGTAATTTCAGGTAGAGATCTTGGCAAGATAAACATGGATGGAGCAGCAAACACAAGCCAACTCTTTCAATAAGAATCTCATCCTGAAAATATTTCAAAGGCAAAATTATTTTTGTGTGTTCAAGTATTGATGCCAGTCCGTGAATTTAGAATGCTGAATATGCACCATATTGGCTGGCCCAGGAGCTGAGAGAGGAAATGAAGGAGTAGGCTAAGACTGTACACAAGAGTGAATTTTTGGCTGGCCATTCCTAGAAAATGAAATAGCAATGATTTCAATATGCCAGCTGGCATCTACTTGCATTTAATGTTTAACCATATTGGAATAATTAAAAAAAAACTTAGAGTTAGACAGATTTCAAGATACAAGAAAGAATTCCACATATCCTGCTTCTCATATTTCTACTGTTTGGGGGTTTTGTTCTCCCTAGTGTTATCTGTGACCAGCCCACTGTGTCTTTGTGAGGGAAAGGGGGACCTAGAGCTGAAGAAGAGTAGTGATCACCTAGAGTTCACTGTCACTTGTATCTCATACAGATTAAATTGTCAATGACCCCAACCACATAGGGCATTACTTCCCTGGGAAAATACTATTTTAGATGCTCAATGAACAGTCTAATACTACAGTTGTGATGTAGCTTAAGTTTTTGAAGACTTAATTATTGCTGTGACTTTCCTGATTGATCAAAACTAATATTGATCTAGGCAAAGATAGAAGCACGTAAATTTCAAATTCTAAATGAAGTATCCTACTGACAAATTATTCTCAGTTGAAAGTCCTGGAATTCGTCACGAGTCTCTTCTCCACGTCTACATCCTCATACCTGCCGTGAAGAGAGTCTGACTGAATCCTCTGTGTTACATAGTCCCTCAGATAGACCACTCACAATTAAATGACTTGATAAATGTTTCTAATATCCTTGTACTATTTTACTTATCTATAAAAATCGAGACTACCCATCTTGCTGAACTATTGTGAATGCTAAGAATCGAGATTCTACAATGTTCCCTGACTCATTATTGGAGTTGGTAATAGTAGCATTTTTCTATACTGCTTAATTTCCTTAAGCTGTTGTATATGTATAGGAAACGTTGTCTGAAATCTGCTGTCTCAGCTCTCTCTGATGCTATTACTTCCCACATCATTGGATATTTCTTTCATCTACAAACAAGTAAATTCATCAACCAGCAATAATGAAATTATGTACATTATTTGCTAAAATATTTCAAATGTTTTATGAGATGAATGCATTTAATCTTCACAGCAACACTAAGAGATGAAGCAAGAGATGAAGAGATGAAGTTGGAACATGTGAGTTAACAGGCAGAAGTAACCCACTGAACAGCATAACTACTAAGTGACACTGGGGTCAGAACCAACCAACATCTGAATGTGTAACATCCCTTCCTCATCTCCATAGATAGCTACATGAGGCCATTATTTCCTGTTAAACTCTCAAGGGCAGATAAGTGCAATATGTATTCTAATTTATTAGTAAATCTTAATAGAAATACAAATTTTAAACATTTTCATGATGTCAGATGCAGAAAGTTTAAGGTTTCTGTGTGAATGTGTTGTGGTGTATGTCTGTGTGTGTGTTCATATACCTGTCCACATGTGCGCTTACTTATTGAGGCCAAGGAAGATAGCTGGTGTCTTGTTTTTAACCTTAATTCCTGTGGCAGTCTGACACTGAGCCTGGACCTCAAGATTTTAGCTGCACCATCTAGCCAGAGCCAAGGATTTGCCTATCCGGTCAACCACTCTCAATAGCACAAAGGTTTCAGACACTTGCCACTGTCCCTACCTTTTACATAGATGCTGAGGATCCAAACTTGGGTCCACTTGCTTACTCAGCAAGCACTTTACCAAGAGAAGCATCTTCCTGAGCCCTTGATTATACACACAGAAAAACATTTTCTTCAAAACTATGGAAACAAAATAAAATGATTCTCCTCTGTGCCAGATATGCATGGGAGAGAATATAGAAGAAGTATACTATATTTAGCACTCTTTAAACCCTCAGACGCACTTTGAATACGTCAACCCCTATGTCTGTGATGGTCCCTGACGTTAATATTGATGTTCCACTTGTGAGTGAGTACTCCATTTATATTATTATATGCAGTTTGTTCAAATGTGTGCTTTTAAAATGTTCCATGCACAATGAAATCACCCTGATAGGGTCTGAGAGCTACACTAATCCATGTTATAGAAATACAAACTTAGAGGCAGTTTAATGCTATATTCACTTAGTATAATAATAGTAGTAGGTTCACCCCTGGGGGTTTCTTCTATAGAGCAGGCCTTAAATGCAACAGGAAAGTGGTTTGTTGCCCCCACACCATTCATGCCACTATTATATCCATGGGAAGTCCTTGCCATGTTCATGCCTTGTCTTGTAGTTCATAGAGTTCACAGCTGGGTAAGATTGCTGATGACTGTCCTCCCCAGCAATCTATACAGCTACCTCTAATACTATGAAAGCTAGCTGGCAGGGAGAAACTTCCTTGTCAGAACCAACTCGATTTCTCCATGTTGGATGACTAAAGTCTTCTATTTTTTACTAATAAGGTCTTACTATCATGTTCTGTATCAATAGCCTGTACTACCATAGGAAGTTTCTAAAATATACCTAAGCAACAATTTGAGGGGTGTTATCCCACATCTGACACAGGGCTTTTTATTTGACATTCTATGACTTCTGCTTTTGGGGGTAGGGGAATTATTCCCTGTGTAGTGAATGCCTACTAAATGCTGTTATATGAAGATAGATAGATGATGATGATAGACAGACAGACAGATATGTGACAGATAGATGATAAACAGAAAGAAAGAGAGAGAGAGACAGAGAGAGAGAAAGAAAGAAAGAAAGAAAGAAAGAAGAAAGAAAGAAAGAAAGAAAGAAAGAAAGAAAGAAAGAAAGAAAGAAAGAAAGAAAGAAAAAAGGAAGGAAGGAAGAAAGAAAGAAAGAAAGAAAGAAAGAAAGAGAGAGAGAGAGAGAAAGAAAGAAAGGAAGAAGAGAGGAGAGGAGAGGAGAGGAGAGGAGAGGAGAGGAGAGGAGAGGAGAGGAGAGGAGAGGAGAGGAGAGGAGAGGAGAGGAGAGGAGAGGAGAGGAGAGGAGAGGAAGAAAAAGGAAGAAGAAAGAAAGGTAAATAGGAAACATTAAATAGTAGGTTGAATACTGAAGACCAAAACAGTGTCTTCTGGATATGGCATAACTACTATTCTCATGAACTCACAGCAGTTCTGGTTGCTTGATGAGACCTGGACAAGATCAAGGCAGTCAACATTCTAGTGGGAAGAGACTCACAAGTTCCACCCCTTTACTGATGTTCACTGACAACTGATGGCTTCTTGATGAGGGAGAGTTCATTTTCCTTAAGGGTGTGGTCCCTCCTAGCTCTGCCACACACTGGGGGATAACCCACATCTGTGTGTATAGGCATCACAGATTGAACTCTGTGGGTTACTATGTTTAAAAAGGCAAAGGATATAAATTTAAAAGAGGACAACAGGTAAGGGTTCATGCTGGGAGGAGTTAGATGGAATCGCAGGGAGTGATGATTTTTATCAGAGGATGGAATTTGAAAAAATGTAATAAAATACTTTTTAAATCTTCACTACTTTGAAGGGAAAGTATAAGAATATTAACACAATTCATTTGTAGAGAAAATACGTGAAGTATTTATGTTTTAAGCCCTAACCTTTCAATGTTAGTATCTAATCCTTAAATAAATTTTTACATTTCAATTTTACATGCATATTTATCAGGGAAACTTATTTTACAGTTGCAACATGAAGTTATTTAATTAAACTTTCATAATATTATGAAAAGGCTAGAATAGTCATTCCTGCTCACTCCCTGTCTTAGATCAAACCCTGTCTCTGACACCAGCTCAGTGTACAAGTTTTGATAATGATTCAAATACCTTCAGATTTATAAGCACAATAATATATGTGGAAGAAATACTTTTGTAGGAGTATTTCAAGTTTCTAAAGGACACTATAGCACCCTTATCTCTGAAGATGGCAAGCGCTATGGTTTGAGACTGAAATGTTCCCAGAGGATCATGTTTTGAATTCTCTATCCTCAGCTCATAGTGCTATGTTAAAGGCTGTGGGACCATTAGGAGTCAGAACCCAGCTGATGAAAGTCCATCATTAAACGGCCTTTGAGGGTTACCCGAGTCCTGGTAACAGAGTGCTTCCTCTCCATTACTGAGACAACAGGTGTTTTATGCTCCTTCCAGGGTCAGTTCTGCTACTATCTGCTTTGTAATATCTCAAACCATGAGCCATTACAGACCTTTGCCTGCTGGGCTTTTTGTTAGGTATTGTCATTGCAAAATAAGATAGAAGGCTCCCTCAAGCTCCTCACCAGCCTTTCCACAGCCATATTATGATAAACATTGTGCCCACAGTTAAATCCTAACAGCCTGAAAAATGAAATTAGCATGTCTTGGGAGACTTATGCCTCTATCCTAGAAAAAGTCTAGTCATTTTCTTCTTTTCCACAGCTGAATGATATTGATAAAGTTGATAAAGCATAAGGAATAGATAACTGTATTAAAACAAATAGACTTAACTACAACTCTCATGATATAAAGGTAACCCTGATGTATAAATTTATAAAATAAACTTAACACAAAAATGTTAGACCTATATGTTCCCAGTGGCTTAACATTTGGAATAATATAGAAGAACCACAATATGAACAAGAAGAAAAGAAATACTAGTTTGGTAAACAATGAAAGTTCATTAGACAGAGCACAGGGTCCCAAATGAAGGAGCTAGAGAAAGGACCTAAGGAGCTGAAGGGGTTTCAGCCCCGTAGGAGAAACAACATGAACTAGTCAGTACCCCCAGAGCTCCTTGGGACTAAAGCACCAACCAAAGAGCGCACACATGGTGGGAATCATGGCTCCAGCTGCAAATGCAGCAGAGGATGGCCTAGGACATCAATGGAGGGAGGAGGCCCTTTGTTCTATGAAAGGTCTGTGCCTCAGTATGGGCCAGGAAGCAGGAGTGGGTGGGTTGGTAAGCAGGGGGAGAGGGGAGGGGATAGAGGGAGAGTGTTTTTCGGAAGGGAAACCAGGAAAGGGGATAACATTTGAAATGTAAATAAAATATCCGATAAAAAAATGAAAAAAAAAACCAATGAAAGTTATACACATAGAATGCAATAGAGCCAATAGACTATGCGCAGAATACCTTCCCTTTCGATCCACATAAGCCATTTGCATTTTGCTCCTCTTCACTGAAAACCAAGTTGCTCTAAGGCTTTCATGTGCAGTCGGCCGTGACTTTGATTTGTTTTATTTTAAGCTGCCTGTGCATTCCATTTTAACACCTAGACATAATTTAATTCAATTACACAGCATCATGCTAGCAGCCCAGGAATGTCACTGAGAGTGAAATTATATCCACATTTCCATTTGTTTTTCACCTGACTGGTTTTCTCAAAAAGGGAAATCTGAGAAGTCATCAGAAGGGACAGACTGCCCTATCTCCTCATGCAGCAGTGTGTTAAAGTGAAATAGAAATGAAAGCTTAAAGAGTTCCTGATTCAGCTCAGAAATAGCAAAAGGTTCTTCCCATGAATCACCATCAAAAGTGTAATGTGGACAAAAACAAAATAAACGGAAATTACCAAATACAGTTCTTGCTGGAACAGACTCCTTGTTTATCCAGAAGGAAACTTGAGAGAGAATCACTGTCATGATGCATGGAATATACGTCTGAATCATAAAGTAGCCCATCTTCCGTCTGAGGTGGAAGTAAACTGTCATAACAATGTATTCACCTGCCGCAAAAATGAAGAAAATAGATTACCGGTACTGTAGGCAATTATTTAATCAATTTATGATTGTTATGTTAGACTATCTTCCATGCATATTTCAATGAGAATTGCATAGCTCCATACTGTGGGTGGGAGAGCAAAGGAGAGGATGGCACTGAAGATCATTATTATTTAGAAAGATAATGTTTCCCTACGTATAGATTTAGCAATTTAATACTTGGGCTATGGTTTCAAAAAAATACAAGTGTTTTAAAGGCCTAATACACTAAAGCAATTACCTTTCATGTTCAGTATTTGCATATACATGTGGTGTGGGCTAATGTGTGTGTGTGTGTGTGTATGTGTGTGTATGTGCTGTGTATTTGTATGTGTGTGTGCATTCTGTGTTCTCACTTTAATGTGGGAGTCAGAGTTCAGTCCTTAGACAGGGTATAACTTATTCTGTAACTGTTCGCTTTATTTTTAATTAATGATTTTTATCAATATAGGGTCTGTCAGTGAACCTTGAGATCATTGAGAGCATTTCTTTAAGACTGGTTGGCTAAAGAACATCTCTGTTTACACAGTGCTAGGACACCACGTGTGTGCCACCACTGCTGGCTCTTCCTGTGGATGCTGGGGATCTGAACTCAGTTCTTATCCTCCCACCATGGCAGATGACCCCACTGAGCAATCTTTCCAATCACAATCTTCACCATTTTAAAAGCAGAAACTAGGCTTGTTATTTAAAGAAAACAAAATAGAAAATGTAAAAACACAAACACACATACATATGAAATAAAAAGCTTAAGTTTGGAAGGAAATGGCATACATAACTTTCTACAAAATTATATAAACGTAAATATATTTTTTCAAACATAATTCATACCTGTACCTGCACCCAATAAACAGAGAGAAGCTAAGTGGATTGCATGTCTAAGTGCAACATACATGAGCAAAAGTACAAGTAGAGTTAACAGAGATACAACTTTAAAAGCCAGTAAGTAAATACACAATACACTTTCCAATAAGCAGTTTTACCAGAAGGGATTTCTAGAGAATGGTATTTAGAATCCAGTGAACATTCACAGCTAAGTCAAAAATTTACAAATGTTTACTTCCAGATGTGTTTCCAAATGCACAGATGGGAAAATCAGCACACGGCACCCTGCGAGGAGACCTCTGCATTGTTTCATAATTAATGTAAAGACGATCTCCCTAAAATGATAAGGCATGAGATGGGTATTGGAAAGACATAAGGCACTGGTGTTTGTGATCACTGTACAGGAGGAGGCAGAAAGATTGTAAAAGCCAGAGGATCAGAGGTTTTGCTGCGAGATTGTGTCTCCTTACCAGAAGCTAAGCCTGTAACATCTTACCATCATGACTGCCTAAACATGTACTGAACAAGGACAATACCAATAGATGTGACAGACTGGAAGAGGGAAAACTTGTGAGGCCTCAACCTTACACAAACAACTGTCAGCAAGTGAGGAAAGTGAGGAATGCTAGGGAGTTCTTCCCCAGAGAAGAGCATACCAATTCTTTGTTCGGTAAACAGCCCTGAACACATATGCACACATATGTAACAGTAGAGAAACTGAAAATGTTATATTTAGGAATATACATTCGCACACACATGGAACACATGCACACCACACACACACACACACACACACACACACACACACACACACACACACGATTAGCCAAAGAAGAGGCCCTGAATTTTAAGGATATGGACAGGATGGTAAGGTTTCAGAGGAATGAAATAGACAGGAGAAATGTAATAATGATTTCAAATATTAAAAAATGAAAACTTAAGAAAACATATGAGAATTTCAGGGAGAGAAATAGTGCCAGCAATTTCCTAATAAGGTATCTGATTTTATACAAAGCAGTTTTAAGCCATCAGACAGTAAGCTAAAATATTTCACCATGAGCGTTGTCATGACTTAATTTCACCTTTTAAGAATTAAATCCTCCTCATTTCTTGTCACTTGCTTCTAATTTTTAATCCTTGTGAATATAATTTGTGTTCACATTACTGTACATATTTAATGTATATGCTACTTGAGTAACCGGGAGATAAGTATTCACCAGTAAAAATGATAAACCACAGTCTGTCATGAAGCCATCTACCATCTCCAAAAGATGTTTTTTCTCACCATCTCACTTACTGTATTTTTGTAGTAGAAACATTGAACATCTGTCCTCTTTACAAATTATGAACAATATGTACCAGGTGGCCAGTATCTCCACAGAATTACTTGTTTTGCATGGCCGTAATTGTGAGCTGTTCACCTACTAACTCATACTTCCCTTTAGCTGCAAAGACCTGGAAACTTTCCTTCCACTCGACTTCCATGAACTTGACCTTATAGAAACACCCCCCTTCACATGAGCATTTTGTCAATATATTTCTTAAAACAAACAAACAAACAAAAAACCCTTCTTAGTTTCACCCCATTGTTCAAGATCTTACCATAACTCCTCTACTTTTGTTTGCTTTACTGATACAATGACATTCAAAGCCTGTTTTTTAAAAAGTTTACAGAACAGAGAAGGTCTATGGATTTTGGGCTTTGATATTGATATCTGTGTGAGCAAGAAAATATACTTATTTATTAATGTACTAAATGCATTATATTTACATATTTCCCATTAGGAAAATTGAGGATGAGAAGAGTATGGTTTCCATGGTAGTCTATCAGAACTTAATACAAGGGAAGGTTTGGAAATGATCGCCGTTAGATGTGACTAATGAATACATTTTAAACACCACTATTCTCTAAATATTGGATTTTTAAAAAAATCACACATCATGCCTGGCACAACGGCACACCTGGCATTCCGGCACGCCATAGACTGAGGGTGAAGAAACTCCAGTTTAAGGCTATCCTGAACTACCTAATAAGTCTCAAGACAACCTGGGCCGTATATTGACATCCTGTAACAAAAAGAGAGGTGGGGAATCACTATTGAAACCTGACCTCCACTGTGGTAACTTTAGGAACTAGTCTTTGATAGGCAGTGAGGGTAGGAGGGAAAAGTACATCTCCATTTGCATCAAACAATCTACCTTGGTAACCCTTCCCGGGATATGCCCCATGTGAGGACTCTATTCCATGGACCAGGAAAAAAAGCTCTCGCAAACACTCACTTTGATCTTCCCAGATCCTAGACTTGAGAAACAAACTTCTGTTTTTTATATGAATACCAAGTTTGTGATATTTTTGGTACAGCATTATAAGTGCATTAAGATAACTACCATTAATTTTTTTCCTGGTAAAAATTGTGTATGGAAGGAACATGGTTTTGGAACAAGATATAAGTAGCCAATTTTATCATTAGATGAGAAGCTAAATATTAAGGTTCTTTCCATTCTTATTTCAAAATTTGAAAATTACCAGTATAGCCTCCTACCCACCTGTTTGACAATTTTAATGTGTACTCTAAATATAAACTCTGCAAGTATGCTTTTTGGATTTGCTTTTACTTTGAGTGGAAATGACACCATAAAATTGGTCAATATTAAACATTTTTTAAAAAGCACCATCAAATCAGAGCCAGGCTCATATTTTGTTGAAAATAAGGGTTTAATATATTTAAACATTGGCTTTTGTTTCTAAGTAACAAAAAAAAAATTTATTCATTCCTCCTGTGTTAACATCTCAGAATTTATTTTAAACTGAAGTAAGATTATAAATATATCATCTCTATTTCTGGAGAAAAAAAATTTCCCCTGGAAACACTGAATACTTCAATGAAAGCGATAGTATAAAACTTCAATGCTGACTTCAAGTAGCACATTGACTTTTGCAATTAAGAATCTCACAAGGACAGAACTGGGGATGGAGGAGGAGATAGCTCACTTGGCAAAGTTCTTGCCATAAAAGCATAAAGATCTAAGTTGAAACTACATTAAAAAAAAAGCTGATGAGGTAATACCAGACTGGGGAAGCAGAGACTGGAGGCTCCTGTGGCTCAGTAACCTGTCTGGTTAGCTTACTCAGCAAGCGCCAGGGCAATGGGGACCAAATTATGACATGGGTGGACCCTGAGTAATGACCCTCTTTGACTCTCCTCTTCACACACACACCCATATCCCCATACACATGTCTACATGCATACACACACATATATGAACAAAAATACACACACACACAACCATGTGCATGCAATCTCACCACACACACACACACACAAGCATGTGCATGCAATCTCACCTGTAATAGATTTGATAGTCTCACTTGATACAGTCTGCCCAATGAGGTCATATTGAACTAAGCTAGAAGACTCCTTTGGCACCTCCACTGACTTCTCAGGGCCTTTGGTCCAGGTGTAGATCATCTCACTTTTGGGATATGCATCTAGATAAGAGCAGAGAGCATGCTTCCAGTCAGGACTCCTCCTTTGTCAATAACAAAAATCAACAATGTGACAAATGCTCAAACAATAAAAAAAAAAAAATGGGAAAAAATACTCATGATTTTTTTCAAACATGTTTATATAATTTAGGAAAGTGCAATTATGAAGCAAATTACAGGTTTAATTGTTTTTATGTCGAATGAGGTGACTAAAACTTAAACAACTATAAAACTACATTTGTATCGGTGTTTGTGGTCCTGTTTTTATTCTAGCTAGCCTGATGATAGCTTGAAAAGCAGATAGAGCAAACCTCCTAAACTATAGCCGGACTCCTACATCTTTGAATTCTTGTCTATCTGTCCTTAAGAAAACCTGACTTCTTCTGATTCCACACAGTTCTGTCTTCTAGAAATGGACCAAGATGCTGCCTCCAGTACCACAAACAGAACCAAACAAACTTTCCTTGTGAGAGAGCTCCCCAGGGGTCACCCCTTCTAGCCTCTGCTTCTGGGCAGTGCTCAGGCCATTGGGGAACCATCCTGCAGAGTTCAGACTGTGCTGGCTGCAAAGCTCTCCAGGGTATAGAGTTACACAACCAGTTCCAGTGCCATTTGAATCCTGCAATTAAGGCACTTTCCCTTCTATCTTCAAAGAACCCTCCCCAGTGGCAATTCAAGTACATTTTCTGTTATTCCTTGTTCAGTGCAAATGGAGACCAGCTGCTTGCATACCACTCTCCCCAGAACAGATAGCCCGGTTCATGTACAAATAAGTTCAAAAGAACCAGAATGAATTATGTGTCATCCTCTCCTACAAACATCCCTAAAATGGCTGGAATGCAGGAGGTCCTTGGTGAACTTGTTTAATCCAGCAAAAGGAATCCATATCCAGAGAGGTTTTCCTACAGATGACCTATGAGTCTCGAGTCACCTACCATCCAGCACTACAGGGTATCATATCAGCGTTCATCTCTAAAAGTGTATTCACAGTTGTATAGATTTAAACTCCTGCAGACTATACTCTTATTTATGATTTTTTTTTGCATTGGGAATCATCTATTAGATGCCCTACTTTGACAGATTTCTTGCATTATCTTTCACATTCCTTTTATTTTTAAGCTTAATTTAATAGAGATTTTTTTCTCTTTCCAAAAAAATTTAAGAATTAACTTATTCAGAAAAAAAAATCATTTACTGTACTGGTATGGCATACCTCTCTTTTAAACTCTCAGTCTAAAAAAAACAAAATTCTTTCCAAAGTGTGGTTCCTTAATCATATACAAAGCCTGAGAGAGCAGCAGCTTTGCTGTCATCAGTGGAAGTGTGTGCTTCAAAGCAGAACTAGAGAGGTCTTGGGAGGAGAAGCCTTTCTCAGATAGCAACAATCTTTTGTAAAATTCAAATTACTACAGGAAAAATGGAATTTTAATTCTGGCCCCAAGAAAATCACCCTCTCTGTCTATGTATTTTTCTCTTTCTATCTTGTCTCATTAAATCATTGGTCAGAGAGCAAAAGGCTTTCTCTCGCCTCAAGTTAGCCCACCAAGTATTGTGATTAACCAGGGTTATAAAAAGAGTGGTGACTGCCGACTCTCATGAAGTCAAGCAATGAGCAGTGAGAACAGCAGGCACTGGTTTCACAATCAGCGAAAGGAAGACTCTGCAGCAATAGTAAAAGCTGGCGTCTATTTTTGGTAGGTTCTGATTGAATCGAATGCTGGAAGCAGACCTTCCAAGAGCAATCACATTTGTTGCCATCTCAGAGAAAGGAGCTTGAGCAAAGGAGAGGCTTAGTCTTTACTACCCACTCATGTCCCCCTCGTGCCTTCCTCTCTGCTAAGTGTTCCAAACACATCTATTCCACATTTGCTCCTTTTGCGCCAACCCCTCTGCCATCTTGGATTGCACAACAACAGCAGACTCCAGGTCTCCCATGCTCTACTCCATGCTCTCTTTAGGCCATTCTTCCCAGAAAAGGCTGTCAACGAGGCCACATCCCTTTGCAAAAAACTTTCCAAACCTTCCCCAGTTTCAGCTTTGAGATGGAATCACACTTCTCAATGTAGACAATGGTATCTCAGGCACTGAGTTTTTTCATACCCACCTCAACTAGAGATTTGTGATAGCTCAGTAACTGAGTCACCAACAATGCTACCAAGGAATTTTACCTCAAGTTTATATCAGGAAAGTATAAAACTTTTTTTTCACCCTTTCTCAAGCTTTCTTTAAATGGTTCTATTTGCTGCTGAAACTATTAAATCATACCCCATTCGCAGCGAACTTTCTCTGCTATAATACCTCTGACAAACTGTCCCTGAATCCCTAAGTTTCAAATGTGACCACAGACTTATTAGTTATGACCAGTCTTCCATAGCTACCTGTTTTTTCAAAAGTAACTTTGTTTGGTGTAACAAAACATTATTAGTTTCCTTGCACAACTTTTCTCACACAGAAGGATTTAAATGCTGGATAATTAAAGTTGCACACATATATTAATATAAGGCTAAACAGCATAATCAGGCATTCAAACAACACTTTGACTAAAACTTACAACTCCCAAATTTCAAAGGGCAGGCATGACCATCCATAGGAAAATCCACCAGTCTCATGGGACACTCCGCACTTATGGTGAGTCTATTATGGAAAAATGCAAGGAAGTAAAATCAACCCTTTTTTAAGACTAATATTACATATTGCTAAAACAAAGAGATAGCAAGAAGGAACAGGGGATGGGTACAGGAAGGAAGAGAGAATTAGGGGTGAGGAATAAAAAGGAAAGTCTATTACCTCATTGTGTATAAAATAGTGCCATTTCTCATAATTCTAAAAAGCTTATTTGGAGCTGTCATGTTATGTGAGACAGATTTCTTTCCATTCCTGAAGAAAGTATCAGGGGTCCAAACTTTGGTGACCATCATATTGTTCAGCCTCAAGATTTCAATGGGGCCGTCATATTTTAGTCTTTTGTCAATCCATGTCTGTCTGAAGAACACATCCATAGTGTATTCCTAGGGAAAGTAGTCAAGTCATGGGTGACTACGTATACTCGTATGCAAAAAGTAAGATGCTAGTCTCTATCCTCTTCCACTCACAAAAGACTATGCCAGAAGAAACTACCAGAAGCAGAGATGATCTTGAGTCAAAGGAATAGATTCTCAGCAACTCTACCCTGTAACACACATATCGATCCCTTCAGCTTCTGCATGAGTAAGAAGTAAATCATCACATACGTTAGTCACCGAGGACTAATTACTGCCATGAAGTCAGCATTGCCCACACCAGATAATTATGGCTGTGCATTACGTTACATCAGGGAGGAAAATCACTTAACGTGGAATGAGTCCCATTACGTAATTGATCATAAAATTACAGGTATTTCTTTAAGATGAAGACAATTTTCTTTCTAAAAGATAAATTTTGTTTTCACAAGTGTATTAAAAATTATCCAAAGAACTCAGAGCTTCAAACCATTAGGAGTCCTAACGTCAAGGAAGAATGTAAAGTAGAGCCATCATGACTCACTAAGTATAATTATTCAATGTAAGCACAGCTGAAGGGATGAAGACTTCCTGACCATCACTGGCCCCTTTGACCTCTTTAAACAAGAGAGGGAGGAATAAAAGTAGAGAGTGGGAAGCGAGAAACCGGATCAGTGAGGAAGATAATAGGGTCCTTAGGAGTGTAATCTTGTGCACACACATAATTCCCATCTAAACTACTGGTTATCTCTCACTGTATCCTCCTCGGTAGTTGCCATAGAAGGCCTGGCTGTGAAACAGATCAAGGAAAGACCTCTTTATGGAGAAAGATTCCAACTCAATGGATGCTCAAAATGATAGCTTTGAGAGGCAGATGGGATATCTTGCTCTTTACAGACTTCTAGCTTTAATCAAGCATTAGTTTTGTGTGATTGACAATATAATAAATATCAATTGCCTCTTTTTTGGCTTATTTTTCTACAAAGTTCAGATACCTACCATTTCAACATCAGAAACGGGTCCAAAGCTGGTGACATATATATCAGTTTTCACTTCTGTAACAGGACCTAGTAAGTATGAAGTAAATAGGTGTGAAAAAATAATTACCAACATTACAGCCTTGGAGGAATACATCATTAAAAAGGGAATACAGATACGATATGTCATGTTTTTGCATGCATTTTGACTTTCCAGTGTGATAATGAATCTCAAAAAAAAAAGAAGAAGAAAAAGAAAAGTTTAAAGTTTAAAGTTTAGTTTAAAATGCAACCAAATCAATCCAAAAGAAAAAAAAAAAGAGTGTTTGCTTAACAGGCAAATAGACACCCAATTACTTACCAAGAACGTGTATTTACAAAGATACATCACCCCTGGGCACTATCATGACAGGCAGTGCAGACACACAAAAGCTTTTAGCCTTTGTGATTTTTTTTTTTTTAGAGTCCATCATCTGATTGGCCTCTAGAAAGAAGTGAACTGTTCAGAAGAAGAAACAGCAGGGTGCAGGCGTGGAGAAAAGGTGCACTGTGCTGAGAAGTGGCAGTTGAAAGCAGTGTGTCTTTAGGGAGTTGAGGATGCTCAAAAATAACTTCTAAAATGATTAATGTCACCTTTAACAATAGGTGCACCATCCACTGGTGATTGGGATCCAAGACAAGGTCTTCTATCAGTTACAACCATTCAGGCTGTGTCACCTGTTGGCTTGGTGATCTTCAGCAAGTTACTGAACAGCGCTGTTGTAGCGCCACACCTGTCTCACAGAATTTTTACAGCAATCAAACAGAATGCTGAGTGTAGCGTCTCACACTTATGCAAAAGCTCATTCCATATCAGTTTCCCTCAGCTGCTACCGATTCACTATCTAAATAAATCCCGATCATGAGCAAGTATGTGAATGTTTAGCCCAGAGGGAAAAATACGGTCAGGCTGCCAATATTGCTGACAAAGAAAATAAACAAATGGATACTGGCACTCTATGGATTTAAAAGTATGCTTTAAACCTGGGAATTTTTGTAAGCTCAGAATCTAACTCATAGTCCTCTTCAATTGGACAAATTTAGTCTAATCTTCAAGTACAAACATTTTAGCAAGTATTAAACATATTAGCTATAAATTGTGACAGTAGTTATTATAGATGATTTAGCTTTTTACCACCAATAAAAATATATAAGCTGTTGCCCTCCTGAACACTGTTTCCTTAAATGATGGTTTATAACGCTGCCAGGCTAGATAAGATATTATAGCATCTGCAATCAAAGTAGAATATCACTTGAATACTGGTTGGGAAATAGAAATGATGGGGTGGGGGAAAGCAAAGAGCAATTGGTGACACTTAAAGTTCTAGATCTGAAGTCAGCCTCATAAAAATGAATCTACTTCTTCCCTCTACAGACTGAGGACTAGGCCAAAGAAAGGCAGATCTAGGGAGAACGAGAAAATTATTTATGGAATAAGTATCCTAAGAAACAGCTTTTGGAAGTATAATGAGAACAAAAGTGTAGCCTGGTGCATGCTTTTATTTTTACATCATATAGAGTGTACCCCCTTGGACAGGGTAGAAGTTAATTAAGCTTCGATTTGAATGAGAAGCTAGAATCAACAACAACAACAAACAATAATAAATAAGCTCATTAAACTCAAATTTGTCAAGAAATTGGTAATCCAGGAAGGAAGTAATTTATAACATTGGAACCACAGAGGGCTGAAATTTCACTCAAATTGCCTCAGAGTCCCTGTCCTTTTCTAGCAACAACGACAAAGGTATCAAAAGGCAAAATCCCCATCCTTGCAAAATGGTGGTCTGGGGGAGGCTGGCTCACACAAATTAAGATAACAAAATTCTGAGGAATGTCTGCTTTATCAATTTTAGTAAAGTGAAAGTTATTTCGGGAACAGATACAATGCACTGTTGCTTAAACACCATCAAAGCATCACCTAGACAGGTTGGTTAAGGTCAGACTGTTGGACAAACCCCTGGATCTGCAGACATAGTAGGAACAAGGTTGGACCTGACATTTTGCAACTTTTTATATAGACACTGTTCAGTTTACTTTTGTTTGCAAACATCCACTCAAGCTGTTTGCTATACTGTACTTACCATAGTTTTCTATGAAATACTGGCATCACAAGTGTGTGAAGACCATGAATGTGGCAGGGGCACTCAGGAGAAGAACAGGTACAACGTTTCTTTTTTCCTTATTAACATATTGTCAATTGTGTGAGCTTATGCTAATCCTGTGGCTATAACCATACCATGATAATAAAGTACATTTATAAATTCTCATCCCCCTAAATTCTACTAATTTTGCAATAGTTCCAAAATACTGTTCTACATTCAGAATTATAATCTCAGGTTTTGTGTGTGACATTATCTGACATCAGCGTATTTGATCATGCTGCACTTTGAGATTGAGATGCTAAATGCATGTGACCAGTAAAGAAACATTTTAGGACATCCACTCAATACATTTTTGCATGAGCAGCAGCTACATCCCAGGTTCTAGAGAAGTCTCTGCTTCAAGAACTCACGATGCTGCTGGAAGAGTCAGACATTAAGGAGCAAAGCAGTAAATGATATGACAGAGAGCTATTATTTCAGGATGCAGTGCAGGCAAGTAGGAAAAGCAGAGGCATAGAAAGCAAGTTTGAGGTTGTGCTCATAACTGCTTCTTCAAAACACTGAAGTTCAGATGAGTCCTGGAGCATACGTATGAACTATTGAGAGAGCTGGGACAACAGCGAGCAAAAATGGTATTACTGTTTTCAAGGACTACAAAGGAGACCAGTGGGACAAAGCAGGGTTGGACACTGATAAGAACATTGAAGCCACGATGAAATAAAATGAGGGTGCCATAGATGGAGCATCAACCTACTCCTGAGCCCATTTTTTAAAATTGGCATCTTTTAAGTTATGCTTTTATAGCACATGCTACAGTGACTACTGTTTAAACCATAAGCAATAGGACTTGCAGAAGGCCAGGGAGCGGCCTGGAGATGTAAAAAAAAAGATTTCCATGGACTTAAGTTATGTGCCCCTCGCATTCACATGTTGAGGTCCTAACTATCAGGACCTTCTAATGACTATTTTCAGAGACAGTGCTCTAAAAATGTAATTGCATGAAAATGAGATCTTTCTAATGGTACCTAATTCAATATGATCGACTTGTGGCTTTACAGAAAGAGGAGGTGAGAACATAGACACACACCAAATGAGAACCATATAACAGACACAGGGGAGATGCTGTCTCTAGGCAAACAAACCAAGCTCGCTGATGCCTTCAGACATGTGAAGAGATTAATCTCTGCTGTTTAACTAGTCAGTAGTATTTTGTTAAGGTAGTCCTGCAAAAATGATCATATAAGGTAGCATTTTCCTTACATTCTGTCTCTGCATTTGTATCTGCTATTCAGTTTGGCTCTGACATGAATGCAGGCTGCAGTAAGGACTTGTACCTGATAAGTACTGACAGACCATCAAAGGCTTGAAGTAAGGAGATGTATGATTAAATTATTCACATACTCTTATTTTTAAAAACCAGATAGGCCCTTGGATGAAAAATAAGTCATACAGAGGCAAAGGGCAGAAAATGGTCCATATACGAGTCCATTAATCTACTCCAGGTGACAGGACCAGAATCTGGAATGAGGCTAGAACATGGACAAGTGGCATGGGTTGTGTACAGTAGGGTACAGAAAGTGTTTTTTTGAACTAAGATATAAGGACAAAGAAATAACAATTATATATTTACACTATTTTTATACCAGACAAAATGCTAGATTCCCTTTATGTGATAGTTCAATCTTCATTTAACCCTCCAAAAGTGCTATCCTAGGAGAACTGAATAGGTTTAAAAACTGGGTTTCCAGAGGTTTATGCAGAATTCTAACTCTTCATCTTCCTCCAACATGTAGTCTGGGTTTACAATAATCTTTTACATCATAAAATAATTAATTAGTTGTCATTTAACTCTATACGGAACACTTGTACTATCCTGACTGTGACTCTAGCTATGCCTACATTCCCTTTGTTCAACAACAGCTATCGGTTATCTTCTTGAGATCCTTTGCACTCAGACTCCTTGCATCTGCCTTTTCAATATTAATAGTGAAGATGAAATCTCAGTCCCCTTCAAGTCCCAAACTGCGTAGAAATGAGGTGCTGAATAATCGTGTGCTTATGTTGCTAATATCATCAGTAATAATTTTTCACTGCTTCCGGGGAGGGGGGAATGTAAGACTTGGATCCTGCATGGATTACAATAAACACATTTCCCAATTAAAGCAGAAACTATCTTTATTATATTTGTATTTGTATTATTCCATAAAATTAATCTGCCACCTGAAATGCAGTAGGTCTCTGATAAGTCAGTTGTCAACAAATAATGGTAGCTATGCAATTAAGAATAATTCCTAGAGATGCTTCCTGTAATACTACTGGTTAAAATGTTCAAATCAACCTTGGAAAGTGTGTAATTGCATAGAAACTAGACAATTTGAAATTGGAAAGATTTCTTCCCATGATTGTAGATACATTTGGTGAGCATCAAAGACACCTTTTCCCCCCCACACAATCCTATTTCATTGATACTGGAGATGTGTTAAAATATTTTTTAATCTTTCAGTGAGGTGATACTTTGACCCTGAGAGTCTGTTAGGCAAAGAGAGTGATCTTCATTAAGTGGCAAACAGACAAGACCATTAATATAACATTTTTAAAAATGGTCTTATATAATTAATTGGCTGGGAAGGTAATTAAGAAAGTATCAGATAATCTCCAACCATTTACTCAACACTCTAATACCTAGTTAAGGCTATCAATTCCCAAATATATCTCCAATAGTGATGCACAATTTGCTGTCACATCATAAAATAAATATCTGCCTCACCGATGTGAGTGTATGTCAGTTCTTGTTTTCTATATTTTCTCCCTCGCTATGCTTCTGAGGAAACAACCTGTCTTCCAGCTATCCACATCACAAATACACCAACATCTTACAAAGTTCAAGTTGTATCCAAAACTCATGAAACTTCAAGAGCTTAGGCAGAAAACAACAGCAACAACACAGGGAGATTATAAAATTTTCTAATTTCCAGGGAGATTATAAAAATATTTCCAATTTTGCTTGACATTGACAGGGTATGGAAATATAGTTACCGAAGAGTAAACAAAGACAACAGTTACTCATTGATATTATCAACAAAGCAGGAAATAGCTCAGTGTTCTAGAAGCTTCCTTGCTTTAAAAGACATTAAAAATTGGTACCTTCTATGATCCTTCTATCAATATTCTTTTACTTTGGAAGCAGTAAGAGTTCTCAATAGTGGAAGCAAAGACTTGAAACAGTATGAATAAAACATGAAAAAAAAAGTTATACAATAGAAATTCCTGTAGACAATAAAGATTTTAAAAAATATTCATTGATATTTGAACACAATGAAGACAATAAATATTAAAATTATCTCGAAACAAAATATCATTTCAAAAATTTTCAAAGTCTCTCTCTCCCTCCCTCTCTCCCTCCATCCCTCCCTCTCCTTCTCCCTCTTTCTCTCCATCTCCGTCTCCGTCTCTGTCTCTGTATATCTCTCTATATATATTTCTCTCTCTTTCTCTCTTTCTCTCTTTCTCTCTCTCTTTCCCAGTGCTAAAGTATATGTGGATCCAGAATTTATGCTCATTGTAAAAGGGAGTTTAATTTTGTAAACTAACCATGGAGAAACAGTTTGGCATTATATCTTCAAGTTGAACTCCCACTTACACTAAGAGCCAGAATAATCCACTCCTTGATATATACGCAAAAGAAACTCTTGCACATTTACAGCAGGAAATTTGGGCCAGAATATTCACAGCAATACAATCTGGGAAACAAGGAAGAAAAAAAAAAAAAAAACACTGCCAACAGAGCAGACGAATAAGCCAGTTCTTATGCAACACGAACATCACATAACAAGCAAAGGAAGGATCAATAGCACTAGGCAACAACAACAACAAAAAAAGAATGAATCTTAGCAATGCATCATTAAGTCTGAACCATGGCAAAAGTTTATGTTTAGCCAATTAAAGACAGCTACATGCCTTAAATATACTGTTAACATACGGATAACCTAAAATACCCATTAGAGAAAGGCTTAGAATAAAGCAATGAATCAGTAGAAATGGGAAGAGGATAAATATGAGAACAGGATTAAAGAAAGGAGTAGCCAACTGCAAGTTCATTTTGAGGTCCACTCTTTTGGTTGGATGCTGTTCAATGAGTAGAGTTATTTTATTTTAATCAATAAATGAAGGGAGGTACGAAGAAGAAGTTATGTATAGATTTTAGTGTAAATGTATCATTAAATAAACATAATCATGTGTACCTAAACATCTTTAAATATATTCAAAAGGGCCTAGGATGATATACAAATGTAGGCTAAAATGTTTTATATAAAATCTGAAGACCCACTGAAGCTTTACCTAGAACCATGTCCATTTATTAATATTCTATTGGAATAGAATATCTATATTGGACACAGTTTGTTTCAGGACATACCAAATGTATTAGTATGTTCTTATTCCAAAGAAATTTTTATATCTGATAATACTAGTATGTTTATTTTCTTATAAACTTGGGTAAAATGATCTTTCTTCCACATGTCCCTTCTTTCCATTACAGTATGCATTTCATTACCAATAGTACACAAACAATTGATATTTCTAATCTTAAAAAACCCTTACTTTCAATAGTCATGGTTTATATATGCTTGGGCCAGGGGGTGGCACTATTAGGAAGTGTGGCCTTGTTGGAGTAGGTGTGACCTTGTTGGAGTAGGTATGTCACTGTGGGTGTGGGCTTTCATATCCTAACCCTAACTACCTGGAATTGAGTATTCTTCTAGCAGCCTTCAGATGAAGATGTACAACTCTCAGCTTCTCCTGCACCATGCCTGCCTAGATGCTGCCATGCTCCTGTCTTGATGATAATGGACTGAACCTCTGAACCAGCAAGCTGGTCTCAATTAAATGTTGTCCTTATAAGAGTTACCTTGGTCATGGTGTCTGTCCACAGCAGTAAAACACTAACTAAGACAATTCCAAATATTTATTTCCATATACTTAAAAATATCCTTGCCATATTTATATTTCTGGGGGAAAACATTTCAGTACAAACAACCTTAAACCTTTCTTCCTATCTGCTGTCTCCTCTGCTGTATTCTGATTCACTGAGATTTTTGTCAGAACCATGAGTTTTCCCCTAGCAATTCCACTGTTCTCACCAACTTTAAAAGCTATGTTTTGTGATTGGGTTACCTCACTCAGGATGATAACATCCAGATACATCCATTTGCCCAAGAATATCATAAATTCATTGTTTTTAATAGCTGAGTAGTACTCCATTGTGTAAATATATCACATTTTCTGTATCCATTCCTCTGTTGAGGGACATTTGGGTTCTCTCCAGCTTCTGGCTATTATATATAAGGCTGCTATGAACATAGTGGAGCATGTGTCCTTATTACCAGTTGAAACATCTTATGGGTATATGCCCATAAGTATTGCTGGATCTTCCCAGAAACTTAGAATACCCAAGATACAATTTGCAAAACACAAGAAAATCAAGAAGAAAGACCAAAGTATGGATACTTCATTCCTCCTTAGAATAGGGAACAAAATACCCATGGAAGGAGTTACAGAGACAAAGTTTGGAGCTGAGAGGAAAGGATGGACCATCCAGAGACTGCCCCACCTAGGGTTCTATCCCATATTCATCCACCAAACCCAGACACTATTGCACATGCCAGCAAGATTTTGCTTAAAGGACCCTGATATAGCTGTCTCTTGTGAGGCTATGCCAATGCTTGGAAAATACAGAAGTGGATGCTCAGAGTCATCTATTGGATGGAACACAAAGCCTCCAATGGAGGAGCTAGAGAAAGTACTCATAGAGCTGAAGGGGTCTGCAACCCTGTAGGTGGAACAACAATATGAACTGACCAGTAACCCCAGAGCTCATGTCTCTAGCTGCATATGTAGCAGCTGGGAAGAGAAGTCCCTTTGTCTTGCAAACTTTATGTACCCCAGTGCAGGGGAATGCCAGGGCCAAAAAGTGGGAGTGGGTGGGTAGGGGAGCAGAGCAGGGGGAGGGTATAGGGAACTTTCGGGATAGCATTTGAAATGTAAATAAAGAAAATATCTAAGAAAAAAAGAAGACAAAACTATGTTTTGTCTCCCATTTTAAAAACAAAGTTTTAGTTTGTAAAACACACTAATATGCTATATTCTCCATTTAGCCTACCACCTTCAAAGTGACAATCAGTATGTCTTTTGCCAAAAATAACTATAAAAAATTACAAAAATGGAATCATTTGATTCTATCTACACCATTTCTCTATTCATTAGTACAAATGTATCTGCCCCCAAGTAGTAATCTCTCTCTCTCTCTCTCTCTCTCTCTCTCTCTCTCTCTCTCTCTCTCTCTCTCTCTCTCTCTCTCCCTCTCATACACACACACACACTCACACACACACACATACACTTCACCCATGCCCACCATGCTTCAAAACTGTTTTTATTAAAGTCATCTACCTCACAAACATCGCTAAATCTAGTAGTCAATTTAAGCCCATGTGTCTCTTGATCTGTTTTGTTGGCAGCTATCATTTTCCTAAATCACAAAAGCACTCCTCTTCTCCTGTTCACACATCACAGAATACTTCTGCTCAGACGACCTTCTAGTCTCACACCTCTTAACATTGGAGCCATCAGAGCTCGAAGATAACACTATGGGTGCATTTCTGTATCATCTTTAATCTCTTGCAACCTCTTTGGTCTTAAAACTTCAAATACTATGTGTGTTGACAGACATATTTCTCTTCAATTGCAAGATACTCTCTTTGGTATTTTGCAACCATGACTTTATTGCATGCACATGCAAATCGTGTATCCACGCATCTAAAGGGCTTCTACTCTCATACTGATAATGGTATTCCTTTAGATACTTAAACCAAAACTTTAATTAATCTCATTTCTTTCATTTCTCACAAACCCTGCATTATAACTGCCATTCTTCATCTTAAAAGACAAAACACAGGCAGAAAACAACCAAGTCTTAGATATCATCAGATTACTTGGCCACTTGTTTGGTCCAAGTGTTAAGCATCTCATGCCTGAGCGATTGTGAAAAGGTCCCAACCATCCCTGCTTCCTTTTGTTCTTAACACAACATCCCTAATGAGCCTTTTCAAAACTCACCAATACAGGATGTGGCCCTGATATACTTCCCCCAATCATATCTAGTGTGACTCAAAATAAAAGCAAAGTCTACATGCCTGTCTACAGAGCTTTGTAGCACCTCTTCTTTCTTCCACAGCACTTTCATCTGCACTGCAGCAGCCCTGACTTCCAGGCTTTGCAGGATTGTCCCTAGAGCTCTTGCTCACCAGAAGACCTCACCCCAAATGTGCCCCATGTTCTCATCCCTCTGTGATCACTGTTCAGGTCCCACTTTATCAACAAAGCCTTCCTAACTGTGGAATTAAAACCACCCTCACACCCATCCTCTACGATCCCTGACACCAGTCACACTACATAGTTCACTTGCTTTGTGTTTTAATTTCCTGTCTCTTCTACTAGCAAGTGAGCTTGGGAGGAAACTTGGACAGTCCCCTATAACTTTAAACACCACACTTGTTCAGTTTCTCAGAATAGAAATCATGGAGCTATTTTTACTTCCCTTGATCATTCATATTAAATATATCATCATTTTCTTGAATTAAAATCCCTAAAATACCTCATCTTTGTCCATTTATGTCTATCCTCGCTACATCTACGTCATTTCATGTGACCATCTACATAATGAAGAGGAACAACAACAATAACAATACAACACTGAAACACACACGTGTCACGTGGTTTCCTCTGCTTCTAAACCTTTCTTTACTTATCACTTAGACCAGTCCTTTCTCAGAAAGTTAATGCCTTACCTAACAAACTCCAGTGGCACCCAAGTTTGCTAAGAGAATCATCCAGAATACTTTATAGAATCCCCTACAGACCTTTTATGACCCGGCTTCTGCTTACAGTTCTCACCTAGTACCATAATAGTCCCGGCCCTACTTTAGAACAAGAAGGGCACCAGAAACCTTTGACTCTCATAATCACACCAATCTATTATCCACTTATTCATATTTTATTTGTTTTGTTGGTCTGCTTATTGAGTTGGCTTGGTTTTATTGGTTGTTTACTTGCCCAACAATAACTTTTCTCTTTCCCTCCTGGCACCCTTTGTTATTAACTTGAAAGATTTGTTTGGCCATCATTTCTATGTAAACTAGATTCCTTTCACACTTTCTATTTTGATGCTACTAAATTGTCCCACTATATTATCATTTACTTGTTTGATTTTGGCTACTTTTATCTCTTTTTATTGCTTAGAGGTAAAGTCCATGATAGGCAGTTTTGATACCAAATACTGTCTTAAGACCTCCATATTACTCCTTCTATGTAACACTGTATCTGCACACTGGTATAACAAATGAATCAATTGGTGACTCAGGGAATGTCGTTTTCGCTTTCTGTTCCTCTACTTAAAATATTCATTCGATGTATGATTATTAATCATGGTTTGACAGTCAATTAATAAAGCTAGCACATGACACAGGAACTTTCAGATTGAGACACAGATCATCTGAAAACTTCATAAGAACAATTAGGTTTGTGTCAGAGAATTAGACCAAGTTCACCCAAATGAATACAAGTTTCCATGTTTTCTCCTCCATTTTAAATACTATTATTTTTCTCTTTTGGAGTGTTATAATTGCTTATTTATACTTAGCTAAATAATAAGAGTTATGTTCAGGATAACTGACTCTTGGTACGCAGTACTATGTGAGGATGCCTCCAAAATGGACATACCCATCAGGTGTCTTGACTAAAGATTGGAAGATGTGATGTGAACTGTGACTTTGTCAGTTTTTAGTCTTAGTTATTGTGGACATTCAGTAGGGATTCTCTCAGCCTCTTCTCTAGCAGAGGGATAATGCCTGCCTTGAGCGTCTCTGTGTCTCTGAAGCAATCTTATTATTTAACACTATGGTACATTCCAGTAATATGATGTCCTACTACACTAATGAGCAACCTTGTGAAATTAATGGAAGTCTTCTATTTCCATATCAGTAAGGTTAAGGAAGACGATCTAAAGCAACCACCTATATTTATCATATTAATTGTTTGAGATTATATGCCCCCAAGACTGTGTGTGTGCCTCAGATATGTAGAAAATAGGGAAAGGCAGGATTCCTAACCTATCTTCCTGTGGTCAGCTACCTAGTTTTATGAAGCCATAAAACTGTGTTCAAAGTGGACAAAAGACAGAAAGAACGACTTTCTAGTTCCTCTGTGACAAACTCAACGTGGGTGCCACTTCTAAGCAGGAACAAGCTACATCAGCATGATAGGAACTGACTGACTGACTCATCAGAAGCTGAAAGACTTCTGCCCTTCAGAAGTCCATTCCAGCTTCTCTCTACCGGCCTGCTCTGCTCACCTTTCCCCTCCCTGCCCTCCCCAATGGGAGCATGTGGAGATGAGAGAGAGAGGAGTTCCTGGAGGGATGAAGAGAAGAGAACCATTTCAGCTCCCTTTATCTCCCCACGGCAAGCTGTGCTGCCAAGTTAAAAATACATAATTTGGTTTCCAAATCTATTTCAACCTCTGCCTGGCCGACTGTGTAGTCACAAACCATCCCATTGCAATTCACGTCTTTGCTTTCAGCTTTATTTTAAATTGAACCCGGCTAAGTTGTATAAACAGATGAAAGGTAAATGTCCCACAAAGAGCAGAAATGGGATTAAAGGAGGCAGGAAGCCAATCCATATTTATAGTGTGCTGTGGTCAAAATCTGAATGGTTTTCATCTTATTTTTAAATGCCAAACTTTTGGCAAAGTATAAAATGTCAAGTCATGGAAGGGATGAAAGTTGCGGCTTATAAATTTACCTGGTAACAGGAATGTTTCCTTTTATGTTCCAATAGTTCCCAATAGAACTTCCCTGTAAACAGATAATCCATGTCCTGCAGGTGATCATTACCATCCTTCTGTCATATCTGGACTACGACCTGCTTACAGAGAACGGCCCATTTCTGAGGAGCCAATCATCTCACCACAGATATCTATGAGCAGGGTGAAAATATCCCTTAGACTGTGATTTTTCTGGTAACTTCATTAGTAATTTATCATCTGCTAACACTCAAAGTAAGATAACTGCAACCCTGACCCATGATGGTTTATAGCAATGGTCAGGTGAATGAGGCAGATCACTCAACAATGTCAAGTAAGATGACTGATAATGGCCTTGAGACACTTAGCCACGTTATAGTTGACAGAACCTAACTCTCTGGTCTTCCTGGTGTTATGGAAGAGAGCACATGGTAAAAATGCTTCTATATAGCAGATTCCTTTCTTCTTCTTTTTTAATAAGTTGTCTTACAGCCAAGAGAACATATTTTTACTTTCAACACTTACTAATAAAGTCATATAGAACTAGCTATAAAATGTGCTTTCATTTATGAATATTTAAGGTACATATGAGCTATATTTTCCCACTTTTGTATTTAAAAATGTGAGTTTAAAAACCCTTCTGGGAAGACAGAGCCTCTTCTATTGACATTCTACAGAGTCAAGTGGTAGTCACGTGATCTAGAACATTCTCCACAAAACTATTTTTGATCTAAAATGATAATTTCCTAGTCACTTAGGAGAGCTCACATTTTGACAAATGATTCACTTCTCTAATGAAGTCTCTCTTCAGATTTGCATGAAGGCAAAGGTAGTGTGGGCAACCTCTACCTAGAGAAACAACGGAGAAGAAGAGAGGGAGAAACTTCCATCTTTCCCATCCATCTTTATCACTGGCAATGCAGACACCAAAGGAATCAGCTCACTACTTTATAGAGTTACACCCCCTCCCCCCAAAAAAGCAAAGAAATGGATTGAAATGCTGGAGACCAGATCTCAGCACTAATGTGCTATGTGCCCCATGCAAATCATCTCCTTTAGTGTCCTCCTCTGTCCAGTCCTCACCCCAGTCTATCCAAGTCTACTTAACCCCATGATTCTTTCTCTCTCAGTCCACACACCTTCTATCTCAGATCCCATGTGTTCCCCACTCCAGGATCCTATTTTATCTGCTCTCCCACTCTCTCCCTCCCCCACTGCCTCAGCTGAAGGCAGAGAGCCCTGCCCCCATGCTTTAAGTTCACCCTCCCCCATTGGCTCAGCTGGAGGCAGAGAGCCCCGCCCCCATGCTTTAAACTCAATCTACTACTTTGTCAATCTACTAGCTTTGTCCTGTAAGTACAAAATTCCACCCGGGGTTCAAGTCCATAAACTCAAGTTACCAAACCTGTCAAATAGGGACAGCAACAGCTTTTCCTTGGAGTTGCCACGAGAGTTAAGAGTGATGCATACAAAGTGCCAATCTAGTTGAAATTAGTTAAAGAGGCGCACTAATAATGGTTGTCTTTGTTCCCATTCCTATCAGTTGGAGACTTTGGGCTGTTTTAAGTCTGGGGTGCTCTGGTCTAACTTATTTACAGAAGGAAGATCAGTACTTTGCGTTTAGAAGAGTGAACCAAGCCAAGCAGTGTCTTACCCAGTCACTTCTCCCTGATGAACAGGACTGCTAAACTGGATTGAGGTTGAGTTCTTTCTGGTTTCAGCGCCTAGCAGCAAGCTTGCCATATAGATACCCGCTGAATATGCAAAGGAACTATGGTATGAGAACAAATGCGCCATGAATGTGTGTCTCTCTACTATGCACTTCACAGGTATTGACTGAAGGCGGAAATAAAGGTAATCACTTCTGAAGCTTTAGAGGAGAAAGGCCGAAGACCAGCTAGCTCCTCAAAGAAAGTGAGAAGATAGCTGGAAAGGAAGGACAGGGCTCCCCAGCAGAGCAGCCAGCTTCAGCTCTGTGCCCCAGATTCCTGTCCTAGGTAGAACACAGGGTGAACCCTTGGCAGAGACAGGGACACGTGGGAGGAGAAGACCTGAGGCCAGCTGCTTCTGGAGCAACAATGTATACCTGGGCAAAGTGGACAGAGTCAAGGAAAATCCATACTCAGGCTCACAGGCAAGCATGGGGCAGCAGCTCGGAGTTCATTTTTTACTTCCCTGCCTCCCCCACCCTGCAGTCAGGTCTCAAGAGGTAATTAGTGTGGGGGAGGCCAAGCTCCTGAGGGGGTGGGGAGATGGGAAAGTACGGATGGAGGCGGTCTTCTTGTCATAGGTCTCACTGAGGAGAGGAAGAGAGAAAGGGGGGAGGCGCTCGAGAGAATGACTGGTTTTCATTTTTGCACGTGAGGCGTACCTAATATTTCCACAAATAGACAGGCAGACCAGAGACGGACAGACAGAGCACACTTGCATGTTTTGAAACAATCCGTACCCCCAAATCCAGGACGCAGCCTGTTGTCATAACCATCCAGCAAACTGTCCAGGATACGGGTAAAATTTTCCGGGCACAATTTCTCGTCCTTTGAGTTCTGTCCTGGGGATTCGTTTAAACTGCAAGTGCAAAAATAACAGGGGTGGAAAAGACTATTTTAAGAATGGATCTGAGAACAGGTGGAAAAGGGTTGCCTTCTAGGGAAAGAGTCGCTGGTCTTAAGCTAAAGGAGGGTTGGGGGTTGGGATGTGGAGAACCAAAATGGTCAGAAAAAGAATATCTCTGGGCAGCAGGCAACCCCCTTAGGCAGCACGTACCCCAGCACCTGCGCTTCCTGCACCCGACTTCCCAGTGGTCTCTGAGTCTACTCGGTCAAAGGAAAGCTTGGCTTCAGCCCATATGGCACTGAAGAAGGGAAGATCTGCTTCGCACCAGGAAGAGTGGCCAGAGGGGTGTTGTGGATTTGGACACTTGCCCACCTTCCCCATGCACCCCCTATGCTACGACCCTCCCCCCACCTCCCCACCGAACTCACCAAGCCGCCAGGCACAGGAAGTGCAGGAGGGCGAGGCTGACCCCGGAGCACAGCGCGATCGCGGGTACCTTCTGGACAGAAACCATCTTCGCAACATGCCATACTTTAAGCCTGTTCACGTTTCCAGCCTCTCGAGATGCCCTGGGCAGGGTGCAAGGAGAGGGCAGAGTGGCTCCCAGGGCGTGCGCACACTCGCGCTCACACTCGCCTGCGCTCACACTCGCCCGCGCTCCTCCAGCCTAGCCGCGGTGGGCGTGTGTGTGCACGCGGCCAGGGGAGGCGGGACCTGCGCGCCCGCCCCCTCCCTCGCCGCTCGCGCCCAGTGCGAGCGAGAGCCTGGCGCTCAGCTCCGCATCTCGTCGAGCCTGCAAGCAGCGCTGCTCGCCGGTGAACTTGGGAGCTCCTGCCACGCGAAGCTAGGCAAGTTTGATCCAACCTGTAACTCAGGGGACGCTACCCACGGTCCTTAGTCCCTGCTCTGGGTCAGCCATTTCAAAACCCCAATTGGGTCCCCTGCCACTGGCCTGAGCTGACTTCTCTTCTTTCTGCTTATCTCCCTCCCGTTACCAGGGTTTGGCTGGAAACAATGAAGAGCCTTTCTCATAGGTTGTTTGAGGACTTGCCGGTGCCCACTGCGGAGAATGTAGGTGGAGAAAGGGCGGGATGAGAGGCTTTGCGGGGCGTGGCGGTGGGAGGTATTGGCGAAGGGAAGAGAACCCTTGTGGGTACCACAGTCTATGGGACCTCGAGTTCGGGGGAGGACGGGGCGGGCGGGAGGGGGGCAGGATGCTGGGCGGCCTGACAACTAAGGGAAGGGGAGATTCTACTACCTGGGCAGACTTGCCAAACTGTTGGACAGTTAAGGAGAATACGCTGAAGGCATCTGTGGGGAGAGTGTTTTAAAGATAACAGATTTTCCTTCTTTGCCCTACCCGACTCAAGGCACACTCGTGTCCCACCCCTCTAACCCCTCCCCTTGCAACTCTACCCGGGAACTATGGGCAAACAGATTGCTACTTCTTGAAACCCTTCTCCTTCAGAATGGAACTAATTGAATTCCAGAAGTTGACAGCTTTATAGGGGAGGCAAAGGTGGCTGGGTTGGCAGGAGAAAAAAGAGAGAGAGAGAGAGAGAGAGAGAGAGAGAGAGAGAGAGAGAGAAAGGGGGGACATGGAAGAATGGAGAGAAAGATTGGGAGAGGGATAAAGAGAGAGTGTGGGAGGGATGGAGCAAAAGAGAATATGAGAGAGTGAGGAAGGATAGGAGGGAGGGACGGACAGACAGACGGACAGAGGGACTGACAGAGACAGAGACAGAGATAGAGACAGACAAAGAGGTGGTTTCCTTCACAACTTGAAAGAGAACCCTAAGCAGGGTTTAATGTTTTATGGGGAAAAAACCCAAATACTTGGAACAGGCCTTTTAAAAACAACCACACTAATTACTAATTATTGAGGGGTGTCCTTTACTTTAATACAATGCACAGAACTGTTTCCAAATGATATGTGTCAATGACATAAGTAATTTCCATACTATTGTGTTCTGTTTAGAACAGTAATGACTTGTTCAAATTTCTAGGACTAGTGGGGTGCTAACATTTGGAAAAGTAAGAGAAGAGTTCGGGGGGGGGGGTTCTTTAATTAATTCAATCTCCTATTTTTTTTTTCTTTCCAAAGGAAGGCATGTAGAACCTGTCTATAAAGTGAAGAGCTATGAGCCCCTATGGGAGTGTGCATTCTGAATGGCTGCCTGGTGGGATTTATTAAACCTCCCATAGTTTCATCTCTGATATTCTTCTCCTATGGACTGTAATCTGGAGTCTGATGCTGGCTGTTTGCCATTCCTGTGTTTATCTCTTCTTAAGCACAGGGTGTACAGCCTATCACTAACTATGACTGGACGAGTAATCAGTGACTTCCTTAGTCATAGATCTGTCTTTTGTTTAAAATTTTATTGGTTATTTTATTTATTTACATTTCAAATGTTATCCCATTGCAAGGTTTCCCCTACACAACCCCCCATCCCATGCCCTCTCCCCCTGCTTCTATGAGGGTGCTCCCCACCCACCCATCAACTGTCTACCTCACTGCCCTAGCATTCACCTACGCTGGGGCATCAAGCCTTCACAGGACCAAGGGCCTCTCCTTCCATTGATGACAGATAAGGTCATTCTCTGCTACATATGCAGCTGGAGCCATGGAACCCTCTATGTGTACTCTTTGTTTGGTGGTTTATTCCCTGAGAGCTCTGGGGGCTCTGATTGGTTGATATTGTTGTTCTTTCTATGGGCTTGCAAACCCCTTCAGCTCCTTCAGTACTTCTCCTAACTCTTCCATGGGGTCCAGTGGTTGGCTGCGAGCATCCAAATCTGTATCAGTAAAGCTCTGGCAGAGCCTCTCAGGAGACATCCATATCAGGCGCCTGTCAGCAAGCACTTCTTGGCATACACAATAGTGTCTGGATTTGGTGGCTGCATATACGATGGATCCCCAGGTGGGGCAGTCTCTGGATGGCCTTTCTTTCAGTCTCTGATCCACAATTTGTCCATGCATTTCCTTTAGACAGGAGCAATTCTGGGTTAAATTGTTTGAGAAGGATGGGTGGCCTAACCTCTTCGTACAGACTCTACAGGTTCTCTCTCCCCTTTGTTGGGTATTTCAGCTAATAAGATCTGTCTTACTAATTCTGGTGAAAACCAACCTCTCTCCTTCAGAAAAACAGTCGAAGAATCCCTGTACACTGCAAGTATGACCTGAAAATATTGTCCATGTGCATTCTCCATATGCTGTACTTAAGAAGTACAATGCTCACAGAAGACTGTATTATTGCTATAGTAGCTACTGGCCACCAGTGGGATTCCTAGATTATATAGTAGTTTGGTCCCTGGTGGTTTCTATAATGGTTGTGTCACATCTCAGCCACAGTGTGAGACCTTCCCCTAATCTGGGGATTTTAATGCAATCTACACCCATAAACATTTCATGAGATCAATGGTTACTATTGTCTAAGTAGTTATTTTTAATAATATACTTGTCACAGACTTGGTTGATTTAGTATGATTATTTGAAAAAGAAATTAAAATTTGGACAGTGTTTGCATCTTATCTGAGTAATATCTGTATGTGAAATTTACAAAGTCAGCATTTTAGGGGTTTTGAATTACTAACTATTTTGCATATTGATCTGTGATTGAGTTTGTCGCTGTCACTTTGGTTTTGTGTTTAATCATCTCTAAAGTCCCACAACAGAGTAGGAAATACTTCACTTCCAATACAAACTTTTGATTTATTTGAAAATCTGATGCTTTCTAAGGGAAAGGAAGAATACATTTTAAAGGGCAGTTGTACTGGCTGGTTTTGTGTGTCCATTCGACACAAGCTAGAGTTATCACAGAGAAAGGAGCCTCCCTTGAGAAAATGCCTCAATATTCTCCATTAGTGATCAGGGGAAGGGAGGCCTAGCCTGTTGTAGATGGTGCCATCCCTGGGCTGGTAGTCCTGGGTTCTATAAGAAAGCAAGCTGAGTAAGCCAGGGGAAGTTATCCAGTAAGCAGCACCCTTCCATGGCCTCTGCATCAGCTCCTGCCTCCAAGTTCTTGTCCTGTGTGAGTTCCAGCCCTGACTTCCTTTGGTGATGAACAGCAATGTGGAAGTGTAAGCTGAATAAATCCTTTGCTCCCCAACTTGCTTCTTGGTCATGATACTTGTGCAGGAATAGAAAACCCGACTAAGACACTAGTGAACTCAATAGAGGAATCACCAAATTGTCTGCTACTTTGTAAGTAGTTAATAACAGAGAACAATTATTTTCTTAGAATTTGAGTAATTAAATAGGTTCACAGTAAGTACAGAAAGCCTACTGATTATCCTTCTAAAACACTATGACCAGGGCAATTTACAGGAGGTTGGATTCATTTTCAGTACAATTCCAGGGGCTTAGATTTCTCTGCAAAGCAGAGGTATGTCAGCTGGAGCTGGAAGTTAAGAGCTCACAACTTTAACCTCATAAAACAACTGGAATGTCTTTAGATTCTGAAAGTCACCTCAAGTGACATACTTCCACCTAAACATCCCAACACCTCCAACTGGGAGCCAAATGTTCAAATGCTAGAATCCATGGAGGATTTCACATTAAAACCACCACAGAAATATCCACAAAAGTCCATAATTATTTGTGTGCAAATATTTTATAAAGTTCCTACAGAGTTCTAAATGTTAGAATAAATACTCCCTTAACTGTGCCAATAAATCCATGTAGTACAGATATATGTCCAAGTTTCCAAAGAAACCAATTACCAAGTTATGTATAACTCAGTGTCAAATGTCAGTAGCTAGTGGAAAAGAAAAACTTTAAGCATCATCCACAGATCCTGAAAAACATTGAAGTTGTTGCCAAATAGCTATATAATAAATGCAATGCTGTGCCATGTGTTACGAAACCTCATGCCTATTTCAAAGACCATTAAAACACTCCAAAACTTTTATAAGGAAGCACAAGGAGTATTTTTGTTATAGTAGAAAATTATAAACAAATCAATCTTTCATGAGGAAGTGAATGAGGAACTCTGTGCAGACATAGAGTGCTATAACAGACTATTTCTCTCCAAGTTAGCCATAGCAGAGTATCTCAGACTGCATTGTGTAGCTCAGAGTTTTGAAGGCTTAAAACCAGGGCAGCATAGCCTTGGCTCTAGTAAGGATACTGCTTGCTATATCTACATCATAAGGTGGATGAATGGTATCCTGATGGGAGCTTATGAGAGGGGTGAGTCACATGCTGAGACAGGAAGTCAAAAATAAGCAAGGACAAGCCAAACTTACTTAATTTTTTTTCTTACCACCCCATTATAATAACTTACCAGGGTCCTGCAAGAACCACCTTATCTCTTTGGACAAATGATGCCTCAATTAACCACGTATGTCTTGGGTTAGGCTCCCACCTTTTAAAGGCTCTGCCATGCTCACAACACTGGGGACCAGGTTTTGAACATACAGTCTTGGGAAAGATGCTCAATCCATATATTATATTTGTGCATCAATTACAATGAGGAAAATAAGATCCATCTACCTGTCTCTCCACCCATTAATCTTTCCAGAGATATTTGCCACCATGTATGTAAGTAAGAGACAGAAAAATGCTTTTAAGAAAATATTCATTTAAAATAGATAAAGTGAAAGGCGACACTGTGAATTGTTCACCAGCATAAATCTAGCAACTTGAGTAAATTTGCATGAAGAGAAAACCCACAAATTTTTAGGTAGTATCTGTTAAAAGAAAGAATAGAGTAGAAGCGAGGATCACTGACATCTTAGACTCTGTAACTCCTCATTTCAGTGGAAAAAAAAATCTCTGAAGGAAATAAGGAAAATGTCAGCACTTTCCATATGAAGTGGTAAGGACGTGGATGTTTAGGATTTCCTGGGGCTTTTTGTTGTTTTGTTTTTGTTTCTTATTTGTTTATTTTTGTTGTTATTGTTTGAGTTAGCTTTTGTTTTGAACAACTGTCCATATACAACAAGACAATATAAAACTTTCTATGTTAAAACAGTGATTTGTAGTGTGGCTATAGCTATTCTCCATGGAGGTCCAGAATACTACCACAGTCACTCGGTGGCCCCAGTGAGATTGATCTATGATTGTTCAGGGTATAAGATACTGCTTTACATTTATATGATGGGCACATAGCCAGATTATCTGAAACATCTGAGGAGGGGTTGCTAGTTACATCTCCTTCTCTGCCTCTCTCTTGCCTTAGCTTGGATTTCTTTACAAGATGGTGGTCTAAGGATAGTGAGACTCCTTGGATACTGTCTGCCCTTCCAAATTGCCAGGCTTAAGCAAGAGACTTCTTAGCAAAATCTTCAGAATACAAAGGATCTGTCTACTGGTCAAAACAGGTTATAAGGTCTAATAGATCTGTTAAAAGAGGATTCATAAAAGTAAAAGTACTGAGGAATATTTGGTGGCTGTCTTTGAAATGTAGCTGAGACCCTGTGCATGTTTTAGATGCCCACATCATTACACAGGGGGCAAAAAAAACTAAAGATCATTTAATGAGTGTTGTGATGGTTAATTTTGGGTCAGCTGGGCAAAAACACTGTATACATATATCTGGTAAAATATGGTACATGTTTCTACGAAAAATTTGTTTTTAAATTTTTTTATTTGTTTTAAAATTACTCTATAGCCGTATCGCCCTGAATGAGTCCAGTCTCATCTGATAAGCTTAAAACTAAACTCTTTAGACACTGAATAAATAAGATTGCTTTCCAAGCTGTGGCTGTGTTTCATTCAGTGGTTTGGAGACCTCTGCAGACAATGACTGCCCTGGAAAAGGGACTCTGCTGTAGTCTTGAGTTGCAATATTCCTTTGTTTCTTAGGTGACCAAGAACTCAGCACATCTAGCCTATGTTAGGCTTTTCCAGATTATGAGTTAGTTCTGTTGCTTCCGAGACAGGCTCTCACTGTGTAGATGTGGCTGGTTTGGCCTGGAACACAATGGCTCTGGATTCTTGGAAACCCACCTGTTCAGTCTTTTGTGTGCTGTGATTAAAGACGTGCACCTTCATTCCTGACAGGAGTCAGTTCTTCGAAGGGTGGATGCATGAGGCTGGAGAGGTGGCTCAGTGGTTAAGAGAACTTACTGCTCTTGCTGAGTACCTGTGTCCTTTCTGTTCCCAGAATCCACATTGGGTGGCTTGCAAATCCTTGCAATTTGATGGTTCCAACACCTTTTAACCTGTTTGGCCCCTAGCATACTCAGAATCATAACATTCATAAGACATATAAGTAATTTTAAATGTGTATGGATAAGTGTAAGATGACAGGTAATAGATTACCTATAACCTACTGCTTCTATTTCTTTGGAGAATGGTGGCATAGATAATACAGGAATAGCAGTTTAAATATTCAAAACATTTTAGGTTCTGTTAATATTTTGATGTTTTCGTGAAATTATATATTTTCTTGCTTTTCAAGTGCCAATGATTTGTTCCAAAGATGATAATGTTTCTAAAGATCCTTGACCTATAACAGATTATCTTCTTATTTGGCTTTAAATGATGAATTTTGTGAAAGTCACTCATGACATATTTATACAGGGCAGGAGCATGTATAAATATTAAGTGTACTAAATTAGTTACTATATTTTAATTTGGTCTCTTTCAATATTTTCATCAAATACTGCACCTGTATTATAAAATCTTGGCAAATAAAAACTGCTAGCAAATTATTTTTAACATAATTACTTAATTACTGCAATTTTAAAACATATCTTTTAAGTATAACAACTGGTCTAAACCTTTCCCAAAGAAATACTACCTTGGGGGCTGGAGAGATGGCTCAGTGTTTAAGAATGTTTGCTGTTCTTGCAAAAGAACCTATCTTGGTTCTCAGAACTCAGACAGGTGGGTCATGGGAACCTGTAACTCCAAACCAAGGGCATTGGTACAAGCACACACACACACACACACACACACACACTCCAATAAAATAAATCTTAAAGGACTGCCTTATAAACAGCAGTGACTGAGTATATTTGGCAATTAAATAGGTCCAAAAGGCAAAAACATAGAATTTACTCTATATTTTCTCCAATCACATTAAAGCATTTGCATAGTGTCTGCTTTTCTATCAGTTTGTTTAAAGTATGAATGAAGAGATCAGTACATCAGAAATACTGATAATTAGAATGAAACAGCAATTTAGCCTGATGTTTTGCATGTATTCTCACTCCTTGTTCTATACACAAACATTTTGGCATTTCAAATGTTTAAATAAAAATAACTCTTAAGAAAAAGCAGTTGTGGGTTATTTTATGCCCTTTGGTCTTCTCTCTCTCTCTCTCTCTCTCTCTCTCTCTCTCTCTCTCTCTCTCTCTCTCTCTCTCTCTCTCTCTCCAGAACATGTCACACAAGTCAGAGGCACATAAACTAAACAGTCTGAGCATCATAGGTATACCCCAGCCTCCCCAGCCTGCCATCAATTGAACAGAGTGATCAGAACTAATCTTCTACGCACACCCGTGAAGCCTGAACACAGCCCAGTGGTAATGTGTGCAGCCAAACTGCTCTTCATTACCATCTGGTGGCTACTGCATGCAGTGGCATTACCATAATTTTAAAAGAGAGTTAAAGAGATAGACTGTCAAGCATAAGAACAGAGGGAACTTTAACACAATTGACAATATTAAAAATATGGTAGGATGGGCATAAAAGGATTTTACTTATAATTTTTTACCATAAAAATTCAATGTTGAAAACTCTTATTCACTGGATGGAAGCAATGCATTAATGTGTAAAAGTTCAGTGTCTGATAAATAGGATACATAAAAGCATGAAACTGTAGATTATTTTTATTTGTCTTATAACAGAAAAAGAGAAGACCAGTGTTTTTCTCTCTTTTAGTGACAATGTTCAGAATCTACTAAATCTTCCAGTCATACACACAGTCTCCTGTGTCATTAGCCACAGAAATGTCCTCCTGTTTTGTCTACCTGCAAAATATCATCTATCCTTAAAATTTAGTTTACATAGCACTTCATTTAAGAATATATGGCCACCAGGTAATGATTTTGTTATCTGTTGCTATAGACAGTTGTTGAACATCTGTCAATCATTTATATACTAGTTTCTATTGAGATTATCTGTTGCTATAGACAGTTATTGAACATGTGTCAATCATTTATATACTAGTTTCTATTGAGATTCCTAACGGTGTGGAGGGTGGTTTGTTTATTCTCCCAGGGTTCAAGTCTTAAATATTTCATATTTATTCAAGGAGGAGCCTACTGCTATGTAGAAAGTTTAAACCAAAGGCAACTTGTCATACTGCTAGCTTCTCAGATATAAAAGCAAGTATAGAATTAGATTTCAGAGAGGGAAATATATCCATATTGACCATATATATATATATATATATATATATATATATATATATATATATATCTGCTGGCGTCTTGCAACTTCAAAGCCAAATGTAACCATAGAAACCACCCTGTTGCACCGCATCACTTGGAAGGGGAACTGAAATAGAAATGGAAAACCCTATTTCCCCAAGTTTCTATAATTAAAAACAATTTGAGGCTTTAAATCACAGTTTTCAACTCTTTGCACAATATTCTTTTTTTCCAGATAGGATCTTGCCTTGGGCTCATGGCAAGTCTCCTGTTTTAGCCTCTCAGGTGCTGGGATTAAGGTGTCTGCCACAATAACCAGCTTTAAGACTTTTCTTTTGGAGAGGAAAGGCAGGTGAAATGGCTTAGCAGATAACGGTGCTTTCGAACAAGCCTGAAGTGACCTGAATTCCATGCCTGGGCCTTGCATACTCAAAGTAAAGAATCTAATCCTATAAGTTGCCTTTTGGCTTCTAAGTCCACACAGTGGTGTATCTCCCCTCCACACACACACACAAACATAGACACACCAAAATAAATGCACTAGTAATTTTAAAGGTTTTATTCTGCTGTTTTGATCTCTGATATAAGAATGAGCTTAACTCTGAGAATAAGCTTGTTCTTAAAATTTCATGTCTATTAAGAGATTTTAATTCAGTAATAAGGTCTTACTGTCAAGTTTCAGACCCTACTACTGAAGACACTATAAACTTTGGCCATAAGATACAGATATTCAAGCAGGAACTGGACTGGAAGCTTCCTCAGTAATGGCTAAGCTATAGTATCAGAAATGTTGTGCTGGCTGCTGGGGTAGAAAGGGCATCAGCTGTCTTTCCCATTGTAGCCCTTTGAGCTGTAATAATGATCTCCTGGGAGAGATGTGGTCACTAGTGCAACATAGAGGTATCAGCAGCTTTCTGCTTGGAATTGTGGTCCAACACAAAGAGCTCATGGCTGGGGAACTCGTTGACTAATCAAGGAGAGTGTTGTTTGCCTCTGCTAGGTCTCAGTTCAGAAATGTTCCTTCTGCTATAACCCCCAGATCTCTCCAGCTAGATCTTAAAGTAGGTGTGCTGCAAGTGATGAAGTCTAAACATGTCCTCTTTTAATTTTTATTCCTGTCTATTCTGTTTTGTTTTTTTTTAACAGCCAATTTTCAGTACTTCCACTCTTTCCTTCTTTTACTTAAAAATTTCATTTTCAGTATTTTCACATAATCTTTCTTTTAAAATAATATACTTAAAATCTGCATATTCAGATTTGGAGTGTTATCTTTTTCTTTTTTTCTTTTTAATTAATTAATTAATGCATGTATTCAATGTACATCCAAATATTAGTCCTCCCTCTCCTTCCAGTCCCCTTTCACACAGCTCCTCCCCCTGTTCTCCCTCCTCTTCTCCTCTGCAAGGCAGAGCCCTCCTGGGTATCACTCCAGCTTAGCACATGAAGCTACTTAAGGGGTAGATGCAGCCTCTCCCACTGAGGCCAATAAAATAGGTATATTGACCCATAGAGCGATAACATCTTCTAATTTCGCCTAGATGCATGAAGTGAAATGCGATTTTTCCAATTTGTTTCAACACCTTTTAAGAATGGAATGACTTAGTTTGGGTTGTTTACAAGATACTTACAATCCAGAGTGGTTTTCTTTCTCTTTTCTTTCTTTTTTTTTTTTTTTTTTTTTTTTTTTTTTTGGAGGGGGATGCTTATCAACTTATGGCCACAGATTTTAATTTTCAGTTGCTGTGATTTCATAAGTCTGTTGTTCTGACTTTTGGAGAAAGCATTTGACAGATTATATTGTCATTTAAATTTTATAGACTGAAAAAGCCCACAAAATTCACGGGAATAAATATTGGAAAATGTGTTATATTTTCCACATAAAATAACAAAGACAGAACTCTTTAGAAGCCCGGTAATATTCCTCATGTCACAAATATAAAAGACCAGATGATGTCACTCATTTTTAATGCAATGATTTGAAGGTTATTATCCAATTTAGAATTATAGTGACTATCCATCACAAAGCATTCAATATGTTGCCAAAGGTTTTATAAAAAAAAAAATGTTTGCACTTTTTGGTTCTGCTTAAACACTCAAAATTCTACTAGGAACAAATCCAAATAGCAAAGAGTAAGTGGAATAGCTAAAAAGTTTTTAAAAAGTGTCAGACTTAACCCAAATGTGTCAATTCTCAAATTGTATATAAATATAAATAATGCAAGGGAAAGCAAAATGTGTCTGCAGAGAGTAAGAAAACAAAGCTCAAGTATCTGTCACGGAAAAGAAACTTTAAATATAGAGACACAAGACTTTCAGGTAGAATATCTATCACCGTGTCCCTGTATTAACATTAGGCATTCCTTTATCTACAAGAAATATGAGAAATAAAGAGGGGTGTTTTATATTGATAAAGAGATACACTCAGGAGGTTATAATTATTAATTTTCCAAATCCATCTTTAATCAGTGTTTAAGGCTTTAAGGCTGACGATATGTTAGTTACTCTTGCATAAACTCACTGGCAGAATGAGCTGGAAGGAGAAACATTTACCTTAGTTCATGGCTTCAGTCCATAATCGCAGGAAGTGAAGAGCCTGTCAGCTCAAGAAGCCAGGAAGCAGAGGGAGAGAATGACTGTTTTAGTGGGTGTCCTTTTTCCCTTGTATTGTATTCGGGCCCCATTGTATGGGTGGTTGGCACCATCCATATTCAGTGTGATTATTTTTGGATGGCTTTTTTTAGCTGGGCGGGGGGGGGGGGTGGGTGGTGGTAGTGAAGAACAAATGCCTACTCCCTCCAGGTAGGAGACCCCATGACAGGCAAGAGTAATGATTCCATCATACTGCACTTTGCAGAAGCAACAGGGTTATTACGGTTCCTTACACTGGTGTGGCTGAGAGTCATTCACAAGACAGTGAGAGAGGCAAAAGGTGCTCCACCAAGAAGGCCAGCTCGGCCTGGGGCATCACTCCAGAGGTCTTTGTAAGACTCATCTCTAGAAGGTGACTGGTGGGACATTCTTCTCTCCTTAGCAACTGTTTCCTGATTGTGAATCCTTTAAGTTTAAACTTGCAAAGACTTATGGATTTTATTCATTGTCTCAGGTAGATGAGCTGTCTTCCTCCCTGTGTTAGTCAGTGTTCTGTAGAGTCACAGAACTTATGGAATATCTCTCTATACTAAGGGAATTTATTGTAATGACTTACAGTCTGTAGTCTGGCTAACCCAATAACGGGCAGCTGTGAATGGGAAGTCCAAGAATCTAGTGGTTGCTCAGTCCCACGAGGCTAGTTGTTTTCAGCTGCTCTTATGTATATTCCAACCGATGTGCTGGCAAGTAAATGCAAGCATGTGAAGAGGAGCAAATTTTCCTTCTTTGATGTCCTTAGGGCTTCAACAGAAGTTGAGGCCCAGATTAAAGGTGTGTACCACCTCCCCTGGATCTGGGACGTGCTTTGTCCCAGGCTGACCTTGAACTCAGAGCTCTCATTGCCTCAGTCTCCTGGGGTTCAAGTGTGTACCACCTTGCCTGGGCCTAAAGCTTTTCCTGGCCACTATGCCTCAAGATCTCTATGTCAAAATCCAGGTCAGAAACTTGTATCTTCCACCCTCAAGATCTGGATCACAGGTGAGCCCTCCAATTCTGGATTGTAGTTCATTCCAGATATAGTCAAGTTGACAGCCAGGAATAGCCATTACACTCCTTTCTGGAAGTAATATTTCAATTTGGAAGAAACTACTACACAGTTTTGTCTCTCAACATGTGAAAGAACATACTTAAGCACATATTGAGATGGATACTGAATATCTCCAGCTGGCCATCAAGAAGAACCATCACAACAGGAAATGGCAGGATGTGTCTTTTAAATTAACTAAAGTATACTTACATCATTACCTTCTTCCCGCTTCTTCCTCCAACTACTTCCAGGCCTACCATCTCCCGGCGGTACAAAGGCCCTCCCATAAGGTTTCTCCTTTCAAAGATCTACACATTTCTACAACTCCAAATGGGGGATAGACTTCCTAGCACACGAACTTCTGTGTGTTGTACCCATAGTCATGTCACAGAACTAACAAAACTGAGATCCTTAATCACAGTGGAAGATCTTAGCACACCCCTCTCAGTGTCTAATGAAGAAATAGATAAAAAACTGTCATGAACATATAGAAAAAAATCAATGGCACTGGTAACAAACTCATTACTGATACGGAGGGAGACTGGACCTAATAAGTGTGACATATAATGTTCTCAATCGACACAGAACATTACTAAGCTAACCACAGCTAGGGGACAGAGTAAACCAAATCAATGTCAAGAGGATGAGATAATAGCAAACCTGTTCTTTTACCACTATGAAATTAAGGTTGAAGTCAGTAGAAAATAAATCAGAACAAAACTTCCAGGGAATGGAGAAAAATTGGAGCAATGAGCTAGAAAGACAGGTGTGATCCAACTTCAGGAGGCTTAACGCTTAAAATTTATACCTTAACAGAACAGGTTATGTGTGTATGTGTGTGTGTGTGTATATATATATATATATATATATATATATATATATATATATATAATCAAGTGTACAATTGTAAGCTTTTGCAGCTGTGATGATGAAACCAAGAATCGTGAAATTGCAGAAAGGATTTGTGTGTGTGAGCAAAGTCATAGAGACTAGGGGCCCATTTAGCCCTAGTAATATTGATGATAGGAATGCCTGCTTAAGCTACAAACTACAGGTTCCTAGTCCAGTAACAAGAGTGGTGCATTTCACTGAAAAACTCAGAAGAAAATTATTTATGCAACATGGCAGGAATGGCCACAATTTGGTTACAACAAAATGACTTCCCAGTTCTCTTTTCTTTTGTTTTGTTTTCTTTTGTTTTGTTTTCTTTTGTTTTTTCATCTTAATAAAATGCTGAGTGAGGTGGTGGTAATTACTTATAATCTCTGAACTTGGGAAGTGTGCATAGGATGATGATCAAAAGTTCAAGGTCATACTCCTTTTGGATGCACAGCCAATTTGAAGTCAGCCTGGAGTGTATATGAATTTCTGTCTCAGAAAACAAAGCAACCACAAAATAAAAATGTAAAGATGGTTGAGGATGTAGCTCTGTGGTACAGTTCTTGCCTGGCATATGCAGGTTCCTATTCCAAGTGACATGGGCACATGCACGTACATAAACACACACACACACACATACAGAGAGAGAGAGAGAGAGAGAGAGAGAGAGAGAGAGCCTAGAATAAAAAGAATGCCAAGTTATAAATGTTATTACTTAAGAAAAATAAAATGTTTTCCCTTATTACTGTATAATTGGAGCTTTTTCATTTGTCTAGGATTTTTATTGATTAAAGTGCCGCACACAGTTTTGGTGAGATTGTGACTGCCAGACTGGATTCAGAGGGATTATTTTGAGGGAGTATTTTTTTTTCTTGAGATTACAACGTAATCATATAACTTGCCCCTTCCCTTTCCTCCCTTCAAACACTCCCAAATGGTCTTCTTTGCTCTCTTCAAATACCTGGCCTCCTTTTTCATATATAACCTTCTCAGCTTGTATAATGATACTTGTGTTTTTAAAAATGCCATGATTGCTGGTTGGGGATTTAGCTCAGTGGTAGAGCACTTGCCTAGCAAGCACAAGGCCCTGGATTCGGTCCTCAGCTCTGGAAAAAAAAAAAGACAAAATAAAAATGCCATGATTGTGACATATTGACTCTATGGCTTATGTTCATGCAATTTAAATGAAAAGATATCAATACCTTCTATATTAATAGCAAATACCATCTACTAAGCTTAATATGTATGCTCAAAACAGCTTCAATTTATTTTATTTTATTTTATTTTTGTAAACGAAGAAGCCAGGTATGTTTATCATCCCAGCCCTTGGGAGGATGAGGCAGGAGAATTGCTACCAGGTGAAGACCAGCCTGACCTGGTACACACTATAACTCTCTCTCTCTCTCTCTCTCTCTCTCTCTCTCTCAAATGACAAATAGAAGCAAGCGTGTTCTTGGTAGTGAGTCTTATTACAGGTACCCCGGTGAAGGCGACTGACAAAAGGCTCTTGCAGTTCAGATTATGTCAAGAAGTTAATCCACAAAATTATATGTTTTACAATTTGGCCATAAAAGTAGAGAAGTTGTAATTTCAGTTGGAGAGTTTCAGATCTTATTATGTAATAAAGATGGGAGGGGGGAAAAGAAAAACATTTGGATCTGCAGAACATAATGAGCAATACTGAGAAAAGGTTAGAAGGGGTGACAGGGGGTGAGGGTAGGGTGGGGAGGAGAGAATAAAAGAAAGCAGAAAATACTGTAATAATGACTACTTTATAACTAATTGTAAGGGATTTTTTTTTTTGCTTAGTAAATTTTTAAAAGAAAAATATATTGATGCCTTGAAAGCTCCAATAGCATTGCCAAGTAGTTCATGCGAGATATCTGGATGGGCCGTGCACATCCCTGCAGGTAAACTAAGAATTCTTTACCTACAACAGCTGGCATTTCATCAGGTTCCTGCTGGCCTCTAAGTGAATTTGGCTGTTGTACTACAAACGCTAATTCAGTCTTAGCTTTGGTGAGTATTCAAGGCATCTCTCCTATTTAGTGGCCTACACTACCGGTGACCTCCTCTTCATAGGAAAGAGAACAGTGAAGCAGGAGCTGGGGTACCATTTCCCCATCTGAAAGGCCGCAGGCATGAAATGGGCTTCTGTACCCTTTGCAAATCAAATGCTACAGTGCTCTCCTAGGATTAACCTGACCGAAACAAAGATGTAAACTGTTGATGATGCCACCTTACAGATAAGGGCACCTAAAGTAAAAATTGTTTACCCTGCCCTATTAGATCATTCAGAAAGACCTTGGTCTTCAGTCCAACTTTATATGTTGAGCTTCAGAATCTCACAACCAAGATTTGCATCTGGGTTTTCTCTTAGTTCTTGCCCACATAGTGGCGTCTCCCCCAAGCATAATGCCCTAGGTTGCAGTTTTCCATACAGATCCTTGTGTGTCTCCTTGTTTTCTGATTCCTGTTGGTCCTCACCCTCACAGGGATTTGTCCTGATCCTCATTCAGGGTGCAGTGAACTTTGATGTGAGCATTGCACACTGGGAATGAGTCTTCTCAGAGGCCAGTTTGCTGTTCCCCTTCACCTGTCATTGCCTATGTCTTCTTTCACTTTATATCTGAGTTTTTATCTTTCATGTCTACCTCTAAGCCCACTTCTCCTTCCCAACATCTGCTACTTTGCTGCTAACTTGGAACTCTTCGGACCATTTTTCATTTATCTTAATAGTATACTACTATTTTCAGAAGTGAATCAGAGGCAGTGGAATGAATGGCTGGTTAACATGGATCAAGACTCAGAAGTTGGTATAAAGATTGGAAAGGAATAGTATACATACACATTAGGGTTAACCTTCTCCCACCCTTAAAAAGTTAATGCCTCCTGAGCAGCAAAGTATAAAAGATTTTCTATCTATCTATCTATCTATCTATCTATCTATCTATCTACCTATCATCTACCATCTATATATCTTTCATTTATCATCTATCACCTTTCTATCATTTATCTATCTATCATCTATCTATTTATCATCTATCATCTGTCGTATATCTGTGTGTGGTTGCTTAAATTTATTTGTACCACATATGTTCAGGTGCCCTTGAAGATGTCAGACACCCTATAAATATAGTTAGAGATGGTTGTTAGCTTGATGCAGGTTCTCGGAACTGAATCTGGGTCTTCTACAAGAACAGTAAGTACTTTTAACTGCTGATAGTTGTAACAAAACATAACCCTCCCCCAAATCAACAAAATTCAAACAAGACCATTTTCTGAATATTATAGTAGAAAGAATCTTTAATGATGGAAATAATGACTCATGACTAAAATTCTAGTACTTCATAGGCTGAAACAGGGAGAACATGAGTTCAAGGCCAGATTGGACTACTGAAGGAGACCCTAAATCAAAAGAAATAGAAATGGGGAAGAGAAGGAAGAGGAAATGGCATGGAAGGTATCAAGGGGTGGGGACAAGAGAGGAGAAAGGATTTGACATCATCTCATTACTCCATATTTTATAGAACAGTCAATTCTCAGACCTCCTCTTGCTCTTAGAGACACCAGTTTATAAGCAGCTTTTGACTTTTATGAGGCTGGATGAAGATTGTGCCTGGGTTGGACATGTAAATTGCACCATCTGTCAACATACAAAGTCACTGAGGTAAATTGGAACTGTAAGGGCACACTAACATATTAAAATCCTATCAGAGGTACCAGGAACAAAGCCAATTTAGACACACCAGATAATGGAAAGGCTTCAACTTTGTCCTTGTTGTTTTTTATTGCAATGATAAACATCATGACCAACAGCAACTCAGAGATAAAGTTTATTTATATATCTCAATCATAGTCTACAAATGAAGGAAGTCAGGACAAGAACTTAAGCAAGGACCCTGGAGGAATCCTCCTTAATGACTCTCCATGGCTTGCTCATCTTGCTTTCTTATACCTGCTGGAGGATGGCAGCGCCCACAGTGGGCTGGGATCTCTCACTTCAATCATTAATCAAGAAAATGCCCTACACATATGCCTACAATCCAAGCTGATAGAGGTAATTCTTCAAGTGACACTGCTTCTTTCCAGGTGACTCTGGTTTGTATTAAGTTGACTAAAACTAATCAGCCCAACACAAACATCTTCACCTAGACCACATGAAGAGGCAGATATCTCACACTGTAATGGTGTGAGATAGCCCCCACTGTATCAAGGACCAACATGCAGAGAACTCCTGCATTTCTCACAGTCTTCAGTTTAGTATGACCTTTACTGTTGAATTGCCATCTGCCCATTGTGCTACACATCCATCTGGACCTGCCCTTTATCCTTTGCTTATTTGTCTGGACCCAGTCATTCCTGCCCTTTCTCTTTTGTACTCTACTCAGCAGCTCTGCTCCAATCCATGCTACAGCAGCAATAGTAGCAACCTAACTCTAAGGCCAACAGCCACATCAAATACATTCATGACTTTCCACTCAGCTATTTGTCATCAATGCTGAGAATCTTGTATCCTTATCATTTTAACAGCTTTAGTCATTCAGGACTATCTGAAACTCCTCGCTTCTTAAACTCCATTCAGGCCATTCTTCAAAATGGCACTCACTCACACACACACACACACACACACACACACACACGTGATAGATAGATAGATAGATAGATAGATAGATAGATAGATAGATAGATTATAGATGCATACATTCATATATTCTTACATTGGTACATACATACATATATACATAATATATTTACAAACATTCATACATAGGTGCATAGATAAATAGATAGATATAAATGGACTATAAACATATATAGAGAGGGGGGATTTAGTGCATATGTAATTTATGATTTGAAAGTTATTATTAGCAACTAAGATTGGAATAAAAGAGTCTGCATTTGCCTTGGCCAGAGTTATCAAGGAAAGCAAGACTATTTGGAAAGTTGAACCCTGATGTACCTTGGGAATTTCTTATTTAATGCATTCTGACAATGTTAAAAGATGCAAACATTGTTGTGTGTGTTTCTGTTATAGCAAGCTTATTACACAGGACAAATGAACATTTGAAAATATGAATTTTCTGCCTTCATTTTTGTGCAAGAAAAATAAAGTTCTCAGAATTGAAGTATAAAAGTTGAAGGTAATACCTATAAGCTGTTAACAGCTGTAGAGAGAGTGCCCAACTCCTGCTCCAAGGTCGTTTGAGAGATGACTGCACAATGATTATTCTGTTACATGCTAATGGAAGAAATTTGGTAAGAGAAGCAGAGATTTCCTTATTCTATTAGTACAAATAAATACGACCAATTGAAATCTGATCACATATCCTTGCTACCATTTATTGTTGGGGAATCAGGTCATCACTGTATATTGCATTAATTCAGCCAATCCTCCCACACAAAATCTCTCTGAAAGCTGGAATATTGATGCAGTTTACATATTCTAACCTACTTACAGTCTTAGGAACCCTAGGAGCAGTGCCTTCTTACTGTGCAACTCAGTGTCATCATTTGCAAAAAAGGATAACGATAAGCACCTATTTTTTTTAGGATTGTTAGCAAGGATGGGATGTGCTAATGCATGTTAAGAGAGTTTGAAGAGTGTTCAGAATATTTCAAATACTAACAAAGTGTTATCTATATTAATAACTAACACATTGGACTGTTGTTTTGTTAAACCTGACACTTCTTTTTTAAATCATTGCCACTGATAGAGAGAAAGTCCTTCATCAGTTAGAGATAAAATATTTAAGTATATTAAAACATTAGGACATTAACACAGTGGGTGTGATTAAGTTTTAGTTAAAGCAAAAATAAAGGCATAAAAGTACAAAGTATTTACAGTGGTTGGCCCAGAGGTCACGGTACCTAAACGATAAGTAGAAATGTACCTGAATGAGAAGATATTAACAACAAAGGAGTTGGAAGTTCAGAGACAAACTTCAAAGTCTCTAATTTTGCTCAAGGCTTTCAATTATCATTGAGGCTGCAGAAATGAGCCCAGTGGTATAGCTGGCCCTCAATCTGTCATTCTGCTTCAGGATGTAAGGCCTCTGGTAGGCACCCAACCCAGCTGTGAACTGTCTGGACAGGAGTTCCTATGAGAAAGAAGCTTGTGGAGCCAATCCAAGAACTTTGTACTCATATAATGCTTGCCTGGAGCTAAAAACTAGACAAGAAATCATGAAAGTAAGGTCCAAGATGAAGCAAATGGTCATGCTTGACTAGGAAACTAAGAGCCACCAGACATCGGGAGCATGCTGCTCCCAAGGAAATGGTTTATGAGCTCACACACACCTGTTCTCTGGCTTGACTATGTCTCAGAACTCCTGCCAGGAGGTGGGCAACTTGTGAGTGGTTTGTCTAAACATTGTAGTTCATTGCATTTTCCCAAGGGATTCCCATATCAAAGCAGCTCATCCATTCATACTCTGCATGTAAGATACATTTTCTGAGCGAAGAGAGAGAGGTGGCCCTTTGAAACTTTGACAGTTGATGCCTATGTCTAGTTTTACATGATTGTTAAATGGACAGGGATTCAATCTTCCATCAATCATTTGCAAAATTAACCCCAAACCATGCTAGTCATTAAAAAAATGGTCTTTAATTATGTTTTAGAAATAATGATTTTAACGTTTGAAGTTAAAAAATTAGTTCTTTGAGAATTTTCTAGTATAGTTTATCATATTTCCTCCCTCCTCTAACTCCTTCCCAATTCATACCCTCGTTTTTTTTCTTTTTTTCTTAGATATTTTCATTTACATTTCAAATGCTATCCTCAAAGCCCCCCTATACCCTCCTGCCCTGCTTCCCCATACCCCCGTTTTTATTTACCCAACCTTGTATATTCTTTAAAAATTTTAAAACAACAACAACAAAAATCATTAAGTCCAATTTGTCTTTCCCTATGTCCTAGCATGTGTGAGTGTTCATTGGAGACTTCCCAAAGGCCACACCTTTACAGAACACTGACTATCCTTCTCCCAGATACTATCAATTATCAATAGCTTCTCAAAGAGGGGTGGGATATCCTGCCCACCTCCCCTGGCTTCTTGAAATCGTGTCCAGCTTGAGCTTGTATAAGTCTGATGCATACTTTTAAAATATTTATAACAGTGATGTTCAACCTGTGGGGTGTGATCCCTTGGAGTTCAAACAACCCTTTCACAGAGACTGCTTAAGATCACTGGAAAACACAGATATTTATATTATGATCCCTAACAGTAGCAAATTACAATAATGAAGTAGCAACAAAAATAATTTTATATTTGGGACCACAACAACATGAGGAACTATAGTGAAGGGTTGCAGCACTGGGAAAGTGGATAACCACTGTTCCATAAGCTCACATGTGTAAATGCCCTGCTGTATCCAGAAAATGTTGCTTCGTTGTAGTCATCCAGTGCCTCTGGCTCTTACAATCTTTCCCTGACTCTTCTTCCAGGAAGGAATGTTATATAGATGCTCCAAGTAGGGCTGAGAATTCCCAATATTCTTTGTCCTCTGCACATTGACCAATTGTGTGTTTCGGTGTTGATCATCAACTACTGAAAAAAAAATTTTTCTAGACAAAAGTTGAAAGATACACTAATGTCTGAATATAATGAGAAATCGATAGAAGTAAGGTTAACACTGTCAACTAAGCAGAAAAATAATAATGTCCTCCTTTAGGGACTTTGAATTATTTAGTCACAGGTTCATGGTCTGAGAAATGAAGGTAGGCATAGATTTTATCTTGTGGAACAGGCATTGCATCTAATAAGACAAGAGTTGGTTACTACAGTGACATTCATGGCACTATTAAACCAGTGGCCATATTTTGCCAGACCAGTTATCATTGTAGTTCTCAGAGTTCACTCCTGGGCAAAACTGATAGTTACTAAAGTGCTATGAAAGCTACTCAGAAGAGAGGAAGCAGCCAAGTGAGTCAGTACTCTACATATTCCATATTCAAGCATATGCTGTTTTCAACAATGTCTTACTGTTACATTCCAGTGGTTCACAGTGAGCATCCACCTCTGTATTTGTCAGGCTCTGGAAGAGCCTCTCAGGAGACAGCTATATCAGGCTCTTGTTATCAAGTACTTCTTGGCATCCACAATAGTTTCTTGGTTTGGTGACTGTATATGGGATGGATCCCCAGGTGGTGCAGTCTCTGGATGGCCTTTCCTTCAGTCTCTGCTCCACACTTTGTCTCCCTATTTGCTCCCATGAGTATTTTGTTCCTCTTTCTAAGAAGGGCTGAAGCACCCACACTTATTTCATCTTTTGAAGTAGCCATCATATTAATTTGTTATCCATGGTCCCATGGACATTTATGTTATTATCAAATATGTATGTAACATAAATAGCATATAAAGTGGCTTCATATTTTATATATATTGTTATAGGAAATTTGTTTTTATTAATATTACATATATTTCAGATTCATATATTTTATTGTTTTTCATGATAATCCTAGTTTTTGTAACAATCAATACAAGTTCATAGAATAAGAATTTTTTATTCTTTCTTCTGTAAGGCTATTCTGAGTAGCATTTATGCTGGTGGTAACTTGCAAATCATAGCTGCTTCCATCCTATAGTTCCTCCTTCCTTTGTGCTTCATAGAAGCACAGGAAAACTGAAAGCACTGAAGTTTACACTAGATATTTGGTCATGTCAGCTACAAAGTCACCCACAACATTTCTTTTACAATTCTGTCACTTAAAACACACAACATGCCACTCTAACTAGAAAGTGCTTGGGAAAAGTTAAGAGTCTGCCTCAAAATTATAACTTTATGACATTCATTTGACCACTATAAAACACTATAAGAATGTACTATGATTTATTAATCTTCCTTCCAAAGGCTCAAAGCTTGCTAAAATTTCACCCACACACACACACATACACACACACACACACATACATACATACACACAAACACACACATACAAACATATACACCCACACACCATTCCTGAACATGTAGCTCTTCTTCAGTAGAGCAACAAACTGAACTTCTGAAGAGTGACATTTCTAGTAGATTAGGGTTGTGGGTGGTGTGAAAAGCAATGCTGAGTCTCAGTACTGAAGAACCTTCAATTTCTGGCTAGATAATTAATTTCAGTGCCGCCACTCATTCCAATTCTTAAGAATACTTGGGTTTTCAAGGTTTTAAAATGTTTTTAGAATTATAAGCCTGAGAATTATTAAACCTAAGAATTAATAATTTGGTTACTGGTTTTGTATAGTGACCGTTTTGAGGCTTCAGATAGTGTTTATCTTTCCTTTCAGTTCAGAAATTCTGATACAGTGTTCATTCTGTTATTGATTTATGACTTTATAGTTATTCAGCTTCTACTTTGTTAGTTTAAGATTTGTTTTGCTGTTAATTTCTTATGTTTTGAAAAATACTTTCATCATACAGTATGTTTAATAATTTGATTTAAATTTCAAACACTTCTTGCCTTTCAGATCAGCTGGTCCCCAGATGTCTGTGTATTCCCCCAAAGAGCTTCTCTTTGATCCCCTAATTCCATTTTCTAAATGTTCAGATACAAATATATGCCAGGATATAAGGAAAATTTAACTGTTTAATGTTAAACTGAATGACATAGAAGATTTAAGCTAAGGAATAGTTAAGTATATGAATTTTCTCATCCTAGTATGCATATTCTGTTTATGGATGTATCCAGGATTCTTTTTAACTTCTTTATTAATTAACCCTAAAGGCAATGGAAATCTTATTATCTCTTACAGTTGACTCCATAATCTATAATGGTATCATATATTATTAGATCAGATTCTGGCTTTTTTTCTTCTGAATTTTCAAGATTCCATAGTTTCTATAATCAATGTTGAGAGCTAGCATGGTACAATCATCTGTTTACTGTTGTTGTTGTTTTTGGGTTTTTGGCTCTTTTTATATTCTTTTAGCTATTCTTTGTTGCAAAAATTGTCATTCATCTTTAACATACCATGTTTTCTAAGAAGCTGTTTGTACTTTAATGGAATTACATTGGTCCTTAAACTGAGGAGTATATTATATTGATTTTCTATCAGTAATGAAAATTTGTGGCTTTCTCTCTACAAATTTTTATGTTTAGGAAAAATATTCATCTGTATTCTTGCATGTCCTGCTTATTCCACAAAACTCAAGTCAGTCTCCTCAGTAGATACCAGTTGGGTTTCTATGACTTAATTTTACAGTCATAGAGAGAGAATTTGTTCATGCAACACTAACCAATCAGTGTTCATTCAGATACCAATGCAAATTCCAGATTATTTTCTCTACTTTTTTTTTCTTTTTCTTAGATATTTTCTTTATTTACATTTCAAATGCTATCCTGAAAGTTCCCTATACCCTCCCCCCCCCGCCCTGCTCCCCTTACCCACCCACTCCCGCTTCTTGGCCCTGGTATTCTCCTGTACTGGGAAATATAAAGATTGCAATGCCAAGGGACCTCTCTTCCCAATGATGGCCGACTAGGCCATCTTCTGTTACGTATGCAGCTAGAGACAGAAGCTCTGGGGATACTGGTTAGTTCATATTGTTGTTCCACCTATAGGTTTGCAGACCCCTTCAGCTCTTTGGGTGCTTTCTCTAGCTTCTCCATTGGGGGCCCTGTGTTCCATCCTATAGATGACTGTGAGCATCTACTTCTGTATTTGCCAGCCACTGGCATAGCCTCATATGAGACAGCTATATCAGGGTCTCTTCAGCAAAATCTCTCTGGCATATGCAAGAGTGTCTGGGTTTGGTGGCTGATTATGGGATGGATCCCTGGGTGGGGTAGTCTCTGGATAGTCCATTTTTTCATCTTAGCTCCAAACTTTGTCTCTGTAACTCCTTCCATGGGTATTTTGTTCCCTATTCTAAGGAGGAATGAAGTATCCACACATTGGTCTTCCTTCTTCTTGATTTTCTTGTGTTTTGCAAATTGTATCTTGGGTATTCTAAGTTTCTGGGCTAATATCCACTTATCCATGAGTGCATATCAAGTGACTTCTTTTGTGATTCGGTTACCTCACTAAGGATGATATCCTCCAGATACATCCATTTGCCCAAAAATTTCATAAATTCATTGTTTTTAATAGCTGAGTAGTACTCCATTGTGTAAATGTACCATATTTTCTGTATCCATTCCTCTGTTGAGGGGCATCTGGGTTCTTTCCAGCTTCTGGCTATTATAAATAAGGCTGCTATAAACATAGCAGAGCATGTGTTCCTATTACCAGTTGAAACATTTTCTGGGTTTATGCCCAAGACAGGTATTGCTGGATCTTCCAGTAGTACTATGTCCAATTTTCTGAGGAACTCCCAGACTGACTTGCAGAGTGTCTGTGCAAGCTTGCAATCCCACCAGCAATAGGGGAGTGTTCCTCTTTCTCCACATCCTTGCCAGAATCTGCTGCCACCTGAATTTTTGATCTTAGCCATTCTGACTGGTGTGAGGTGGAATCTCAAGGTTGTTTTGATTTGCATTTCCCTAATGATTAAGGATGTTGAACATTTTTTCAGGTGCTTCTCAGCCATTCGGTATTCCTCAGTTGATAATTCTTTGTTTAGCTCTGAGCCCCATTTTTAATGGGGTTATTTGAATTTCTGGAGTCCAGCTTCTTGAGCTCTTTGTATATGTTGAATATTAGTCCTCTATCAGATTTAGGATTGGTAAAGATCCTTTCCCAATCTGTTGGTGCCTTTTTGTCTTATTGACAGTGTCTTTGGCCTTACAGAAGCTTTGCAATTTTATGAGGTCATAAAATTGCATTTGTCAATTCTTGATCTTACAGCACAAGCCATTGCTGTTCTGTTTGGGAATTTTTCCCCTGTGCCCATACCTTCGAGGCTTTTCCCCATTTTCTCCTCTATTAATTTCAATGTATCTCGTTTTATGTGGGTCAAGTAACATTTTTTTGTACTTCTATCCCATGGGATATAAATCAGAACTTTCCATAAATGCCGCTCCTCCAATTCATTGTTGGCTAGAACGGCTCATACAACTCGTGAGAGTGATTTTCTTATTATCAACTATTCATCATAGAATATAAAATTTGAAAAGGAGGTTGGAAATGGGCCTTTGGCTAGGTATAGAGGAAGGTACCCAAGTTTCCAAAGCCTGTCTAGACACCTACCATACAAGTACCTCCATTTAGTAATCAATCTAGAAGCTCTGCAATTGTCCTTTGTAGAACTTCTGGAAAAGTCCTTAAAGACCTAAGACTGATTTAATTAATAAACATTGTGATCACCTGAATATTTGGGTTTCTTTCCTACTGGAAAGAAGCGAGAAGTCAGACTGAACTTTTCAACCTTGTAATAACAATCGGTTCCCCTGGAAACCAGCCACTTTCCTGAAGCTATCCAGGAGCTCTGGCCATAAATTATCTCAGTAGCATCTAAAATACAAATCCTTTAGAGAGTCTGATTACTTTAGGAGCTCTTGGACTTAGGTTTGGTGTGTAGAAAAGACTATGCACATGTGCCTGAACCTATACACACAGAGACACTCACAGAGATATACATGTCTACCCAAAACATACTCGCTCTACAAGGTCAACTCAACTCAATGAAAGTGCCAAATGAATTAGTCCAAAAAAAAAAAAAAAAAAAAAACCCTTGTTTCCTGCGACTTTTCATGTTGAAAAGCAAACCCATGAGAGAACCCAATATTGTACAGCCTCTGGATTATATCCAGGTGTAGGTAATATTTCAGCATGAAAATTTTCACCTGTGAAATTCAAGGTAGATAGTGTATGTTTTCATAGACATTGATGAGAATGGTTGGAAAGCAACTGCCTGTCCCACTTTGTAAAGATTTGCCTGCTGTCCTTCAACATATTATATTAGCAATAGACAAACAGGAGAATTTTGAAACATGTTGAATTTCTGTGATTAAGAACAGAACTTATCAAGGCTTTTCTATTCCATTGTATCAGGGATGTTCTTTATTTGTGTATTCTATTCTTATTTTTATTTAAGATTTATCTGAGCTTCCACACTATGTCATATTTTGGTTAGATGCTATCATAGATATTATTTCTAGGGATTATAATGAAGTGGGAAATGATATATTGCACTAACAGTGAAGCTATAGAGAAAGTTTGGTCAAATAGAAGTTTAAGCCAAACTGTGAATAAGGCAGGGCTGCACATTAGTTTACAGGAGTGAAGTGGACAGAGCTACTTCTGGCCATCAGAGCAGCTTAATGCTAATTAGATAGCAGGCACATGGCAAGAAGGAAGGAATTTCATAACAAAACCATACATCCTTAGGGGTTTGTAGAACTGGGGTCAAACTCTCTAGGCTCCACATGCTAGAGCATTTCTCTTACCATGAGCTATATTTTTATCCCCTTAAAAGAAAAAAGAGGGGGGAGATTAATTCTTGGCCCCACAAAAGCCATGTTGCTGACTACTAGCTGACAAAACAAGTCTACTTCTATCATTGTGGTTTTTTCATTAATTTATTTCTTTACATTCCTCTCACAGCTTCCCCTTTCTTCTCTTCTCCTAGTCCTACCTTTTCCTCTCCCTTCCCCCTTTCCTCCTCCTTTTCTCCTTGGAGAAGGGGAGGCCTTCCATGGAGATTAACTGGCCTTGGCATTTCAAAGTAAAATCACAGAAATACTTTTCTATTTCTCAGGTTAACCTCAAGGGCTGTGGTGTTGTCAGATTGTTAAGTTTTCTGCTGGTGTTAACATTGAACAAATCTAAAGGGTTCATCATTTGATGGGTCAAACTTTAATGAAAAGCAGTATGATTCTGGCAACTAGGTGAAATTACACTTCCTTCCAATGATACCTAGCCAAGGGTCACATTAGTTATATATCTGCTCAATCCCAGGAGGCAGGGGACTGTTAATGAACATGTTCTTAACTGAGAACTGTATCTCCGGGCAGTGCTGAAAATACGTGCTATAGACTTTCACATAGATTGCGGTCAGAGACTGTGTTAGGTTAGGCCTCAACCCAAATATTGAAATAAGAAACACATTGCAAACTAAAAGTAATATATAATACAGAAAAGAGTAGCTATCATCAAGAAAAAACTTGCACTATATAATGAATCATTTGAAGTACTCAAATGTATACATAAACACGTGTGCGTGCGCACACACAGACACACACAGACACACACACACACACACACACACTTCTCACTTTAATCATCTCACTTTAATCATTGTCTGTGGAATATCGTCCATAAACTTAATTTCACAATGCAAGAAACTGAACCTAGGGCCAAGCATATGCTGGAGAAATGTTCCACCTAGTCCCAATCCATTTTTCATTTTTAAAGCTTTAAAAACAAGGTCTTACTAAATTATTTTGGATGGACTTAAGTTCATCCCAAAGCTCAAGAAAGCTTTGAACTTGTGCCCCGTGTCCTCAGCCTTCCTACTTCTTGGGATTAAGGACCTCTTCTAACACTCTGCTTCTTAATGACTTCATATTCTCATTGTGACTATTTCATAAGGAACAACAGACTGAGTACTGATACCAAGAATAAAGCTGCTGTGAACATTGTTGAGCAAGTGTCCTTGTGGGATGGTGGAGCATCACTTAGTGTATGCCTAAGAGTGGTATAGCTGGGTCTTGAAAGAAGAACTATTCTCAATTTTCTGAGAAACTGCCAAATTGATTTCCAAAGTAGATGTGCAAGTTTGCACTTCCACTAAAATTACACAAAATTTTGTGTAATACTTTAAAGCTTTGGAGGAATAAAACCACAAATTGTTTTCTTTTAAGAAGCTCAAAATAAGCGTAGACTGATTGGTTATTCTCTTTTAAAATTTAAATAATTTGCTTTTAAATTCACGTATTTGGGTTGAACACTTTAATTTTCAACATTAGAAATCTTTACTTTTATTATTTATGCATGCTTTCATTTTTTCTGTTTTAAAATCAATTGCATATTTCTTTCTAGAAAACAACTAACTTATGCTTGAATTTCTAATATTTCTGGGTATTAATGGAAAAAGGCCATCATGAAAATGTTACTGATAATGTAGATTTACAATTATAAAATCTACTCTCTTCACCCTTTTTCTCTTTCTTAGTGCTTTATAAAATGTTAATGCATTGCTAAATTTTAAGAAGGGATATTTCTTTTCCTTAAAAATATTTTATATTTTCAATTCTAATATTGGTGTAGTTTGACAATCTTGGCAGCACGAATAAAAATAATTTGAAAGTGAAGAGTACTCTTCTATGGGGTTGCAATCCCCTTCAGCCCATAGGAAGAAGAACAACAACTAATCTGAACTCCTCAGAGCTCTCAGGGACTTAACCAACAAAGGAAGAGTACACATGAATGGAGCTGCTTATGGACTTATCTGGCATCAATGGGAGGGGAGGCCTTTGGTCCTGTAGAGGCTTGATACCCAAACTAAAGGGGATGCTAGAGGGGTGAGGTGGGAGTGGGTGGGTGGGTTGGGGGCCACCCTCTTAGAGGCAAAGTGGAGAGGGGATGGGATGGATAGTTTGTGAAGGGGAGACCAGAATGGGATGGGAGTTTTGCTGGAGGGAGGACTTGGAAGGATGACAACATTTGCAATGTAAATAAGTAAAATAACCAATTTTTAAAAAGTGAAAGTACTCAAAGTGATGTGCAGACATACCTGCATTTTTTATCTTATGTGCACATGCATAGACCTTTATGTGTGATGGTCTATCCTTTTTTAAACCCAAAGTAACACTGAATTACTAAAGCAGTCCTTTTTTTATTAGGTATTTATTTTATTACATTTCAAATGTTGTCCCCTTTCCTGGTTTCCCCTCTCCCTGTTCACCAACCCACACACACTTGCCTCCTTGCCCAGGCATTCCCCTATACTAGGGCATAGAGCCTTCTCAGGACCAAGAACCTCTCCTCCCATTGATAACCGACTAGGCCATCCTCTGCTACATATGCAGCTGGAGCCATGAGTCCCACCATGTGTACTCTTTGGTTGGTGATTTAGTGCCTGAAGCTCTGGGGGTTACTGGTTAGTTCATATTCTTGTTCCTCCTATGGGGATGCTACACCCTTCAGCTCTTTGAGTCCTTTCTCTAGCTCCTCCATTGTGGACCCTGTGCTTAGTCCAATGGTTGGCTGTGAGGATTCACCTCTGTATTTGTCAGGCACTAGTGGAGCCTCTCAGGAGACAGCTATAACAGGCTTCTGCCAGTAAGCACTTGTTGACATCCACAAAAGTGTCTAGTTCTGAAGTTGTTTACGGGATGGATCCCCAGGTAGGGTATTCTATGGTTGTTCCTTCAATCTTTGCTCAACACTTTGTCTTTGCAACTCCTTCCATTGGGTATTTTGTTCCCCCTTCTAAGAAGGATCAAAGTGTCCACACTTTGGTCTTCCTTCATCTTAAGTTTCATGTGGTTTGTGAATTGTATCTTGGGTATTCTGAGCTTCTGGGCTTATCAGTGAGTGTATACCATGTGTGGTCTTTTGTGATTGGGTTACCTCACTAAGGATGATATTTTCTAGTTCCACCCATTTGCCTAAGAATTTCATAAATTCTTTGTTTTTAATAGCTGAGTAGTACTCCAGTGTGTCAGTGTACCACAGTTTTTGTATCCATTCCTCTGTTGAGGGACATCTGGGTTCTTTCCAGCTTCTGACTATTATAAATAAGGCTGCTATGAACATAGTGGAGCATGTGTTCTTATTCTATGTTGGAGCATCTTCTGGGTCTATGCCCAGGAGTGGTATTAGTGGGCCCTCAGGTAATACTATGTCCAATTTTCTGAGGAACTTCCAAACTCATTTCCAGAGTGGTTGTACTAGCTTGCAATCCCATCAGTAACAGAGGAATATTCCTCTTTCTCCACAACCTCGCCAGCATTTGCTGTTACCTGAGTTTTTGATCTTAGCCATTCTGACTGACATGAAGTAGAATCTCAGGTTTGTTTTGATTTACATTTCCCTAATGACTAAGGATGTTGAACATTTCTTTAGGTATTTCTTAGCCATTCAGTATTCCTCAGTTAGAATTCTTTCTTTAGCTCTATGCCCCATTTTTAATAGGGTCATTTGTTTCTTTGGAGCCTAACTTCTTGATTTCTTTGTATATATTGGATATTAGCCCTCTACAAGATTAAGGATTGGTAAAGATCTTTTCCCAATCGGTTGGTTGCCTCTTTGTCCTATTGACAGTGTCCTTTGCCTTACAGAAGCTTTGCAATTTTAAACATAGGAAAAGCAACATACAGCAGACCAGTAGCCAACATCAAGCTAAATGGAGAGAAACTTGAAGCAACCCCACTAAAATCAGGGACTAGACAAGGCTGACCACTCTCTCCCTATGTATTTAATATAGTACTTGAAGTCCTAGCCAGAGTAATTCGACAACAAAAGGAGATCAAAGGGATACAATTTGGAAAGGAAGAAGTCAATATATCACTATTTGCAAATGATATGATAGTATACTTAAGCCACCCCAGAAATTCCACCAGAGAACTCCTAAACCTGATAAACAACTTCAGCAAAGTAGCTGGATATAAAATTAACTCAAACAAATCAGTGGCCTTCATCTACACAAAGGATAAACAGGCTGAGAAACAAATTAGGGAAACAACACCCTTCACAATAGTCACAAATAATATAAAATATCTTGGTGCGACTCTAACTAAGCAAGTGAAAGATCTGTATGATAAGAACTTCAAGTCTCTGAAGAAAGAAATCTCAGAAGATGGAAAGATCTCCCATGCTCATGGATTGGCTGGATTAATATACTTAAAATAGCCATCTTGCTGAAAGCAATCTACAGATTTTAATGCAATCCCCATCAAAATTCCAACTCGATTCTTTACAGAGTTAGAAAGTGCAATTTGCAAATTCATCTCGAATAACAAAAAATCTAGGATAGCGAAAACTATTCTCAACAGTAAAAGAACTTCTGGTGGAATTACCATGCCTGACCTCAAGCTGTACTACAGAGCAATTGTGATAAAAAAAAAAAAAAAAAAAAAACCTGCAAAAAACAAAAACAAAAACAAAACTGCATGCTAGTGGTACAATGACAGACAGATAGATCAATGGAATAGAGTTGAAGACACAGAAATGAACCCACACACCTATGGTCACTTGATCTTTGACAAAAGAGCTAAAATCATCCTTTGGAAAGAAGACAACACTTTCAACAAACGTTGCTGGCTCAACTGCCGGTTAGCATGTAGAAGAATGCGAATTGATCCATTCTTATCTCCTTGTACAAAGCTCAAGTCCAAGTGGATCAAGGACCTCCACATAAAACTAGATACCCTCAAAGTAATAGAAGATAAAGTGGGGGAAGAGCCTGCAAGCACATGGGCACATGGGAAATTTTCCTGACTAGAACACCAATAGCCTATGCTCTAAGATGAAGAATCTTGATAAATGGGACCAGTCTTTTCTTTTATATTGGGAGAAATTCCTTGGTTAGTTTGTTGTTGTTGTTGTTGTTGTTGTTGTTTTCCCAAGCACTTGGGTGGCACCCTTTCCATGACCTCCAGTTGTCTCTCAGAAACTGAAGAGTGGAGCAGATAAAGCTTATGTATGGGACCTTTTACTTCTGGGCTTGTTACTCATAGGAAGTTGCTCTTCTCATCTGATCTTTTTCTCAGACTTCAACAAAATCAATAGAGTTTAGAGATACAAATGGCATAATATAAAACTTAAAGCAGGTCTTGACTCATGACAAATGCTCAACATGCACTTAAGAAGTATATGGTACTCAAACTATCTGCACCTTCCTTCTCCACAACTTGTCAGTTTCACGGCATTTTCTCTAAGTGACAATATTTTGATTTATACCTCTGGCCTATATAATCAGAGTAAATTCTTGATTTATGCTTTAAATTTCCAACTATTTTACCAAAAAAATGCCTTAAAGGTCTATTTGTTTATCATTTCACTTTGTGTCAAAAATTTTTTAGTTCATATTTATGATTTTTTTTCACAGGAATCAACTTTTCTGCTGGAAGAATCTGTTGGGCCAACACTTTCTCAGTTCTTCTATGTTTAGAAGTGAGTTTAGAGTGTTAACATACTGGAATGCTAGTTGGTTAGATTACAGAGTTCACACTTGGATACTTGCTGCGATTTTTGAGACTTTTCACTGTCTTCTGGTGCTAACTTTGCTGATAAGAAGAACACCAAGTTATTTTCTTTCTCATGTAGATGATTTATTTTTCTTTGATTTTTCTGTATCCCAGATGTTCTGAAATTTCAATAGAATATGACTTGTTAATGCTGTTTAACATGCAGTGTGCCCATTCAATCATAAAACTAATAACTTTTCCTGTTTCTGGGACATTTCTAAGTTCTAACTTATTTCCTTACCCTTTTTTCTCCCTGCTTTCTTGTTATATAACTCCTTTTATAACTTTGGTTCTCCTCTCTTCTCCATGTTTGGTGTATCTTTCTCCTCCTCTTCCTCCTCCTCGTCACTTCCTCTTTCACCTTCTTCCTTCTTTTTTTCTTTCTCTTTCTCCTCTTCCTTTTTCTCCATCTCCTCTTCCTCCTCTTCTCCCTCTTCTTTCCTCTCTCCCTACTTCCTTCTTTTTCCTTCTTCTTCCTCCTCTTTCTGCTTCTTCTTCCCAATGCCACTTGAATGATTATTTGATTCTATTTATTATCCAGCTTACTAATACGCTCTCTGATTACATCATTTACTTTCTATGTGGAATTTTTCTGTCAGACTTGGCATTGCATTTCAGTGTCATTGACTCATGTCTGTTTTGTGCATGTCTGCTCCCAGAAATGTGCTCTCTTTATTATGCATTCTCAAACTCAATCACACTCATGTTGAAGTAGCTTTACTTTTTTGTAGTGGCTTAGTTTTTATTTTTATGACATTTATTTCCTCTTCTTCATGATCATTGTCCTTATTTCTTGGTGACCTTTTATTACATATCTGCATTTTTATTTGAGAGTTCATATTAAATAGCATTTATCTTTTTAAGGCAAATTTTAAAGCTTTCTATGCCCATGCTTAATACATTTGCAAATCTAAGAGGGGCAACTCACCAAAACCTTTATCCAATGTGCATTCAGCATCAGTATGTTTTATATATATATATATATATATATATATATATATGCACATGACTGAAGAAAATACAGTGCTTTTTGAAATGTTTGATCATTTTTCTTTAACTTCCAAAGAAAGAATGGATTCTCAGTTTTGATTTTATCCCATAAAAAATAACTAGGTAGATCTTCAAGTAGTAACTCTTTGGCTGTATCGTTTCAGGGACCAGTACAAATGGGGAGATTGTTAATTCTTATTTAAAGAAAATGGGAGAATTTCATCGGCAGCCAGATAGAAATGGCAAGAAATTGTAAATGTGCATTTGAGATGCACACTGAGGCAGAAGGAGGAAAATCCAAGAGGCTGAGTTGGCATTGGGCACTCAGCAGTCTGTATCACACTAGCTCAGGGGTCAGGATCAATCAACCACACATGGGTAAGTGGGTTATTTCTCATCACCAAACTCTCTCCCAGTTCTTCTCTACTGCACATTCCTGCCTCTACTGAAAATACAACTTCTCTTCAAAGCTCCATCAATTACCTCCTCTTACTGTATCACCCTCAACTCTGAAACCTTTAGTGATGTTCCTCCCCTGGCTTAGCCCCTCCCTGCATCACATTTCAGTGTGTTATAATGTCTAAAGGAAGGATTTAGCTCTATTAAGGCATCTTCTTTAGACTTTAGGGCCACATGAAAAATAATAAATGTTCTTCCCCAGTATTTCTTTTGTATTATATACTGGTTACTTGGGATGTTTTTACACTTTTATTGCTTATTTTTGTATAATTTCAAACCACATGCTCCTTACACAGGTTCGATAAGTGAATGGGGAAATGAGTAACCCTGAAGCCTTTGTGTGAAACAATAAATATCCACCTCATGCCGAAAAGTCCTGATTGTAACATTTCGTTTTTCAGATGATACTACACACATTTTAAAATTTTTATTTGTATGAGTATGCATATAGCTATCTTCAGACACACAAGAAGAGGGCAATGGATCTCATAAAGAAGGTTGTGAGCTAGCCAGGCATGGTGGTGCACACCTTTAATCCCAACACTCCGGAGGCAGATGCAGGCGGATTTCTGAGGCCAGCCTGCTATACAAAGTGAGTTACAGGACAGCCAGGGCTATACAGAGAAACCTTATCTTGAAAAAATCAAAACAAAAACCCAAAAAAACAAAGAAGGAGGAGGAGAAGGAGGAGGAGGAGGAGGAGGAGGAGGAGGAGGTTGTGAGAAACCATGTCATTGCTGGGAACCGAACTCAGGTTCTCTGGAAGAACAATCAATGAAGAGCCATCTTTCCAGCCCCTGCACACTAAACTTTATTCTATGAAACAAGATAAAAAGTAGATTCTGCTCGGCTTTTATAAAATTCTGAAGTTTTGCATTTCATCTTTTATTTTTATCTCTACCAGCCTTAAAATTTTGTACATATAACAAATTATTGATTTATGAATAACAAGTTACCTTATAGACTTTTATTGTATTTAACCTTTCCTCAGGCTTTATATGTGCTTCTACTAGTTCTTATCTTTACAGAAGACCCAAACAACAAGTTATTACCATTTGTATAGGTTAAATACGTCTTGACATCCTAAAAACAGATTTTCCTAATTCTTTCTTTCTTTATTTATTTACATCCAAACTCGTCTTTCTTTTTCTTTTTTAAAAATTTGTTATTAAATATTTTCTTCATTTACATCTCAACGATATCCTGAAAGTCCCCTATACTCCCCCACCCTGCTGTCCTACCCACCCACTCCCTCTTCTTGGCTCTGGCATCTCTTCCCAATGATGGCCAACTAGGCCATCTTCTGCTACATATGCGGCTAGAGACACGAGCTCTGGGGGTACTGGTTAGTTCATAATGTTGTTCTTCCTATAGGGTTGCAGACCCCTTCAGCTCTTGGGTACTTTCTCTAGCTCCTCCATTGGTGGCCCTGTGTTCCATCCAATAGATGACTTGTGAGCATCCACTTCTATATTTGCCAGACACTAGCATAGCCTCACAAGAGACAGCTATAACAGGGTCCTTTCAGCAAAATCTTGCTGGCATATGCAATAATTTCTGTGTTTGGTGGCTGATTATGGGATGGATCCCCGGTTGGGGCAGTCTCTGGATGGTCCATCCTTTCCTCTCAGCTCCAAACTTTGAATCTATAACTCCTTTTATGGTTATTTTGTTCCCTATTCTAAGGAGGAATGAAGTATCCAGGCATTGGTCTTCCTTCTTGATTTTCTTGTGTTTTGCAAATTGTATCTTGGGTATTCTAAGTTTTTGGGCTAATATGCACTTATCAGTGCATGCATATCAACTGAGTTCTTTTGTGATTGGCTTACCTAATTCAGGATGATATCTTCCACATATATCCATTTACCTAAGAATTTAATAAATTCATTGTTCTTAATAGCTGAGTAGTACTCCATTGTGTAAATGTACCACATTTTCTGTATCCATTCCTCTGTTGAGGGACATCTGGGTTCCTTCCATCTTCTGGCTATTATAAATAAGGTTGCTATGAACATAGTGGAGCATGTTTCCTGGCTTATTCTTACCTCCCACTATTGCATTTAAACTTTAGAACTAGATTCTGAATTTGTATTTAACTTCTCCTTAAGTCTAGATAAAATGTTACAATTTTCAGTTCTTACATTATCCTTCTCTTTCTCTATTTTCTTTTCTTTATTCTTTTTTCTTTTTCTTTTCTTTTCTTTCTCTTTTTCCCCAGCTTTTAACGATCCATTTGGGACTTTTAAAGTTACTATAATAGAATAGCTTTTTTTATGTTTCCTTGATTTTGTCTATCTAAAGAAATATTAAGAATATGTGTTAGAGGTGTTAGTGTTTTGTGAATATGTTTTAACGACTTTTACTTTTACCTAGATGCTAATTTCTAAGGTTCTTCCATTTTCTTCTAAGAGTTTGGACAGAAGGAAATAGAATTGTGCTTGTCATTGGCCTTCAGGGCTTCAGAGACAGATTTTTTTTTAATTGGGTTGAGCTCTGAAGGGAGAAAAAGGTGTTGGGAAGAAACAAGCAACTTCACAAGACAAGAAAGTGTTGCCTTTTTCAGGCTGTGAGGGGGGAAAAAAACCTCCCCAAAGCATCTGGATCAATTATTAACTTATTTCTTTTTAGTTTTTAAGGTTTATTTATTTCGCAGTTCCAAGACAACTTACAAACTCTATATATTCAGTGCAACATATCTGTTTTTAAATTAGTAAAGTGTGAAGAGGGGAGATTAAATTTAGACTCCTAAAACATCAAGGAGAAATTCAATGTATCAAAATGCAGGTCATTAACATCTTGCGTAATGATTAAAGCTAAGCTGTATATATGATTCTAACATGCCCAGTGATCAAAACAATGGGTTTTAAGATACTTATTGTTATTAAGATGCAAACTGCTCAGGAAACCAGACAATTTCCAGAGTATGAAGGCCTGAGAAACTATCTTCTGAGAGACCCTCCTCATTCATAGCTAAGATAAACTTGGTTGCATTTTCAGCAGTATTCCAATGATAAATGGTGGCTATCATATGAAATGTTATGATAAAACATATTTTATACTATTGACACATACTAATAAAAATTCAAAACAAACGCTATCACATGATTTCTTAAATTGTCATTTTGTCTAATCAGAAAGTATAATTTCAAAGCAAAATCCAGTAGGATTGATCTGGCAGAAGCATGCATAATACTAGGGTTAAAATATCCAGACTCACACTTTGACTCAATAGTGAAGTCAAGGCTCTTAAGCAGACCTTGCTAAAGCAGTGATGCTTTCTACCCAAAAAGGATCTCAGGGCTTTATAATCAACTAGAAAGTGCACATTCTAATGAATTGTGTACAAGTTAAATGAGCAGCCTCAGTGAGCACCCAACCAAATATTTCTTTTCTGCCTTGTGTGTTTATACCCTCCACAGGTGAGAAAAGAAACTGAACGTTATTTTGTTTACTGCTACACCATCAGCATGAAGGCCGGCACCTACTAAATGTTCAGTAAACATCTAAAAAATAAATGCACAGCTTATGGACGTGGTGATCCTGTAAGTGGCTTGTGTGTGGCATTGTGGCTTTTGCAGAGTTATACAGAGCAGATTCCATGTTTCAGCAGGACCTTGAGATGTAAATGAATCTTTTCTTTTACCCTCTAAAAGAAGATCCACATGTGGTTTAAGAACAAGTCAACATCGTCTCAAGCAAACTTAAGGAATCTGAGACTTAGCATTGAGGGTTAAGGGTTTTATGGTGCTCAAATATAATATGAAATTAATGTTACTATCTTTTTGAGAATGTTAAATTCAGTACATGTTGAAATGACTGTATGTATTTTTAAGGAGGATTCATTCATATGTACCTAGTTCTCGACTCTTGTAATCTCTTGTTGTCTCTATTATACTTTAGGAAGACTGTACCTGTTACTTCTCTCCAAACTAAACAGTATCTTATTTTATTTCCTTCTGCAATAACCTCCTTGTCTTCTTGTTTCTCTTATCTAATTCTTGCCTTTATGGTCTGTGCTAGATAGTGCAGAGAATAGCAGTACCCAAGGATTCTAGGTTGAAATGTATATGTCACTACTTATTAGCAGTGTGACATTAACTACTGAATTCAGTAGTCTAAAGGTCTCTCTTCATTATCTCTATTGTTGTGTTGTAGCAAGGTTTGGATGAGATGACCCGTGTTGTATGCACAAGAACAACGACATAGCAAGTGGAAAATGTCAATGATCCTTATAACTGTTCTACCAGAATTTTTTTTCTCTAAAATTAACTTCTACTTAAATGTTCAGTGTCTCCTGAATCTAAATGATCTCCTGAACTTTCTTCCACATCCCATCATCCACCATCACTTTCTTCCCCACTACAATGGATCTCTTTTGCATACAGTTATAGAAGTACGTTTTCCAGTCTGTAAGATTTAGTATACACTGTTTTCCCTCAAGAAGAATTCCCCTTCCTCACCAGACAAAAGCTTTGTCTTCTGTTGTTGGTTTTTTTTCTCCTCCTCTACGGTAATTTCTAGTGCTTCTTGGTTTGATAATAATTCTTCAGTGTACACAGACAATATCAGGAAGAAGTGGTTTCTTTTTGCTGATCTTTGTAAGGGGTTTGTGAATTCCTAAAGGCCAGAAACACTCTTAAGTTTACTCTAAGTTTCAGAATACCTAGTATCAAATGAAGACTTGATATATGCTATTTAACAAAGGGCACGAATCTATCCCAGAATCTCCAACCACCCAACATGTTTTTAGTGATATGTATTGAATTGCATCTCCTAACTTCCCTGTATTTGAAAGAAGATTGGCTTCTCCCGGGCTGCATAAGGCATATTAGACTGAGAATGTTCAGTGTTCTAGTTAGGGATTAAGAACGGGAGCTAGCACACTGACAGTTATAAGCAAAAAGCTTGGGCGAGTAAAAACTACAGGATTTACCAGCAAAGGTCCTGGAAAAATGATTGGTTGCCAGGGTTGCTTGCCTCGTTCTTCTTCTCTTCACTTCCCATTCCAAATGCACTGATGGAGATGGGAGCTAAAGGAAAAGCATACATTGAAAAGTTAGTCAGTTCTCCCTCCCCCACCCCCCTCACTAACTCCACAAGCATGCTGCTGTCTTCATAATCTCAGAAGAGAGGACAAGACTCCCAAACCCTCCCTGCATTTCCTCCTCCCCACCCCCAAACTCCTTTTCCAGCCCAGCAGTCTCTGCCCACTCCCCTCTCCAGCACCCTCCCCTCATTTTCTACAGACAACCAGAGAACCACCTCCAGACTCCTTGTTCTAGGACCTCTATAACTGTCAACAAAAGATGCCAATCACAGACAGCCGTAGCCAGATCATTCTTTTAAAAAAAGAAAGAAAGAAGAAAGAAAGAAAGAAAGAAAGAAAGAAAGAAAGAAAGAAAGAAAGAAAGAAAAGAAAGGAAGAAAAGAAAAGGAAAAAGAAAAAAAATCAAGCTTAGGACAGGAGGGAAAGGATCACAGCAAACCACAGCTCAGGAAAACTGAGCACACACAAACACACACAAGCACCTTGGCTCCTTTGCATAGAGACAGCAGGTTGTATTCGACTACCCAGAGAACGCGGAGCACCTCAGACAGGAACTTTAAAGGGATTGAAATCTGTTGCCTGTTCCACTAGGAATATTGTTTGCAAGGCACAAGGTGTCTTTTGGTAGTGAGTACCCTCTGCGCATGCGCAGGTCCATTCGGGAATTACTGCCCAGCCGCCGACTAAGTTGCATTCCTTGAATCTTCGCAGAAAAGACAATTCTTTCATCAGAGTTAGTAATGTGGACAGTACAAAATCGAGAGAGTTTGGGGCTTCTCTCTTTTCCCGTGATGGTTGCTATGGTCTGTTGTGCACACAGGTGAGCTGCCTGCTTCAATCTCTCTCTTTTATTCCTTGGTGTTTTTCTTCTTCTTTTATTTTTTATTTTCCCGTGCCTGCTGGATCATGTATCTTGTTATTTGGGGGTAGGTGTGCCTGGATCTTTTTTATGTCTGTTTTCAGTTTGTGATCATTCTGAATACGGTCCCTACTTCTTCCCTTCAGCTCCAATGAACCCAGCAACATGTCATACGTGAAAGAGACAGTGGACCGACTGCTCAAAGGATATGACATTCGCTTGCGGCCAGACTTTGGAGGTAATGCTTCTTCATTTTTTTCAACCTGTAACCCATCCCTAGTTCACCTTTTCTGTCAGATATAATGCCTCCTTCCCCATTTTACCGTTCCTGTAAACGTGCAATACTACGCCCTGCACACACACACACACACACACACACACACACACACACACACACCACGCACTATCCCCAATCTCAGGTGGACGTATCCTCAGGCTGAGCTGTTCCTCTCTTCAAGCCGACACACCCTCTGCACTGTCACTGCATCACGCGTGTACCCACACCTGTTTTCTCCCGCTGTCCCCTACAACAGGAAAGGGGTAGGGAGGGAGCCTGCTTAGTCTGTAATAAGATCTGGGAAGCCCCCAATGCCCCCTCAGCTCCCTGCCACTCAAAGACTGTCTTTGCTGTGGTCCACCTCCCCGGCAGGGCCCCCGGTGGACGTCGGGATGCGGATCGATGTCGCCAGCATAGACATGGTCTCGGAAGTGAATATGGTGAGTGGCCTCCCCAAGGGCTCGGCGGCCGGCCCAGCTTACGCAGATGAGAAATGAACCTGTTCTCCGTCCTCTGCTTTTCATTGGTGGTCACCTCGGCCCTGGTCCCCAGGGTCCCCACTCCGCGCGTACGCCCCACTCCAGTACACACACTGTTGGCTGCCCCACAGTTTGTATTTTCGACACACACAGGCTACCGCAGTGCTCCGAAGGAGACGTACTCCGCACTATTTTGGGAAGGAAGGGGGACTGTTGCGCCGGTGGATTGGCTGGGAAGGAGTCTGAGCCTTACTTTAGCCGGGTCTCCCTGACTGTCGGGCTGTGCAGGGCACCATCTGCCGGCGGCCAAGTGGCGTACACTGGGGTCCCCGGAACCAGGGGTTCGCAGCCAGCTGTGGCCAGACAAGAGCCCCCAAATCTCCACAGCTGAGCAGCCTGAAAGCCCCAACCCACCCAGCTCAGCCACCAGGCTGGCTGGGCTCGCGAGTGTCCCCTCCCTACCACAGAATCCAGCGCAGTGTGTGACAAGAGCAACAGGCTGAGAGGAACAGTTCAGGATTGCTAACAGCAGAAGTGCCCAAGCTTGCTTCTAGGCTTTCTGGACCCATGCGAGGGTGTTTGTCTTCCTGCAGCTTGAAAGTTTTAAGTTGGAGGAGAATCGGGCCGAGTCATATGACTTGGCTTTAGTCTAGAAACCTGGGCAGAAAAATAGAGATCTGATGATTAATAGGACAGAGGTGGGGAAGGGCTGGGTTATAAGAGTCATTAATTTTAAGGGACCTACACTTTACCATAGGTCTCTCCCTTCTTCCCTTCCTCCTTCCTTCCCTCCCTCCCTCCTTCCCTCCCTCTTTTCCTTCCTCCCCCCACCCCCGCCCCCCTGCTAGTCTTCATAGCACTTCTTTTCTCTGGGGCTGTGGTAAAAGGGATTCAAGTCAGAGCAGCCTCTTCTGTTGGTTGTTTCCATTCACCCTGAGAAGCCCTTTTCTAATTGTGAGAGTTCCCAGGGAAGGAATTGCCTGTTGCTTTTCTAGAACCCACCACCCAGGGAACAGCAAGATCAACAGGAACAAAATGCCATTTTTATTCTGCTCCCAAAAGGGAACTAATTCCAGTAACAGAGATTTAGATATGCTGAGTAACAGACTAGGATCCTTTCGGATATTCTCTCTGTAACACTTATTGTTCTTCCTTCCATTCCTAGTGGGGCATTTTTATTGTAATATGCTAAGGATTAAGAATTTCCCTTTTTCATCTTTTAGATTAGGCCAGGAAGCAATACATACATTTATAGATCATTCAATGGGTGGTACATGGATAAAATGTGTGGCTGGGGTTGGCAGAGTTGAAACTCGCTGTCTTAAATGGTTTGGCTAGAATGCTATTTTTATAATGTCTTGGATTGTTTCAAATAATATTTTCAAGTGTTTTTTCTACTACTACACTGAAAAAGAAATCCAATTTTAAAATTTGATTTAGAAAGTGGATGTTTTTTAATAAACAAAGACGTTTAAGAGACTGATACTGTTTACGTGCATGCTATTACCACAAAGCAACTATTCACAAACACTCAGAAGAGCACGGTTAGATCCACATACAGAACAACTGTGGCCCATGACTGCAAATGCAGCCAAATACATTGGACAATGTATTAGCTTAACAATCAGTGCCAGTGCAGATACATAATGATAACATTTCCCTGTTCAGCCATTTATCGGGCATTGTGTCAATATCTCCATAGATCATTTATGATATAGAAGATTCAGAGATCCCAGAAGGCAAATTGTGCCTCTGTCCGTGGTCTATGTCACTGTTAGGGTAAATTAGAGTTCCAGAACTGAAAGGCCCTGAGGTAGACTCTCAACTCCAAATTCAGACATGCATGCATGCACATGTGTGTGTGTGCAACACACAGAGAGACATTTACACACAATCTGCATACATACTTTTAGCATTCTTTTAACTATATTATAAAGTACATTCTGTTATATATTGATTATATAAACTGCACAACAAGAAGCTCTGCCTTGTGACTACAGTAGATTCATAGACAAGCTGAGAAAGGACGCATGTAAATGTGGTGGCGTAGAACACCTTCTCTTAATGACTGAGCAATAGTCTGTTTGCTCGCTACTCCATGACAGGTGTGCTTGTTTTTCAATAGCCACTCATAAATGAGCCTTTGATAATGCCCTTTACCTAAATACTCATTGTGTTTCACTGTGAGAATCAGCAACAGAGGCAGATAAGTGACAACTGAAAGCTGGAAAATTAGAACCCTTGCTCTGGGTACTCTTTTCCTTTTATTGAGAGCTACTGACAGGACTTGGGCTTAACTTAGTGGCTCATCTATGACAAAGTGTGGAAATAAATACACTGGAAATAACCCAGGAAAATGTGAGTTCTGAGAGTATTTGTTTTAAGAGTGGAGAGAATGTATGCACAGAGTAGGGACAGTCAGTCCTACCCTAACCACTTACTAAGAAGAGAATTAGCTGCAACATGCTTGGGGCACTATAAGTAGAACTGAAGGTCTGTGGGAAATAGGATTTTTAGCTTGTTATTAACATGCTTCTGTACCTTGATGGACACTAATTTGCATGCTATTATATGACTGAAAAATTTCTACAAATTGAAAACAAAATAAGAACTAACAATAAAATAACACTACTAGTAGTTAATGAAATGTAAGTTAAATCCATTACTACAACATTGCTAATTAATGTTCACATTATTGGTCATTATTGTTATAAGCCATTCTCTGGCTGAGAGCATGGCATATAATTATGCATTAAAGTAAAGGGTTAGAGAACTAGGGCTCTGTTAATTTTGATCCTATTTGCACTAGTCTAAGTAAGATAAGTTTCAAAATCTGTTTATTGCCCATTTTGAAGGCTAATATCATACCAGGACTACTTTTAAACAAACATTAGATTTAAGGATATAAAGTGTACCAAAATTAAGGGAAGAAAAAGACACTATTCTGGCAAAGACTATCTGCCAGAAATCCTAAGATTTGTTACTGTGATTGCATTATAGTGCACCATTGGTATGTTTTTATGTATAAGTTACAAATTAATTTAAGTTAAATATGAAAAAAGTAAGTCATTTGTCCTGAGCAGTGAATTAGAAACCTTTAATAATTCTAATGTAGGAAGATATATATATATGTTTTAATTAACATTTCAAAAAGAAAAGTCTTTTTTCTCACTATAGACTTTGTGGTGATATAAAGTAACCATATAGTGCTACTGTTTTCTAAACTTTTATATACAAAAAAAATGCCAGTTTTCCATTTATTGTACATTAAACCCTTCAAATATTTTTAGTTTTAGAATTTTTATGAAGTGCTACACACACACACACACGTACATACATGCCTGAGGCAGATAGAATGAAAGGAGGGAAGGGTTCCTAGCAATTACTCATAAAATAACTACCCTGTGCTCAGTAGAAGAGCCAGTACTGGACAGAAATTTTCTCCTATGAGTAGTATCTTGGTTAACTGTGGCGCTGAATGCAAACAACCAAAGAGCTAAGCTTTCCCATTCTGATTTCTACAAGAGACTGTCCCTTCTCGTGCAAAAACCAGGTGCTATCATCGAGAAGCAATTCCAAATACAATTTCTTCCTTCAAGCTAAAGACAGGATGACCTAAGTGTACACATTCAGAAGGCTATAGTGAAGATCTCTGACTCAGACGCAGGCACAGAACAAACCATGCTTGCAGGAGGTGGCCTCATCCCCGTGTTCACATTTCTGAAGGTGCATAGGTGAATGATCTTGCACGAATCACAAACAGCATCCACAATGATGGGGACGAAAGAGGCAGGATTTTAAAAATGATGCATAAAACAAATTAAACTGAACAGATATCCATTTGTATTCCATGGTGTTGCTACTTTAATATTAGATTCCATAGGTTCTTGGTACATTCTCCCGTTGGCTCAAGAAAAGAACCACCTACCAGAATTTCTCTCTGCAACAATCCTTCTTCCTCTGTGCCTTAGCTTCTTTTTTTAAAATAATTTTTATTAGGTATTTTCCTCATTTACATTTCCAATGCTATCCCAAAAGTCCCCCATACCCTCCCCCCCCCACTCCCCTACTCACCCACTCCCACTTTTTGGCCCTGGCGTTACCCTGTACTGGGGCATATAAAGTTTGCAAGTCCAATGGGCCTCTCTTTCCAGTGATGGCCGACTAGGCCATCTTTTGATACATATGCAGCTAGAGACAAGAGCTCCGGGGTACTGGTTAGTTCATAATAATGTTCCACCTATGGGGTTGCAGTTCCCTTTAGCTCCTTGGGTACTTTCTCTAGCTCCTCCATTGGGGGCCCTGTGATCCATCCAATAGCTGACTGTGAGCATCCACTTCTGTGTTTGCCAGGCCCTGGCATAGTCTCACAAGAGACAGCTATATCTGCGTCCTTTCAGCAAAATCTTGCTAGTGTATGCAATGGTGTCAGCGTTTGGAAGCTGATTATGGGATGGATCCCCGGATATGGCAGTCTCTAGATGGTCCATCCTGTCATCACAGCTCCAAACTTTGTCTCTGTAACTCCTTCCATGGGTGTTTTGTTCCCAATTCTAAGAAGGGGCAAAGTGTCCACACTTTGGTCTTCATTCTTCTTGAGTTTCATGCGTTTAGCAAATTGTATCTTATATCTTGGGTATCCTAAGTTTCTGGGCTAATATCCACTTATCAGTGATCTTAAGGACATACCTCAATCACCCTGAGGCTCACAAAATGCAAATTCTGAATCTGAGGTTCGGGATTGGAACCAGAGTGTTGATATTTCCTAGTTCTCCATCAAGGTGCCAACTGCTGCTGTTCAGGTAGCACTTTGAATATCAAAGTTAAAGAATATTGTTTTATTATCTGTAAAAGTGAACCCCCTCCCCCTTTTTCCCTCTTAATTTTCTCTAGGAAGTTACTTTCTAATTAGTCTAATAGGTAGCTGTGCTCAAAGAGAAGATTAGTTCATAATTAAAGATAAACAAGAGGATGTGGTTTAGGGGAACCTGATGTCTTCCTGTATCAATACTTGTTACTCAGCTGGTGCTAAGTGGAGAGAAAAAACCATTGCTCTGCACAATAGCCAACGGTACCACTCTTCCCTCTCACAGAATACCCTTTACTTTTACTCTTCCCAATATGTAACACTGAAATTGTTTTTCTTTACCAAACAGCCAGCAACAGCTGTGTTAAAAATAGCCCAAATGTATTCTTGCTGCTGTCAATAAATTCTCTTGGGTTATAATAAAGTTTCCTTTGGAAATCAAGCAGATCGGTCAGTACCAATTAAAAGCTGGAACACACACCAGTAGATAAATAAATAGATAAGCATCCATTTCTCTTAAGTGAGAACTCTTCAGGGACCCTCTTTCAGATTCTGCACTCGAATATACTATCTGAGAGTGAAACAGGTTGCTTTGTCTGCTTGAAGATAATAGGCATTTTATGCCTCAAACCACATTCAAACTAGGCTATCTAGTTATTAAAATGTTGCAGTTCATATATTAAAGTTAGCAATTGTAGGATTACAGGAACAGACTGAGCATCAAAGTAGGCAAGATAGTGAAAATAAGTATTTATTGAATAATACACACATGTAGAATGTGCCTCTAACAAACATTAAATCAATTGCTTTATCCCGTTCTGATTTAAGGGTATGTAATTCTCATTCTTTACTATACATTGAAAAAAATAAAACTGAGACATGGAAAAACATAGGAAGAGAGAAATTCAAAAACAAACTCCAAAGCTACAGAGCTAGTACATGAAAAATTCAAAATCTGAAACCAAGACATAGGGATGTAGCCCGTGGATACATTGGTGGGATGATTGCCTAGCACATAGGGAGCGGAGTTTCCTGGTATTTAATTCGGGAACTTGAGTGTAGACTGTCTCTGCTCTAGGATTTAGCAAGTTCTGCTGTAAAGTGAAGCAGATCATGGAACTGCTAAAGCCTTTTAGGTTCAAACACCCTAAAATTTCCATCCTTAAGGAATTTAGACTGTGCCAGAGTCATGAGTTACTTCCTTTTATGCCACTGTGAGATTCTGTCTTGTTCCAGCCCGTTCTCGTGGTTAGACAGTCAATCAGCAAGCCTTTACTGGGTTGCTCCAGAGTGTTCCAGAGTGGAACCTCTTGGGAGGTCCTCAGGAATGATAGAGTGTGATGCGGGGGCATTGTCAGAAAGCACTGTTTGATCACTCATGAAATCATCAGTCAACCTTATCTTCCTTAATACATTTGCAAAGACAGCAACAAGAAACTCTGATGAACAGTCCTCAAAGGAAACCTGATTGATGTCTTGTTTATATTGTCTTGAATACTGACTGAGGTAAAGGCTATATTGTAGGAATTTCTAGTCTGATGTTATTCATTTTACTCATGCTGGAGATATTGTTGTGCTGTTACCAAACTCATATATTACAATACTTGCTATGGAATGGAAGTACATGCTTATTTGTTTGCTTATTTATTTATTTCCTCAAGATAACTTGCAGGTTCTTATTCAATTTTCCTAAAATCTTTCTTAGCAGTGACAGAGTAATGAGCAATAAAACCTGGGTGTTTGCTTTAACTGGCTCTCATGTTCTTCTGAACATTTCTGGTTCTTTCTGCCTTACTATTTCCCTAAAGTCAGTGATTCTCAGTATTCCTAATGTTGGGACCCTTCAATACAGTTCCTCATGTTGAAGTGATCTCCAACATAAAAATTAATTGTTTTTGCAACTCCATAACTGTAATTTTACTACTTTTATGAATGCTAATGTATTATCTGAGATGGAGGATTTGACCATGACCCTCAGGTTGAGAACTGTTGTCCTAAGTACTTGATAGCATCTTCAGCACTCATGCCCAAATGAAATGTTGCTTTATCATAAAATCAAAATGCTTTGAAAGTAAAATGAACTTAAGTTTCAGCTGGCTTAAGATTCAGTAATGGGTTCAAATGTCATAGCTATCCTGTGGGATAAAGGAAGATAAGTTGCTACCTGCATATAGTTGACTCAGTATTAGTAGATCCTCCCTATATGATCCCAGAGAGCACTGAATTCTTCTCTCCTGAGACTAGGACTGAGCTTAGAACAGTTATTTTCAGCAGATGGTGAATTTTTGGGAGTCCCTTGACTTTTCTCTATTGAACAGGGAGTTTGCAGAAAGACTTCCATCATCTGTCACTTAGCACCTGTCACGTGTACTTCAAGATCAACTGATTCTTACCAGTAGCTATGACTTGGGGGCAAAGCTGGTCACATGGAAAAAGCAAAAGATACAGTTTTCATCTGCAGTTAGCCAGATATCCTTGTTAAGATCATCACATCTTACCAAGAGGGCCAAAACATCCAGGCACACCCCCCATGAAACTTCTTATTATATTGTGAGTGTAAAATTTAAAGGAATTTTTCTAAGACCATGCATTTAATTAATCTAGTAAGAAAAAAAGGGCTTTATGTCAATTATACAGTTTATAGAGGGCGTAGGTATGTAGTTTAATATTGTAATTTGAAACATGGCAAATTGCCCCTTGGAAGATTTTTGAAGCATTGACAGCAATCCTGATCTTGGGTGTTTCTATTCATCACAAGCCTACTAAATATTTAGTCTTATCAGGTCTTCAATAGAGGCCAGAATGGGAATGACACTACAAATTTTGGTGACATTTGGCGCTTTTTGAGGTATGGAGGAAAATAGATTATACACACTTAAGTTCAATCAATGCAAAGGATTATTTCATAGATAGATAGATAGATAGATAGATAGATAGATAGATAGATAGATAGATAGATAGATGATAGATAGATGGATGGATGGATAGATAGATAGATAGATAGATAGATAGATAGATAGATAGATAGATATCATGGGGTCTTCCAGGAGCACAAAGAAATAATACCTAAGGGATCATGCCTGAAATTAATCTATAGACTACAAACACAAAGAAGAACCTCCCTCCCAAGCAAGAGTAAAGGCATATGAATAGGCAGCGTGCCTTGGAACGGCATGAAGTGTTCTGGGAACTTCAGGTGACTCACTATTTTGAGAATTAAGAGGGCACAGGGAGTATTGTCAAGAGATTAGACTGAGCTGAGAATGCAAGCTATATCACAGAACTACTGAATATTCTTACTTGTGTGAAAAGAAACTGCTCTAGAAACACATTTGTCTACATACCATCACTTTCGGGGAGAGAAGACAGGATGTACAACTGACATTTATTATCTCTTCCAAATTGAGCAAGGGTCAGGGCTGTGCCTTAGAGAGAAGTACTGCTCTTATATGCTCCTCTGGAGTTTCACTTTAAATTTTTTTATACATACAGTGCCCTTTAATTTTTCAATTAAAAAAGAGAAGAGAGAAAATGAGAGAGAGTGAGAAAATGTGTGTGTGTGTATGTGTGTGTGTGTGTGAGAGAGAGAGAGAGAGAGAGAGGGAGGGGGAGAGAGAGAGAGAGAGAGGGAGGGAGGGAGGGAGGGAGGGAGGGAGGGAAGAGGAGAGGAGAGGAGAGGAGAGGGAGAGGGAAGAGGAGAGGAGAGGGAGAGGAGAGGGAGAGGGAGAGGGAGAGGGGGAGGGGGAGGGGGAGGGGGAGGGGGAGGGGGAGGGGGAGGGAGAGGGAGAGGGAGGAGAGGGAGAGGGAGGGGGAGGGGGAGGGGGAGGGGGAGGGGGAGGGGGAGGGGGAGGGGGAGGGGGAGGGGGAGGGAGAGGGAGAGGGAGAGGGAGAGGGAGAGGGAGAGGGAGAGGGAGAGGGAGAGGGAGAGGGAGAGGGAGAGGGAGAGGGAGAGGGAGAGGGAGAGGGAGAGGGAGAGGAGGGAGAGGGAGAGGAGAGGAGAGGGAGAAGAGAGAGAATGAACTATAACTGACTGGCTAGTTAACTGAGGTTAGAGTCCAGGGTGTTCTCTTTAATGACTGATGGTTTAAGGACCACCTTCTTCCCAGCAAAGAAACCCCAGTAAACAAACACTGTTGTCTTCTTTCTGAAGTGGCATACTTTCAGAGTAAGGGAATACCACATTGTATTGTTTTAAGGTAGTTATATGTGCATTGAGGAAGAACATTGGAGGTTGCAATTATCCTGAAATGAACTAATTATTTGGTGAATCTTCCTATTGTGTCCACAATCAAGCATATCCCATAGTGAAAAATCCTGTCCCCCAAAATACAGTGGCTAAATGGGTTGATCAGAGTTGTTGGGATAAAGTACTAGACTAAGACAGAGAGTGGGATGCAGTTAACTTTAATTATCCCTAGCAATATGTTTCTTTATCTAGACAACCATAACCCTAGAGAAGATTCAGTACATACTTATCAACTTCTTCCAGGGAAGAGATCTTTGTATTCTGTTTCAGTTGTCTTTATAGAGCAGGGGAGAAGGGAGTTGTAGGAAAACCACATGTGTGGCATCTGCTCTCTTCTCCACTGCATCCCGAAAGTGATTCAGAGTCTTTCTGGAACATTGTGCTTCGATGTGAAATTGCATGAGAGCCGTGTGAGTTGTTGTAGAAGGTGCATCTGGTGATGAGACGAGACTGAGACTAAAGACAGGGCAAGTGAGAGCGACAGTGTGCCCTGAGAAATAAAGCTTACCTGCCAGGAAATTAAAAGTGACTCCTGGAAGCCCTGCAGAGGAAAAGAAACATTTGGGTATGATTTTAAGCAAGAATTTAGCAACCCTGTACCTACAAGATGGTCTCAGACAGTAAATATGTGAAGGCAAAGGCTGATACATACATTGCATTGTTTACATCCGAGAAAAAAAGATGCAGAGAAACAGCTAGAGAAATAGATCAAAAGAAAAGAGGTTTTAGGTTGCTATTAGCTGTTCATCCCTGCCTGTATAGACAGCTAATGTGAGTGTTGGGTGGCCACCCATAGTATGAAGTGGGGAGGTTGGAGATCAGATGCACCAGGTGCTTTGCTTTTGTTGTCGCAGGTTAGGCATAGACATTTCAAGCACTGACTCCCACATGAAGGACTTTATATGGGGTGTGAGAGGAGGGGAATAGACTTGGTATCATCTCCAGTCGAACACACTGTGACTATGGACAGAATACTCCCCCCCCCCTTGTAAATTATTATTTTATAGGGAATGATACACCATTCTCTAGTCAAGAAAGCTGGCTTTGTTGTTTCCATAGAGACAGATCATTTTAAATCCTACCTGTGCCTGGAACATTCTTTCATGTCAGTGGCTATTGTTTCTCCCTCCTACCACCTGTAACCCCTCTCCTACGCAAATGTATTGAAATCTGATTTCAGTCCCACACAAATTACATTTAATATATAGAGCAATTTCTGTAGACATTACAGAGATTTCAGCTGGAGAAAGACTGTCTGGGTCATATGAGAAAATCGGGAGTTCTAAAAGTCTTTATAAATTCAATATAAATTAAGGATCATTCATATAAGACAATTTTTAGCCTTCTCTTCCTCCCTTACAATATAACCTCCAGGAAATTTCAGAATATATTCTTATATTCTCAATTGCCTGGTCTATTATATACTTCGTGATAACATATATTATGATTATGAAAGATTTTTTTTACTCATTATAAACCATTAGTGTGATAGCATTTATAGTTTTTACTTCAGAAATTAATAGTTTATCTGGTATATCTTACAACTTCATCAGTAATTTTGTTTTATGTTGACCGTGAATCATAAGCTGTTTCTATAGAAACAGCTTCATCATAGGGCACTACCATAATCACAAATACAGAATGTTTTTACAACAAAGATCCTTGTATATATATGTATGTATTTATAAAACCTTTAATGCACTTTAAAAAATAACCCTTGCTTTTAATTTTTCAATTACCATTTTCCTGCTACCTGGACTATCAGTATTTCTTGATACATTTAAGACATTTTTAAAGAATAATTTTATTAGTGATAAGGGCAAGAGTGGCATTTACACAAAGGGAAAAATCAAACACAAAAGGTTTTTAAAGGAGAAAACTTGGATTTTAAAAGACAAGGGTCTTCTCAAGTATGAGAATGTAAATTAAAAAATACATTGAATGTATATCTATCTATCTATCTATCTATCTATCTATCTATCTATCTAACCATTTTGCCTATAATTGTATCCCTCATGCTACAAGTTATGTTTGCTCTAAGGTATCAATTTTGTTTTAAAACATCCATATCTGGAGTAGATTGCTTATATCCTATAAATATACCAAAGCAACTACCACACTCAGAGCTGATGAAAGCCTCTAACCCCTGACATTTCCACCTGTCTATTTTCCTTCCCATACAATATTGCTCATACAACACAGCACAACTCAAAGAAATCATGGTGAGAACAAAAGTTCTTGGTTCAAGCCAACTGCTGCACTGAGGCCAATCAGCCCAGGAAGAACATTCACTGCAAAGGTGTCTACTGGCCAAGTGAAAAACTCTACCTAAGGTGATGAGATGTGATTTTTCACAAGTTCTGAGATTTGGAACAAGAAAATGGGGATAGTGTGAACATTTTAGAGAGGAATATGGGAAAACCAGGCTAAGTCTTTGCTGGCCTACTGCTACAGTTCCCACTCCCACACTTACGTGAGCAAGATTTTCAGGGGGGTGGGGGGCGCCCTTACAGTAACTTGTGTTGTATTCAAGTTTAAAAGAGCATTTAAAATGTGCTTCTCTGAAACTGGAGAAGGAAATGACTTTCAGAATGTTGCAATGTAGCATCTCCTATTGTATTCAAAAGCATTGCCATATGCCATGAATATTGCCTAAGGAGTCGTGTTTCTGCATAGCCATCATCCTGACTTTCCGTATAACGTCAAGCAGAATGGTTGCCGGAGTTCTTTTTCGGATTCATCTTTGTCATGTGTACTTTGTGCAGCTTAGCTTTGGAGAAGAGTGCAAACTATTGGTCAAATAGGTAGGGGCAAATACACATGATTTTATGCTCACTTGGAAGTTACAACCTTCAAACATTATGATTCAACCTGGATATCTGGAGACACAAATAGCAGTGGGAGAGGGAAAAGTGGTCTTCATTTCCAATCCCTGGATTATACCGGGGTATGTATTGATTGAATGTGAGGACCGATTTGCTTGTGGCTACAGATTTTCAAACCATGTATGAAAAGAGAAGGAAAGCTCCACATAATGAAATTTCCCCAGAATCAGCAGTTTCCTGAGGTTGTGCCTGATAAAAAACTGGCTAGGAGCACTGGAGGTGTATTGCAGTGGAATTGCTTGCTGCCAGAATTTTGTATTCCTTGGTGTGAAATCACCACACCACACTGTGCTCTCTTGTGTTATCTCATTCATCCTGACTGAGTGAGGAGGCAACATTATTTTGCAGTTTTAAATATTATTATTATCATGGATAAATCAATTGGTCATTGGGAAGTGCACTAGATCAATTCATTTATTTATTTTTTTATTAGATATTTTCTTTATATACATTTCAAATGCTATCCCAAAAGTTCCCTATACCCTCCCTCTGCCCTGCTCCCCTACCTACCCACTCCCACTTCTTGGCCCTGGCATTCCCCTGTACTGGGGCATATAAAGTTTGCAATACCAAGGGGCCTCTCTTCCCAGTGATGGCTAACTAGGCCATCTTCTGCTACATATGCAGCTAGAGATATGAGCTCTGGGGGTACTGGTTAATTCATATTGTTGTTCCACCTATAGGGTTGCAGACCCCTTCATCTCTTTGGGTGCTTTCTCAAGCTTCTTCATTGGGGGCCCTGTGTTTCATCATATAGATGACTGTGAGCATCCACTTCTGTATTTGTCAGGCACTGGCATAGTCTCATACGAGACAGCTATAACAGGGTCCCTTCAGCAAAATCTTTCTGGCATTGTGCAATAGTGACTAGATCAATTTTTAATGTCCAGCCACTCGTGATCTGACTTGGTAGTTCCCTTAACTATGTTTCTGTCAAGTAACATTTTTGTCATGTCACAGATAGAGCCCAGTACCTTGTGCATGCTAAGCATACACTCTTTACCTGGGAAACATCCTCAGCTCTCTATTTGTAATGGTTTGAATCACTGTAACATTTCACAATGACATCCTATCCCAATTAATACCCTTAAGTATAAATTCCTTGACTTTTATAATCCCTTTGATTATATAGTTCTGTAAAACAGCAAATGTATTTGTTCTACCTGTTTATGGTAGCTGTGAATGCCAAGAGAGCCAAATATACTGTGTACAAATATATGCTCAGGTATATGTGTTGTATAAATTATGAAGTACTATAAATATCAAATTATGGCAGTTCATCATTATCTCCAAAACTTATAATAAATGTCTTTCTTTTAAGCTTGGGGACAAAGATCACACCAAATCACATTATGCACAATGGATTGTATTTTTGTTTTATGATGTCATTTCATCATCCTATTGAAATTTACAGTACTTCTAATTGTGAAACTTTTCAGTGAGAACTGGTATGGGAATGGATAGAATTTCTTCCATCTTATTTTTTTAATTAATTAATTGGTTAATTTTTTTACACTCTGTATTTTATTCCCCCAGTCCACCCTCCAACTGTTCCGCATCCCATATCTCCTTTCCATCCCCCTGTCTCCATCTGAATGTCCCTACACCTGACCCCACCTGACCTCTAAACGCCCTGGGGCCTCCAGTCTCTTGATGGTTAGGTACATCATCTCTGAATGAACACAGACCCAGCAGTCCTCTACTGTATGTGTGTTAGGGACCTCATATTAGCTGGTGTACGCTGCCTGGGTTGTGGTCTAGTGTTTGAGATTCAGATTAATTGAGACTGCTGGTCCTTCTTCCCTAATTGAACAACAGGGGTCAGATGCTCCTGTCCATTGATTGGGTGTAAATATCTACATTTGACTCAGCTGTTTGTTGGGTCTTCAAGAATGCAGTCATGCTAGGTGCCTTTTTGTGAGCACTCCATAGCCTCAGTAATAGTGTCATGCCTTGAGACCTCCCCTTGAGCCAGATCCCACTTTGGGCCTCTCACTGGACCTTCTTTTCCTCAGGCTTCTCTCCATTCCCATCCCTGTAATTCTTTCAGACAGAAAAAATTATGGGTCAGAGATGTGACTGTGGGATGGCAACCCCATCCCTCACTCGATGTCCTGTCTTCCTTAGGTGGGCATCTTATTTCCTGATGATTTTCTCTGGGTTCTTGCTCTAGACAAAAAAAACTGTGCCTCAAACTTAAACAGAGTTTAAGTCAGTACATCTCCCTACACTTTTCTCAAATTCGTATTTTATGTAGTTTCTTAATATACAGGGAAAATGGACTATGGTTTTCCATGGGTTTAGTTTATGGACTGAGCCCCCAAAGTCAACCACCAATTTTTAGTTGTATCTCTTTTATTACAGTATTGGTTTTATTGGCAGTTACTATAAAGTGGTCATATAATTTATTAGGCAAACATGTATTACTGAGAACGATGTGGATACAATTAAGAATTACTTGGCATCAACCTGTTTGAGCCAGCACTGTCCTAGGAGAGCAGAGACTAATATTGCTAAGTATTGTTTAAAGCCTAGATTTCTCTTGAAAATGGGATATGTGGTTTTTATATCAGTGATGATTGAAATCTAAATGTGACAATATACATAAATCTCTTAGTATCAAGTAGGTATTGAGGGAGTGGCTAGAATTATTCTAAAGTATAATACTCAATATCACTTCTGTATTATCTATCAGTGCTTGGAAGATAATATAACAAGATGTCCTCTATGGAGATATATAAAGTCTAAGATCACAGTGCCAGAAGATTTAGCATCATATATGTCAGGACTAATTTCTGACTTTCTCAGTATGTTCTCTGCCATGGGAATAATAAGGATCTCTGGTTTCTCTTGGTATCATTTCTGAGGGCTCTTTATTTATGGCTCCTTTATACCCCAAAGACTATGACATTGAGTGTTAGTCTCATTTTATGACTTTTGAATGATAGAAATTCAGTCTATCATAATCAGCAGCATCATTCTTCCACTTTCTAAAAGCTTACAGTGTATCAGACACTGTTAAAATATTTTATATACAAATAAATATCAACAACAAAATGTGGTAGAATGGATCATATATCCTAAGAGAACTTAAAAATAATTTCAGATAATTGAACAAATAAAACAATAGTGCACTTTCTTTTACTGGGAGATTTGTTAAAGTTATATTTGGTAGTGTAGAGGGCTGTTACAAATTGTAGCATTTACCTTATTTCTCTATAGTCTTCATCAATTTATTATCTGACAAGATTGGGCATGTTCAGTTGATATGTTAATACATTAGGCCATTTTCTGCTTTTGATATCAAAATTTCACAGAGGTAGTTAAGCATTCAAAAAAAGAAGTTTCAAATTTTAAAAGTAAACATGGTGAGAACTTAGGAAAAAATGATTCCAGGGGAAAATGAGTTAGCAATTGTTTTTATATTGATAATAATCAAACATATATCCACTAAAAAGTAGCTTGGCTAATGTCTTCAACTCTATGGAAATACTTTATCTACTTGCAGATTTAAGTTACACAGAAACTATTGTGTGCAAGATATGAGGCATCAGTGGGTAGTTACATGCATGAAAAGAAAATTGATTTGATGCCTTTTGTAAGAGAAGCATTACCTGAAGGAAAATGGAAAGATTAGATTGGGCACAAGGAAGAGCATCTTGACTGTAATGAAACAATGCCGGAAGAAGTTACTAGGAGTACCCAAGGAAGTATTCATCCTTAGAAATCTTTGAGACAAGAAAAGATAATTATATCTGTCCTACTTGGCTTTACTGGGAAGTTCTGTACAAATGCAAAAACAAGAACAGAAAGAAAATGTCTTTACCATTGCTTCCAATAGATAAATATAAAGTTCTGAGACTCTGCTTGATAGTTACAAATGAAAAATTTAGAATCTTGAAAAGACCCACATTTTCATCACCTACACTACGATATATAATAAATGATTATTTTCTTCCACAATATTCACATATTCCTAGATAGAGGCTAGACACTCATGTGAGCAGTCATTAATCCAGCTTCTTTCTGGAACAAGCAACTTTTTAACCTTACAGTGCATACTGTACATATCTTAGACATAAACATGACCATTTTACTGAGTTTGAGGGTAACTAGATTAGAGGAAACAGAGAAGTTGTTAAACTATTAAATAGCATGGGGACCAAATGGAGAGAAGACCTTGGGTCTGTGACCTTGGTGGTAAGTGCTTCACACAGAGAGGAGACTGACTCAGATTTAGTGAATTTAAGTCTGAAACAGTCACTTCAACTCTGTACATGCTTCTGTATTTAAGACAGGAAAAAGAAAGCCTTTAGCGTTAAGAGTAGAAATGGCTGCTCAGCTATAATGAATGTGTCCACATATCAGGCACCAGGGTATCTCTTTTATGTCAGTTTTTATGACAGTCACCTGCAATAGGTATATTTAAATTCTCATTTCACAGATCAAACACAGTCCAGAAAGGGTTACTTTTGACCCTTGAGTTTAAACCTCTAGCATGTCTGACTTTAGAGTCAGACTTCTAGTTCCTCTTCTGTTACAGAGGCCACTCTTGTCTGGATTATACTATTTTAAAACAAGAGCCTTTGTTTTTGTGTCTTTAAAACAAAGGCGCAAGTTTAGAATAGAGATTACACCCAAACTAGAAAGCAGCTCCTACTGGTTTTGTTCCAGTTTTGGCCAAGGGATGCTTTCCCTCTAAATCTATGCTTGACCCAACACATAAAAAAGAAGACTCTGATGGAAGAGAAGGGTATGTGCTAAATAAAGCCCAGGTCCATGTTTCGACCTTTGTATTATTGATGCTGTGGTCCATAAACTTGACACTAAGACATTTCTCTGGTTGGTTTTGATTTCATGAGTGATTTGTTTGAGTCCAAGAAAAAGACATACAAAATTCAAAATCAGTTGTTATTTTTTTAACTCAAGATTTCCACCAGTTCTTGGCACTGGAGTTCTCTAAGTGGGCCATTCAGCCACCAAACCAGGGGAGAAGCATGCCTGCCATTTCTTGAGGGAAAATGGAGAGGTCAATCAGACAAGTCATTTCTAGACACAGAAGAGGAAGAGTTGGAGACATTTAACCTTTCTACATATTTTTCCAGTGTACAATATGAAAAAAAACTAGTGGGAAAGCTGTATTACAAATGCAGAGAGTTTACTGATGATTAAATAACAGGTTATTAGTCTCATGCAACTTATAGCAGATCTGTTTTATTTGCATGCCTCATAGAAGTATATGCATTAAAAACTCTATTTTGCCTTGAAACAATGAGAACAGAAATGGAGCAATCCTTTAGCTTGATTCTACAGAGAGAAAGGGAATTTACTGCAGATGAATAGTGTATTTATAAGGTAGAATTCAGTCACAGACCATAGTTCAGAAGAGGAGAAAAAAAACTTTCTTGAAATATACAGCTATTAGTTTTAAAGATATAGAGTTGAGCTATTGGAGAGATCAGTCAATGCTACTAAAGCCATTACAATCTTTTTACAGTTACTGTTTTTGGTGCTAAATAAGACATAATACTCCCAGATAGACATCATTGTGTTCCACCATCATAGCTGAAGACTGTAATGTGTCCTCAGTGTCAGCTGGCACTTTACCAAGGACACACTTAGCTGTGTATATGCACTCACTGTGAAAATAAATTCCACACAAGTTCTGGCACATATGCATCTGGAATGTCAGAATCCTATTGCCTTTGGTTCAAGGATATGCTAAGGTCTTAAGGATGGAGGAGGGTATAATACAAAGTAAGCTCCAGGGAAAGTTAAATTTTAGGCATAATGCATTGTGGGTTTCACTGAGGTATGAAAATTTGTAATTTCAAAATGACATTCATAATTGAAATCATCAGACCAGTATATTATTTTGTAACTTCTGAACTCATTTAACTTCTGATCTTATTGAAGACTTAGTAGAATAGAAATACAGTATCATCCAGTCACATAGGAAGGGTGAATCTCTCTCTTCCTCTGTCTCTCTGTCTCTCTCTTTATCTGTCTCTCTGTCTCTCTCTGTCTCTGTCTATCTCTGTATCTCTCTCTCACACACACAACATTTCTAAATAGAAGTCTCTAAGGTTTGTAGAAAACAAATTCCAATTTAAATTTGTCCAGGAGAACAAAATAATGATGCTGAAGCATAGAATATATAGATACTTGATTACCATCTTTTTTCGATGCCTATTCATTAATGGACTGCCACAAGTAGGATCTTTGTCACTGCAAGAAAGAATGTCTTTCTTGTATTTTCTCCTTTGCATTCTGAAGTTTACTGAAAACAAACATCAACTCTATCACTCCGTTCCTGACTTCTCATATTCTTTTAACATAAATGAGAAACAAACTCCAATTAAAACATTGAATTAGATACCATGGACAGTTCCTAGCCTGTCATGGCCTGGCATCATTTTCCTTAACATGTATCCTTAACACAGTAAGGATCTGATTCCATTGGTTAGCCTATACTCTAGCAAAGAAAAATGATAGAAAACAAATGGGCTGTCACTTGCTTGCCATGGGTTCTGGTTCTGGCTTTGTGTATATTCTCTCTGATAATATTCCTGTGTTTTTGTGTGAGGAAAGTAGAAAAACAGTGGCATCTAAATTCTTCTCCTTTTTATCAGAAAAAGATATGTTTCTATCACTAAAATACTCTTTAGGGCTGTTCATTTGTTCATAAACAAACCACGGTATGGGAAGAATGGTCTCGCTCTCAGTAGTGACTGAATATGCTTGGATCTCTTTCTTTTCAAGTAAGCAAATGAAACACAGAACATAAGTTGTTGTACTGGCTGGTTTTGTGTGTCAACTTGACACAAGCTGGAGTTATCACAGAGAAAGGAATCTCCCTTGAGGAAATACCTCCATGAGATCCAGCAGTGAGGCATTTTCTCAATTAGTGATCAAGGGGATCAGGCCCCTTGTAGGTGGTACCATCACTGGGCTGGTAGTCTCGGGTTTTATAAGGAAGCAAGCTGAGCAAGCCAGGGGAAGCAAGCCAGTAAAGGAACATCCCTCCATGGCCTCTGCATCAGCTCCTGCTTCCTGATATGCTTGAATTCCAGTCCTGACTTCCTTTGGTGATGAACAGCAATGTGGAAGTGTAAGCTGAATAAACCCTTTCCTCCCCAACTTGCTTCTTGGTCATGATGTTTGTGCAGGAATAGAAACCCTGACTAAGACTAGTGAAAGCTTCACTTGAGTTGCTAATTGGAATGATCATGGCAGTAAGTACATGATCATGTATTCTGATTTCCTATAAAAACCTTTTGTCTACTCTGCAAAATCATGGGTAAATACCGTATAGTATGGCAAATATGCATTGACCTACTTTGGTTTTTGTTGCTGTGATAAAACACTGACCATAAACAACTTGGGGGTAGGATGTTTTCTTTTCATGTTATAGTCTATAATGCAAGAAAGTCAGTACTGAAATTTCAGCCAGAAACCTGGAGGCAAGAACTGAAGCAGGGAACTTGGAGGAATATGGCTTATTGGTTTGCTCCCTCTGGATTGCTCAGATACTTTTTCTGTAGCCCAGCTCCACCACACTGAGGATGGCACCACCCACAGTAGGCAAGCCCTTCTAGCATCAATTACCAAAAGTCCTCAATTGAGGTTTCCTTTTCCAAGGAGAATATAGTTTCTGTTCAGGTGACAAAAACTAACCAGGTTATGTCATAATATTGCCACCTGTCTACAATTTATCTATTACTATTAATTAATATTACTATTACTACTACTACTACTAGTGCAATGACACTACTACACACATATGTGCAATGAGAAAAGATCTTACTACATGCACAATATACACAGAGAGCATAATTTAAAAGAGTTTAAAATAGTTAAAATCTTGTCTGTGCAAGTTCTACTGATCCCACAGTGTGCCTTAAGATACACTTACTAGAGCTGGTCAAGTGAAGAATTCAGGAGCAATATTTTAAACTCATCACAGGTACCAATCTTGTTGACTTTTGTTGTCCATGGTGATTCTTCTGTTTTCATCTGTTGCTTTCCACCTTTCTACTTGATCCTTCACCTTCCTCTTTTACTTTCATGGGATATATTTTTCAGGCAGTGCATACAGTCAATTGTATATTAGTATTCATATCATCCAGTGAACCCCTGGACTATTTAAATTCATTTATTTGTCCTGGAGGAAACAAAAGATGCATTGTACTACTTTTAATCCTGAGAATTAAGCCTTGTCCTATCAAGTATATTCCATATATCCAAGGCTTAGATTTGAATGAATGGGTAGTTTATAAATAACTGATATGATTACATGAAGATTCATAATGGAAAGTTAAATTGAGGAGGTAAATCAAAGTGTCAACGAATCCTGTGTATGGACTAAGGTTGAGATGTTCAGAGATAAGAATAGAAGATAAAACTATACTAAGCTTGGTATATGCCATTAATTCTGATGGAAATCAGAGAAAAAATGTGAAAAGTGGAGAGGAATGAGATGGGACAATGTCACAGCCTGGGTTTCATTAAGGCCTTAAGATTGGAATTCACGATATATTTACAGGACAATGATATTGGACGCAATTTATTGGGATACAATAAGGGTTCTGTTTACAGTATCACCAAACAGAAAGACAGAGAGACTGAAGGAGCTGAATTGAGATGTAGTTGCTACAAAGGTGTAACCAATCTCAAGGGCATCTCTAGGGTGAGTACAATTCTTCAGTGTGATCTGAAAAGCACAGGCATTCAGTATTCTTTGATATTTATTCCTACAACCAAACATGAGTCATTCCTGTGACTTAGGCTGTCTTTGGGAAGACAGCATTACTGTATGTGATGAACATCTATTCAGCTGGAGGATATAGTCCTGGAGATGGAATCACTAACAAGCAGCAGCTACCACTGTAGGAAGCTAGAGATCTGGGGTTCTGGGTCCTGGAAAGAGAAACAGCTTTCTCCTCAGAATTCTAAAGTCAGAAACACAGCTGACAAGCCTGGAGCACTACAGTTCCCCCAGAGTTCTAGAAATTAGACTCTTTCTATTTCCTGGCAACTTCTTATGTATCAGTTTTGTGCCTTACTAAACTCTAAACTCCTTGAGCACTGGAATCACATTTTATTATTATTTTATACTGAAAGAATTCCTTCAGGTTGATTATTGCTAGGGCGCTGAGGCAGGAGGAAGTGGGTGGGTGGGAAAGCAGCCTCATAGAAGCAGAGGAAATGTGGGAGGGGATAGGAGTTTAACTGGGAAGGGGGATATCATTTGAAATATAAATAAATAAAATAACCAATAAAATAATAAAAATTCCAACCCATAGGCTTAGAGCCTAGTTCAGTTCATAGAGCAATTGCCTTGTATGATTGAAGCTTTGGATCTTATTTAGATGATCATACAAACCTGATGAGAAAGCTGTATAATTCCAGCACTCAAGAAGTAGAGGCAAATGAATCAAAAGTTTAAGGTCACCCTCTGTGACATAGCGAGATCAAGGTCAGCCTGAGCCAAATGAGATCCTGTCTTTAAAAAAACAAATCTCACATATGTTATAAAGAAACAATGACAAACCTTTTTTTTTTCATTCATTTGAGATATAAATTATTCTTGGTTTACTGGCTTTACTGATCATTCACTGGTCCATACACATATAAAAGGGTGCTTGAGTATACCAGGGATGCTTATCTTGAAAGAGGGAGGAGCTTGAAAACAGAGACAGAGAAGGTAAGGAAGAGCATGTCTGCAGGGCAGTGCCTCTGGACACTTCAGCAAGCAATCTCAGCTGTAGGCTGCAGGCTGCAGGATAGCTTGTGTTTCATGCTGCCTGCTGGCTCCCCAAACTCCCCTGGATGAATCACCAGAGCCCCCTTGGATGTTTTATCCTCATACACTGCTTAGTTGTGCTGTACTGTGCCATGCTTTTCTGAAGAGCAGGAGGAATAGGTGCAGTACCTGAAGACTGAAGGATCCTGAGTGAAATCGGCCTCTGGTTTTGAAGTATAAAAAGCATATACAACATGTGGTTTTGCTTTTAGAAGTGTTAGCTGGAAAATATATTTGAAAGTTTTAAAATCACAATTTATCCTTGTTATAGCAATATAAAAGTGGTTCAGGTTTTTTTTTTCTTCATATACAGTGAAACATGGACAACTAGAGCCATCATTTTTTCAACTGAAGGGTGGTGTGGGATGTTTCCTAATGGATATTTACATTCTAAACTCCATAAACTTTCATCTTTTTTAACTTACATGATTTTAAATTAACCAAGACCTAGAAGGACTCTCTTTTAGACCTCTATAACTAAAAAATATGTAATCGTTTATAGAAGAAAGGTGGTGTGTGCATACGTGCGTGTGTGCGCGTGCGTATGTGTGTGTGTGTAGCATATAATTTGGAACATAGATGGTTTAGAAGAACTTCAAAATGTTCAGAAATAATGGCTAACCTAAAAAAGAGAAAATAATTTCAGAGTGGCGAATTTAATTATAGGTTGGAATTAAATGGCCTTGGTTAATGCATCAGTTTGTTGAGCTGAGATTGAAAGCACTCGGTAGTAGAGTTTTTAATGACCTATTATTGTATAGAAGACACTCAAGTGGTAACTGAGCAGACACCATTTACCCAAGCATGCACTTTGTATAAGAAATGTTCAGAATATTAATTACATGCCCCAGATGGGATGACTTATTTTTTTGCTAATCTGAATTTAAAAGGGACTCACCAAAACAGAATCAGAGATCTGTAAAGGAAGAGAAAAATGATCACAGAGTTCGACTATGTTCCTAGACCCCGAAGGGCACCTTCTGTACTTCCTGAAACCTATCACTACTCAGAGACCAGGAATTCTTGCACAAATGGAAGTAGCCTTTCCTTTACACTGTATCCTAACCAGCCTTTGTCTCTCCCTGTCTGTTTTAGATGCTTAGTGTTTTCAAATTTTATATCTATTCTTCTATTAAAAGAAAAAAAAAGCTTGCCTTAGGCTGAATATTAATCTTCATATGCATTCTCTGGATAAGATTTATATTATAAGTCATTTCTTATTGGATATTTTATTTATATTTCAAATGTTTTCGCTTTTCCCAGTTTCTCCCCTTCCCCTACTTCTATGAGGGTGTTTCCCTACCCTCCACTTCCACCTCCCCACCCTGGCATTCCCCTACACTGGGGCATAGAGCCTTCACAGGACCAAGAGCCTCTTCTCCCATTTATGCCCGACCATGCCATCCTCTGCAACATATGCTCCTGGAGCCATGGGTTTCCCCATGTGTACTCTTTGGTTGGTGATTTAGCCCCTGGGAACTCTGAGGGACATTATAAGTCTTTTAAAGGGAATTTTTACCTTATAAACTTCAAAAAGTTAAGGACAATAACTTATTTGTGAGTGTGTGTGGTATGCACATGCATGTGTGTACATGTGTTCATATATATGTGTGTATATGTATATGCATATATATGTATAAGTGTAAGCATATATGTACATATAGTTGTGTGTGCATATATGTAGTATGTATATGAAATATATAACAAAATTTATATTTTGTTATAGCATATAAAAATCACTGATCCATTTATTATGTACTTTTACATATATAGCATAAAAAAAATCACTGATCCATTTATTATGTACTTTTACACCTACTGATTCATCTAAATTCTAGCTCTAGTCTAATCGTTTTCTAAGGAGAAAATGATAGTCATAGCTTTTTATTCCAAGTCCTACTATTGTTGAAATTGGAAAAGGGTTACATTTCAAAAGAATAAAATCAAAGAAAAGCAGTAGTAGACATTATCTCAATGGTCTGTGGAATAAGTGTCTTTTTCCTTTAAGAAAAAAAAAATCATCAACTCTTTATCAGTGTTCTCTTTTGTAAGACACCATCTCCAAGCTGTCTTAAACTTGAGCCCTCCCTCAGTGTCAGAACTTCTGCTTCAGTTGAGTCTGCTAGAGTAACAGATGCTGTGTTTCCCAGAGCTTCACACCAGCGTTTGCATGTGGTCTTCTCTGGCCCCCACATTTCAGGGCTGCAAAGGAAGTTGTGTGTTGAGTGTTCTGTGAAGACAGACAATAGGAAACAGTCTTTATTGTATCGCATTTATCATTTGTATCAAATATAGTCAAGGAAGAAAAAGAGAAGCACACACAAAATTGGACAGGCTTGTTGGGAATCTGAGCACTGAAGACTTAAGATTAGGGATGAGTTCTTTATATATATTGGCTATTAGTCCCCTATCTGATTTAGGATTGGTAAAGATCTTTTCCCAATCTGCTGGTGGCCTTTTTGACTTATTGACAGTGTCTTTGCCTTACAGAAGCTTTGCAATTTTATGAGGTCCCATTTGTTGATTCTCGATCTTACAGCACAAGCCTTTGCTGTTCTGTTCAGGAATTTTTCCCCTGTGCCCATATCTTCGAGGCTTTTCCCTACTCTCTCCTCTATAAGTTTCAGTGTCTCTGGTTTTATGTGGAGTTCCTTGATCCACTTAGACTTGAGGTTTGTACAAAGAGATAAAAATACAAAACTGGATGCTCACAGTCATCTATTGGATGGAACACAGGGCTCCTAATGAAGGAGCTAGAGAAAGTATTCAAGGAGCTAAGGGGTCTGCAACCCTGTAGGAGGAACAACAATATGAACTAACCAGTTACCCTCCCCACCCCACCCAGAGCTGTGTCTCTAGTTGCATATGTAGCAGAGGATGGCCTAGTTGGCCATCATTGGAAGGAGAGACCCTAGGTCTTGCAAAGATCATATGACCCAGTATAGGGGAATGCCAGGGCAAGGAAGCAGGAGTGCGTGGGTTGGGGAGCAGGTTAGGGGGAGGGTATAGGGGGCTTTCGGGATAGCATTTGAAATGGAAATGAAGAAAATATCTAATAAAAAATACACAGCAATAAAAAAAAAACTAAGGATGAATTGAAGGACCGAATGTTGCTATGTAGATTATCTCACAGAACATAGAAAAGGGATGGGACAATGTGAGCTGTCTTAACGGTATGATCTTTATCAACTCCACACTGCCTGAGATAAACAAGGAAGACAAATGGAGAAGAGAAAGCAGAAATAGTTGGAAAATAGCTTGTGAGACCACGATGTTTGATCTTAGAGCACAGATTTACATTTCTAATTTTCTATGTTCAACTGTAATTAGGGATAACGGCAAAATGATGTGAAGAATCTGGGGGTTTTCTCATTGAGTCTCTAATGGATCCTTTAATCCCATGAAAATGGATGTGATTCTTGTTATGATGCTGGCACACAAAATCTTCTGTTAATTGTCTATGCCATGGTCTTTGTCTTGGTGATTTTGTGGGGCTTCTTTTGTGGGAGGATATGTATCTCTTACTCTCTGGCCTACTCTTAGGACTCTTTCCCATTGGGCTGTCTTGTCCTGTCTCAATATCAGGGCTTTTGTCTTGTTTTATCGCATCTTGTTCTGTCCTGTTTGGCTGTCATCTTTTGAAAGCCTGCTCCTTTCTGTAGGAGTAATGGAGGGAGAGTGGATCAGGGGACAGGGAAGATTGGGGGGAAAGCTGGGAGGAGTGAAGGGTGGAGAAACGATGGTAGAGATGTATTATATGAGACAAGAATCTATATTCAACAAGAAAAAAGAAGAAGTTTCAGTTTTTGAGATGGTTCTATAGAATGTAATCCCTTGAGTTATGCTTAATATTATTTTTGTCATTTAATATATGTTCTGGGATGCTGAAGTTAGATAAAGTAAAGTATTAAGTGTGACAATCTCATTCAAAATGTTAAGCCTTCATAAAGAGCCATACTCAATATTTCTGCCACATTTAGTGCTTAGGCTCCGCATGCCAATTTGCTATTGTATAAATGTATAAAACAGCTCAACTGGTATATTCTTTTGAAAAAGTATCTTTTCCAATACATATGGGTAAGATGTGTGCTTATTTAAAGCACTGAGCTGCTTCTGCAGATATGTGCATCATAATCACACTTATTGCAATCTGCCCCTATCTCCTCTCTCATGGTGCCTCACTACATCATAATGAACTCACCAGAATCCATTCACGCTCCCCCTCATTTGTCAAGATGAGTTGAAAGTGAGTCTAAGTACACAATCACAAAGAAGACATGTTTTCTGTGGACAAGTTATTTAATAATGGTCCAAATTATCAAAGTGAAATCACCAAAGATTAACGGTCACTGCCACCAAGTCATTTAAATCATCATAACCATCATCATCATCATTATTATTATTATATTACTATTACTATTATACAGTATTACACCTAAGAATGACCTTATCCAGAATCTCAAGATGTACATGTGGACATGGTACATATGTTTCTTGTAGAAAATGATGAGGATATCATGATAAAGAGATAAAAGAGGGATAAAAGGTAAAGTCAAACAGGAGAGCAGAGATGGTAGGCCACACAGTCCACAGCCCAGCATTTAACAATGATATACAATAGTAACATCCGCCTTCTAAAGAGATTGAACACAGCTTAGCCATGAGGGACTGCTGACTTACTTGGAGTACAGTTTTATATAGAGCCTATGAAGTCAAAGCAGACCAAGGATTCATGAGATCCTGATGGTGCCTGAACTTTCTATTTAGAGAATAAAGCATTCATTGCTGTGCAGATGGGTCCTTTCTCTTTCAAAAACCTATTAATCACTGACCTGTATGTAGCAGCAGGTTCATTGAACAAATCAGCCAGGAGAATCTGTTGTGGAAATGTCTATGGGGTTTTATTAGTGGAAATCATGCTTGGCTAAACAACCTGAGTTCTCTCAGGCATGCACAGATCTCTTAAGAGAAAAAAAAAAAATCTGCCTTGTATACAAGAAATTACCAGCAGAAGTAATCTTATTAGGCACAGAGAAGCCTTTGATAAGGTATGACCTATGAGGCATGTGCCTGGAGGGTCTCTCAAAATATTGGCTGTTTGTGCATCCAATGTGTTGAGATAAATAATTTACAGGTCATGTGGAAATTTGCATTATAAAGGAATAAAGGAAAAATAAACTTTTACCGTATTTCCAAGAGCCCCTTAGATTTTCATGAGTGCAACTTGGTTCAATTCAAGACCAAGAGAGCTGACAGTAGACTGGGGTTCTATAGTTGTTTTATGTGCAGAAGTTTCTAATAAGGCTTCATTAAAATACACAAAAACTAACCATATGACATAATTTTTGAAACCTTTTTCTGCTTTAATGTAGAATTTGTTATTATTTATTATTGTTATTGTTATTATTGCCAAATCCAATAGACATAAAGCTTCTATCACAGAGAAAGTGCAATAGGGTTTGCAGAAGAAAATTGGGTTTAAAGCAAATGGAATAAATGGTATATTTTTTCTTTGGCACACAAATGGAAAATGTGATATCTACTAAGGATGACTTAATGCTGAGGTTCATATTATTAACTGGTCAATTATCTTTTATCTAGTAAGAAAATAACACTTTTGGATCTGGGACTCATTTCTCAAGGAGGAAAGTACTAGTTCAGTCAACACCAATGTCCCTCTATTCTGTGTGTACAACAAAACTGAGGAGGCTTTGCTATGAGCTGGTGGTCTAAGGTTGGGTTCTACATGTGGAAGGTTCAAGACCAGCACTGACAGCGATCACATCCTTATCTTTCAACCGTTTAGCTCTCCTCACCCGTTGATAACCTGGGTGCAAAAATACATTCGACACCTTTGCATTTACTATGTGGAATCTGATCTAGTCTGCTGAGACAAAGTAGTTTGAAGTCTATATTTAGCATGAAATTTTCCTTTAATACTTCTCTGCTCTTTATATATAAAGAATAATGAGAATCCTATACCCTGGGTCTTTTTAATACCAGATAATTTTGTGTAGCTGTAAAGATATTTTGAGGGTTCATGAAAATCTCTGAAGAGTATTTTAAAATTCTGTGATAAAGAAGATGCAGAGCGTGTAAAACCCATTGTCAAGATGAGTTCCAAAAAGCCACGCCTCGCCTTGTTGTGGGCATTGTAGACCATCTTTGTGATACATAGTTTTTGTCCTCATAACCTCCAAACACTAACTGGTCAATTTTCCAAACAACTAGTTCTGTATTGAACTATATTAGGGATTGCCAATAATAAAGATGATCATTTTCAAATTCAGCATTTCTAAACTAAACATTATAAAAGTACCAAGATATGAAATTATTCCACTGGTCTCTTCTCCTATCTTGTTCTTCTTCCAAATAAAAACAATTAAAAGACAAATCTTTAGAACTAGTCCTGTGGCAAATGGATCATAAGCCCTTTATATTATTTAGTATTCATGGATTTAATTGACCTACTTCAAGGACTACCAGTGGGCTCCAAAAGGGAATTTCTAACATGTACTTTACTATGTGATAGGCGGTGAATGGTGTATTGTAGAACAACATGGAGAAAGTAAAAGGACTGGTCTAGACAGTCACATCAGACTGTAAATGGGAGGCTCTTAAAATGCTAACCATCATTGAAGTGAGCTGTATGCCCTCAGTGAGGGGGAGGACAAAAACCCAGGCAATATTTCTGACTTCTAGAGGATGGCCCCCCATAACAGCAGCATCACCATTGAGATTTTGTGCCTCTGCATTGATACATATATTTTTCAAGTGAATTAAGTGTCATTTTATGGACAATTTCAGCAAATACAAGCAAATAATTCAAAGGACGATTTGCATTTGTTTAGAAACTACATCAGGAAAATTACTTTTTTTTTCTTTTTGACCACACATCCAAACTCAGTGTGGTCTTCCTTGGAATAAAGATCACACTCACGACCCTAAAGGCTTTCCTGCTCTAAGAGCTCTGTTCTGCAAAAGGCTGATTGTTGGGCTGATATTAGTAGATTAGTAGATTCAAAACTCCAGCCAATTTTCAGTATGGAAACAGAACTTAAATGAATCACAGAAGCTAAACTAGAAAGATGATAGTTCAAGATAAATGCAAATAAATTGTTGATTGACCCTTACCACCCCATCACTATATTTCATAACATTAGTCATAGTTGGGTGAATAAATCCAATTCTTATTCATCTTCAACATTTTGCTTTTAAAAATAAGTGTCCTGCTATATACATTTTTAAATTTCATATTAAAGAATCAATATGTCGTGGTGATTCAATGTTACCCATATTTTATCTGACATTTCATCATCATGAGACATAACATTACAAAAATTGTTATCTAATCAATTTATTTACAAATATCTTGCTGAGAACCCAGTAATGTTTCATATACTTTCCTATTTTCCAAAAGGCTTTGACTGTGATTTGAATCTCCTTTTTGCTTGGTTTTCTCAGTGGATATATGATCTAAAAAAAGATTTTTTTTTATTCCAGTCATTTTAAGGAAGTTAAAGAAGGTAAATCATATGCATTGTTTTTATTGGATTATTCATCTCTTCTGTGGAATAAACCTGATCAAAGCTCTGGTGATTCCTATAGGAGAAAAGAAGTTACTGTGACTCTAAGCAGTTGCTCCCTTAGTAAATCCTACTGAGAAGATAGTCTCTTGTTGCGCTGCTGGGTGGATTTTCTGTAGTTACCTAAACAGTGTTTTGGGGAAAAAAAAACTGAAAGAACTGAAGAACCAAGGAAAGCAATGAGTAAAGCCAAGTCCTAGAGCCTTTGTTGCTTGCAGAGACAAACTACAGAGTCACATCAGTGAGCACAGCCGATGTCTCATCTTCAAAGCAATCCCTCTGGGTGATAGCATTAGAATTTAATTCATCATCCCACACTTCTCCCCCCTGAAATGCTCTTCAGGCTGTGACTGCCTTGTAAGGACTCACTTTTGATCCATCTATTGGTGTGTTCTATTTTTCCTCAGGTGAATTGATTACATGAGCCTTGTTTCAGTGTAGTGCCTTTCAACCCTCAAATGGCAACATCCATTTTTATTTTACATCCCTACATTGAATTCTGCATTCAGTAATAATGACAGATATGGTGCTGCCAAGATACATCAGAATCATATTTATCTTCCTCTTGGAGATATTATTGTATTATTTAGCATTATGAGGCCTTTTAGGTTTTGCTGCTTTGAACATCTTTGGGACCTAAAGTCCTAGTGAGCCCATTTCCAATCTGATGTGACACAGCTGATAGCTTTTGAACTGCATCATGTTAAGGGCACTTGTAAGCCATTTATACCAAATTCCACTAAGAACAGAGTTGATACCAGACAGGCTCATTTTCTCAAAAGGGTTTTCCCAGTCCTGAGCTATTCCCATCAGATTTTCAATGACTCTTTCAGGTCAAGCTTGTAGCAATGTCTTTTTTTTTTTTTAAACAAGCCAACAACTAATTCATTGCTCAGATCTTTTACAGGCACAATGGAAACCTGTTTCCACCTGGAGAAATACTATGCCTTTCTCCAGATGATTTGCCTCACTAGCATACTCTCTTATGTTTATATATATATATTTGCCAAAGGACAATTTGTAAAATTCAGCAAGCCAGATCAACTTTTTTTAAAGATTTTCTTTATTTTATGTATGTGAGAACACTGTAGATGTCTTCAGACACACCAGATGAGGCATCAGATCTCATTACATTGTGAGCCACCATGTGGTTGCTGGGAACTAAACTTGGGACCTCTAGAAGGCCAGTCAGTGCTCTTCACAGCTGAGCCACCTCTCCAGTCCTATACAACTTTTCTTAATAATGGGAGAAATACAGTATTTGACTGTTCTTCCTCAAATGCAGCAACAACACAACTCTTTTCTACAACACTCAGGAAACTTCTTTATTAGCATTCCAAATCTCATAGAATCTTTCTGGGACAGAGGAACTGTTCTCAACATCGAGAAACTTGTGATAATAAAGAGTAATACATACTTGAACATGGGCCTGCAACTCTGCTTTCAATTTCTGCTATACTGGAAACTTTAACGTGTTTTACTCCTTTAAATATAAAGTAATGACTAAAATTTACACAACTAATAGCTATGATCAGATAGGTAGAAAACATTTTTGGGGACTTACGGTATAGACCAGCCTGTCTCTGCTTCACAAGTGCTGGGATTAAAGGTGTGTGTCACCTCAGTTGGCTTGAGATATTATGCACACAACATACTGAGTTCAACTTCTTCCCCTCAATATTTTCCATTTAGGGACAGAGCTACCGTTTGCTCCATTTTTCTAAGTCAAAATTCTGGAGCCACTTACAAATTCTTTCACATTTTGCATCCAACCATTAACAAATCTTGTTAAACATATTATTTAAATACATCCAAGATTGAGCCATGCTTATAATTCTCAACTCAAATCCAAGTTGTCTCATTTCTTTCCTTAGTGTTTGAAGTAGTCACCAGACTGGTTCTCTACATTGAATTTTGCTACCTTCAGTTCAGAAATTAGAAAGATGTTAACAAAATATCATTTGGGTGGTATAAGTTCTTTACCCCAAACCAGGCAATTACTTCTGCTTTTACTTAGGGTGAAATGCAAAGATTTGATAACAGCTTTTAAGATACTCTAAGTGTCTCTCCATTGCAAGCTCATCTCCTGCCTTTATTCTTGGAATCCCTCTGAAGAGCTTTGGTCAGCTACACACATGCATACTCTGAATATATCAAGTGTGTTCCCTGGTCAGATTTCCACAGGGAGATATAAGTTATAAATGGAACCAATTTGTGTAGCCAATTTGAGATAGGAAAGTACAAAAATTAGATTAAAAAGGTTATTGTTAAGGGTAGGAAAGCAAAATATAGCACATTTGTGATCTAAAAGAAACTAAGAGATATTATGATACACTATTATAAGAGAAGAGTCTGTTACTATGACCCCGCATGTTGCATAGGAACAATACACATGGATTTCTGTGCTGGGAAACCAGCTGTGGCTTAAACAAATAAGAACTGCAAATCACATAAATCTATGCCACAAATCCCAAACCAAATGATCCTCCTATTGTACTAAGTAGGTCAGTGACCACTCCAGTACAACCTGGCACGATGGAGGGAAGAATGGGGGAGATGTGCATAGAAATGGCAAGAGCCAGGAAGCAAGTTTGTATTGAAATGCCAAATTGCGCAAGACTGTCAACAAATAAATAAAAGGCAACAATATGAGAGGAAGTATAGGGCCACTCCAAAGCCTCGGTGTGATTTTGATGTCTCTTTTAAATGTAGCCTCTCTTACGTTTTTTTTTTAAAAAACTGATATAGACATCCCACCATCAGCATTCCTTTTCTCAATTTTCCTTCATAGCATTTATCCACTTAATATTTCATTGTCCGCCTGCTTATTTGCATACCAATACCAAAAGGGGGCATTATTTTATGTTCTGATGCATTCTGAGGCTCAAACACTTGATAGGCAGAGGGCCTTCAATAAATACATACTGAAGGAGTACATGGGTGGATTACATCCACAAATGCTCTTTAAAACCAATAAGATTGAAGAGTTTTAAAATTCTATGAGAACAGGAAGATCTTATTATTGTAAAGACATTAGTGATTCAGTATTGGCATCTCTGAAAGCCTGCTTCCTTACAGAAGGGGTATTTAATTGGAAACTACAGAGGAAGAACTTTGGCAGACCAAGGAGAGATTTGGCTGGGTTTTAATTATGAATTTGTTAAAATTGGCTTGTACTTTGTGTAGTGGCTTGAATGCCGTTCCCATGGTTTTACCTCACCACTGGGAAAAAGCTGGTGACATTTTAAATGGCAGTAGATGTTGGAAAGACAAATGGCATACCACACAGTAACGGCACCATGCTGCCTCGAACCAATAGCAACCCTACTTAATAAAAATAATGTTTCATCGCTCACATAACAAAAGTTTCTTCTCTAGAATATAAATGTGCATTGTTGATTTGGTCCAGACCTGTGATTTTTCCCCTTTAGCAGAAGTTGGAAAACTGCCTCCTCGCCAAAGCTGTGCAATTTCTCAGTTCCCCCTGGACAGCTCAGCAGCTCATCGCTCACAGTGATGGCTCCATTCACAAAATGGCATCATAAAAACATGAAGGGAGATAAAGAACCCATTGTGAAAACTTCAAGACAAATAAAAACCCACTGGTTCCTTCGCATTCTAGTCTCAATGAGCAGTGAAGGGAAATGTCTTAAAATTATCCTGTTTTAAATCCTCCCTTGACATGAGAACTCCAAATTGCTGGCTGCAATCTAATCTTGACAGTCTTTGAATTAGCAAAGTCATGTAAATACCCTCAGCAAACTGAACAGCTGATCATTTCCTTTCATACCTGTGGGATAAAAAAATGAAGGACGAAAGGACGCACACTATCCTAAATCAGTCATCCAACTCATGCCAGGCAAAATTCTCCAGGTTACTATACCAAGTGGCCAGTTTCCTTTCACTGATTTTCTTGTATCATCATGGAACATTGTCCTTCTTATGGCTCGGACCATCTATTTAATAATGTCACCTTCAGAAATTTTTCTTCCCTTGTTTCTCTTTCCATGTCCACCAATGACATCTGAACATTCCTCTTTCCTATGTGCTGAGTCTGAGCACACATCTGACGCACCACTCTTTTCTGGACCATGGATTCTGTCAAAAGCTTTTGAACTGATTCTTGTACTTCCTTACTATGTCTCCATCTACACAATAGAAAAAGTAGTCCAGTTCTCTTAAGGTCCAAGTTAGCTACTATTCCTCCTTTGTTCCCAAATGTGGGTGGCTTCCATAAACTCTCAGCTTACCTTAACGCATTATTTAAAAAAAGAAAATCCAGGCACTCTTCTGATTTTATCCTTCCCCACTCTCTTTATACACATTTGTGGTAGAACTAGGCTTGCCTCTTTCTTGTGTTTCTGATGTTTTGTGTATTTTACAAACATTTGTTATTAATATTCTTTGCTCAAAATGAGTTTAGCAACATGTGTGAATTATTTCCTGCCTTCCTAATCTCTCTGCTTTCATGTGATTTGTGACAGACTTTCCTTAGTGTCCTCTATAAAATGATACACAACTCAGTCTCCCTTACCCCTTCACTGATGTCTTCATTATCTTATTTTTGCTTTCTGAACACAACTTGACGACCTCTGAAATATTATATATATTCTCTGTCTTATTTATTTTCTTACTCTAGGTCCTCTCATTAGAAAAACGCTGTCTTCTAGAAGACAGAAAGAACTTTTCATCTCCGTCATTCTCTGGCATATTCTGAGTGCCTAGAACAGTGCCAAACACATGGAGAATGTTTAATAGGAGCATGGTGAATGAACTCTTTTCCATTAAAGTATTAACCCAAGCCAGCTAATGGAAATGTAACACTTAGAACCTATTTTACAGCAAAGCATTGAAATCCTGTTCTATTTTAATTGGGTGTAAGGGCAACAGGGGTGATAAAGCTGAGGTTGGGATATTTTGAGAGCTATTATATGATTGTAAATTATCTTAAACAAGTCTATGATTTTCAGAGGAAATGAAGTCATTGTAATCTCTTAGTCATCAGTGGAAAAGGAGAAAGAAAAAAAGCAAATGATACAATGAAAAAAGTCATCTTGACTGGATAAAAACAGCATATTTTCCTGCTTTGAAAAAAAAATAAAGCTTCAAATTTACTTTTTAAGTCCTAGCCTCTCAAGCAAACTTTGACTCTTAGGCATACTTATTCAATCGAGAAGATTATTATTACAATGCAGTGCTTAGGAGTAGTGGCTTCCCGTGGCTTTACCATTTTAAACAACTGATGACATTTGCCATAGAGATTATATGTGGATTATGACTCTAGGATATACAGCATTGAAGGATCGAATCCTAAGAAAAAGTTAGATTTAATATGTTATAACTCACAGCAGGCTATGTATTCAAGCTAAACATGTTTTTAATGACAACTCCTCCAGCTACTAAAGGCTGTTATCAAGAGAGGAGGGGATACTAGTTTGTTAGCATGACCCTCAACAAAGCCACTTCTTCATAAGCAGAATTCACAAGCAGACTTTATTATTGTTCCTATAATATTGAGCTAGATGCCACCTATATTGTGTGTTGTCATGTTTGATTATATCTCACTGAAAAGATGAGTTTGCATATAATGACCTGACAATGATAGAATTTTAAACTTTACACATATTCTTGGTTCCTAAGAATAACATTTCTTACAACATGTGGTAATATATTACATTACATAAAATCATAGATGAACTTTAGAAATCTGATTTCTGTCTTCTCTTATGATAGCTTTCCTCAACACAGTGTTATTTATGTGTCCTTACTAATTTTCATTCAGAAATTATTCAGCCAATCTGGCAACATTTTAAGTTAATATTGTAGTTTATCTGACATCATTTATGTGATTTCTAAACACTAACCACTCGTCATTACTGAGGATTTCCTAGATATTTCTTTTGCTAAGTACAATTTTAGTGGTTGTCCCTTTAATAAAGTTAACTGTTATTATATATAGATGATTATTTATCACAAACACTATTCAAACAGATGAATAGCTGATGTATTCACATAGTAAGGGTCTATTCGAAGCACTTTAAAAACCACACCAGAACAACAACAACAACAAAAAACAACAAAAACACATGATCACAAAAGAAGTCATTAGATATTCACTCACTGATAAGTGGATATTAGCCCAGAAACTTAGAATACCCAAGATACAATTTGCAAAACACAGGAAAATCAAGAACAAGGAAGAACAACTTGTGGATACTTCATTCCTCCTTAGAATAGGGAACAAAATACCCATGAAAGGAGTTACAGAGACAAAGTTTGGAGCTAAGATGAAAGGATGGACTAAGTGAGAATGGGTGGGTAGGGAAGCAGAGCAAGGGAAGGGTATAGGAAACTTTTGGGATAGCATTTGAAGTGTAAAAAAAAAAAAAACCACATGATTACAGTTGATCGCCCAGTGTGTCTGGAATTGCACTATGCAGCCCTCCCTAATGGGAGCAGATGTTTTATTTCTGGAGGGTATATCTCTTCCTTCCACCTACTGCCTTTGAAACTTTTTCCAGAAATATAGTAAATAGGTTTATCAATGAATCAATCAGTGGGAAAGAAAGAGAATGCCATTCCTGTCTGTCCTCATCCAATGGCCTCACAGTATTCAGAGCTCTGTCTATAAAGGATGGATATACTGTCACAATAGTTATATTATGAAAAAGTCTTATTTTCCTTTACTTAAAATGGGTCTCTCAGTTATTTGAGAAATTAACCCAGTTACACATCCAGAATGGGCCTGCTCCGTACACATATATAATCTTATTTGTATATATATTTTAGGGCTGAAAAACAAATTGGTATGTTCATCCTTGGAAAGGACCACCTCTCCCTCTTCTGCTTTTTTCTTAGTTGCCTATAGTTATCTGTGTAGGGTTGGGGCCCCTTGTGCTTCTCCCCCATCTACTTCAGCATGCCCACGGAGCCATTCTTGTTCATGTTATGGTTGGGCAGTCATGTTGTTGAGACTTTATGGGTGTTACTTCCGACATTTCTAGGATACACAATTTCACACGCAAACTTCCCGACCCTCTGACTCTGGAAATCTTTCTGCTCCCTCTTCGATAGCGTTCTCTGAGCCTTAGGTGAAGCAGTATCTTCTGGATGTATCCGTGTGGACTAGCTTCACAAATCTGCATTTTGATTTGTTGTGATTTTTGTAGTGGATTCTGTATGTTGCAAAAAGTAGGTTCCTTGATGTGGGGTGAGGACTACATTTATCTGTAGGTATAAGAACAGATGAATATAGAGAGGTGTTAGGGATTATGTTGGTTTAGAAATTAATGGTTGTAGATCATCTCAAACCCCATGACTTCATTAGCACTGAATAGCTTGCTCAGTTTTCAGTGCCAGATATGGGTTCCCTCCTTAGTAGTATTTTACCCCTAGTGTTTCTCATAAAGTGAAACAATGGTTTTAATGTAGAATAAAGATCCTTGTGAGAAAATGTGCTTGAAGATCATGGGATGGTTATTTTCCAGCATCAAGGTGATGAGATTTGGAACCACCTAAGTGTGTCTGTTCAGGGTTTTTCTAGAGAAGTAATACTGAGAAAATCTATCATGAACTTGGTAATACCCTCCCATGAGCTAGGATCCTCCACAGAATAAAACAGGGAAATCAGAGATAACTGAGCTAATACCAGCATACATTTGTCTTTGCTCCCTAATTGGATGGATTGTGACCATTGGCCTAACTCTCTTGTTGTTCCATCTAAAGCTGCTTCTGTTGCCATGATATCTCTACTGCAATCGATGACAACCTCAATTGTAAGCCAAAATAAAGTTTTCCTCCATTCAGTTGCTTTTGACAGGTATTTGTAATCATGATGACAGACTTAGTAACAAATATATGCACTATACTGAAAAAAAAGGACTTGTTTAAAGAGTAACCAAATTAAAGAATACATGAAATATGCTCGAGTGTATAATTTTAGCTTGTGTCTGAAAGCAGCGCATTATGTTTCACCAGTTTAACCTATTTTATAGCTCTTTGCTAGCTGTATAAGATGCTCAACAACATGGTTATAATGGTGTTACTGATATGAGAAGGCTGTGTATCTGTTACTAAAGGGGGACAGATTCAGGAATGACCGATACAGGAGGGGCTTCAAAAGAAATGGCATTTGAGCCTTGTTCAGCATGTGAAATCTGTCATGAAAATCTGTCATGAAAAAAAAAAGTCAAAGAAGCCCAAACTGGAAGAATTAGAATTACCAAAAAATTTGCAATTGTTAACTGCATTTGAATTCACTTTTTTTTTCTTCTATATAACACCAAAAGTAACCGTGCAGCAGATGTGGTACTAGAAAAATCTCAGGATCATCTCACTATCTAAGGGAAAATCACTTAAAATATCTGTGTTCCTGAAATGGAGGAATTTCCTTCCTCTCTTGCAAAGGTATTGTGAGGAAGAGCTATTTATAGAGTGTGTTACTTCCAAAATTAAAAATGGCTCCAGTGAGGATTTTCATTGCCAATATAAGGCCATGTAAATTCTTTCTGTTTCACTGAGAAACTAAAAGCATTCAGTATTAATCCAGATGAAATAAAAGATCAGGGAGATATCTGGAAATGTTATGGTTGCATCAGGAAGTCAGAAACACTGTAATATATACACTATAGATAGATAGATAGATAGATAGATAGATAGATAGATAGATAGATAGATAGATAGATTAATATACCTATCTATATCTATATGCATATATATTATAGAGACATAGATATATTCTTTGTTTCTCCCTTTCTTTCTTTGTTTCTTAATCTCATCTCTGCACTCTCCTCTCTCTCTCTCTCTCTCTCTCTCTCTCTCTCTCTCTGTCTCTCTCTCTCTCTCTCTCTCTCTGTGTGTGTGTGTGTGTGTGTGTATGTTTGTGTGTTCCTTTTCTTGCAATCTCTGACCCAACAAAAGCTACACAGATTTAGATCACAAGCACTACCTGAATGAACTTTCCAAACTGTCAATAAAACGTAAGCCAACTCTGAAATGTATTCATGGCAGGTGGCACAGACCTGACGTTCTTACAGTCATTAATTCAGCGATGCATTTTGAAAGAAACCCTGTAGTCCAGAGAAAGCTGCTTAATGCAGGCTGTGGTCTGCAGTCAGTGTATGCTGGATCATCCTATCTGTCACCAGTGATCAATCGAACAAATACATCAAGTGTTCATTCACTCCCAAATAGCAGAGGAATAAATGAAGTTTGCAATCTACCTTTTACCCGGCTGGCCAGGTTTGGGTGGAGAAATAGGTTTCTCAATTAGGCGTTATGTTTTTTGATGCTGATTTCAGAACCAAGAAATTAATATTCAAGAATTTTCATTTGCAGAAATTTGTCACTTCAATGTGGGATAAAAGTACTAGGACAAAATGAAAATGGTTCATGTAGAAATGGGGTGGATAGTGACTTGGCACACTAAGGGCTAACTGCCAGCAGCCATTCTTTGAGAACATCAAGATTTGGAATTCCAAAGCTTCCATTGATGACTTTTCTCCTTTCCTTCTCCTTCTCCTTCTCCTTCTCCTTCTCCTTCTCCTTCTCCTTCTCCTTCTCCTTCTCCTTCTCCTTCTCCTTCTCCTTCTCCTTCTCCTTCTCCTTCTCCTTCTCCTTCTCCTTCTCCTTCTCCTGCTCCTGCTCCTGCTCCTGCTCCTGCTCCTGCTCCTGCTCCTGCTCCTGCTCCTGCTCCTGCTCCTGCTCCTGCTCCTGCTCCTGCTCCTGCTCCTGCTCCTGCTCCTGCTCCTGCTCCTGCTCCTGCTCCTGCTCCTGCTCCTGCTCCTTCTCCTTCTCCTGCTCCTTCTCCTGCTCCTGCTCCTGCTCCTGCTCCTGCTCCTGCTCCTGCTCCTGCTCCTGCTCCTGCTCCTGCTCCTGCTCCTTCTCCTTCTCCTCCTCCTTCTTATTTTTCTTCTTCATTATTATTATTGTTACTTTAATTTTTATTGGATATTTTCTTTATTTACATTTCAAATGTTATCTCTTTTCCTGGTTTCCCCCCTTCCCAGAAATCCCCTATCCCATCATCTCTCCCCCTGCTTCTATGAGGGTGTTCCTCCACTCACCCACCCACTCCCACCTCCCCACCCTCAATTCCCCCACACTGGGGCATCTATCAAGCCTTCATAGGACCAAGGACCTCTCCTCCCAATTGATGCCTGACAAGGCCATCATCTGCTACATATGCAGCTGGGGCCATGTATACTTCTTGGTTGATGGCTTAGTCCCTGGGAGCTATGGGGTGGGGGAGACTGGTTGGTTGATATGGTTTTTCCTGTGTGGTTGCAAACCTCTTCAACTCCTTCAGTCCTTTCTCTAACTCCTCTATTGGGGACCCCGCACTCAATCCAATCATTGACTGTGAGCATCTAACTCTGTATTTATAAGGCACTGACATCTTCTTTGCTTCAAAATGCATGTGTCAAGAGAGCCTGGCAGTACATACCCACTGGAGACTATCTAATCCAATGCCAATGCAGAAATGAGTATCACATGTATCAAATGAAAATCCATCAGCCAGTCTTTAAGGCTGTATTTTTATTTCTGTATCCCTTATATTCACAAAGGAAACCTGCCTTGAGTATTAACCACCACCACAAGCTTGTCCAAAGTTTTACTCTTGTTTTCACAGTCAGGTGAACCCCTCCTTTTGTGTTTTAGTTTCTATACTCCTATTCTCCAGACAGGACTGAATGGTTCTGCTTACTTGGCCAGAGATAGGTTCATCCTTTTTTCCCTCACAGAGCTGTTCCATATCTTTATTCTTCTGGCTACTACAGAAATTCTACCTTCATAAAGTTCTTGGGCTAGTGAGGCATCCCAGAAAAATATTTGCTGTTCTTGTTGTTGGGTTGGGTTTTTTGTTTGTTTGTTTTGGATTTTTTAGTTAGCCCCCTCTTGGAAATGCACCAGCTCCATCCTTGCAAGTTTTCTATGTTCTTTTAGATATATGCCTCGGGCCTCCCTTTCTGAACCATCCATATGGTTGTACTGGTCACAGTCTAGGACGTTGATGATCAGTACAGTCTCACTCAGAGAACTCATCAATGCATTCCAGAGATTTTCACTGTGAGCTGTTCCCCAGAACAGTTCTTTTGTTTGTTTGTGTCTATTGCCCTTGATCCCTTATCTGAGAACAACCTTTGATCCATGAGAGTTTTGTCTCAGGAGTCACCCACCTCCAGTCCAGCTGCCGGAGGCCAGTGACAAAAAAGAAAACCACCTTGTCTCAAGTTGTAGTGATATTCCTGCTCCATATCCACTCTGTGGGGCAGACTAGTGCTCTTGGGCATCAGAGTTTAATAAGCTACAAATTTCTGTTGGTACACATTCACAATCATCTCCCAGTTGGTCTCTATTTGTAAACAAAGCAAAGCAAAAACAAACAAACAAAAAACATACTATGGACAACTTTTCATTCTCATTAGCACACTGATGGGGTTTTAGGCCTGAGACCAAACTAAGATTAGCTACCTTCCTTGTCATATACTGGAGAATAAAATCTCATTATAACATTACCAGCTGCTATGTCAATCAAGTTTACACATATTCCTGTTTGCTCTTCACTACTAATATTCACAGTCTCATACCCAATACAACCTATTCTGTGTGTCCAACCCTAACCTCTGTAGACAGTTTCTTTTGTTTGTTTTAATTTCTCTTTTCTGTTTTGTTTTGTTTTATTAAAAAATGATTCTTTTCTCATACAATTTATTTCACCAATGAGTGGAAATGTATCCAAAAAGAGTGGAAATGTATCCAAAATTTAGTCATCTTTGAATCCTAAAAGGTTGTACATGCTTATAGACATCACTGGATAGCAACTTGAAAAGTCGAGTTTCTGGAAAAAGTTACTTATCACTCTTGACTCTTTAGCCTATGGAAGTCAGATTTCTCTTTGAATCTGGTAAGGCCTTGAAGATTTTATGATATAAAATAGAGAATTAACCATCAGAGAACCCTCTCTTTCCAGTAAATTGTGGTGAGTACAAAGACTTGTGGATGTGCAAGATGCTAAGTGTAAGTGATAGTGCTCAGCCCTAACCATGTGCGTACCATCCCCTTCAAGCTGAGGGTACATTGCAGAAGACGTGGCAAAAACAAACAAACAAACACCCAAGAGCCAAAATGAACAATTTAGCAGCTTGGTATGTATTGAGGAGAGTATGGGGAGCCCCACTATTCACTGATAAACTATCTCCTACCAATAGATCCAGGGAAAGGTTACTTCTCACTCTTGACCCCTTAGCCTGCGGAAGCTAGATTTCTGTTGGAATACGGTGAGCCACTGAAGATTTTAATATCACAAAACATTCTAAGATGCTTGCAGAATATACACTTGGCCTTCACCATACAACGATGACTTTCATGGCTTCTACCTGACATGGATAAAAATAATGAACTCTACTGAGAACACAAAAGAGCCAAAGAATAACTTCCGCTGGTTTTATTTATTTAATCATATACAATCTATTGTAAGTTCTTTAAAAATGCCTTTATTTTGATACTGTACAAAAAAAAAAGGATATCTGTTATGAGGACTGAACTTGGAATTGAGGCTAACTCCACAGGAGTGATTCTTTGCCTGGTATAGTAAATCATCTCAATCTCTCATGGTGGGGGAGATCATAAATCCTGGGGTATAGGTATCCACCACTGACTCTAACAGGCCCCAAAGATAGTCCTCATCCAGTGTTCACATAGATGGTCCTGGATGAAATAAATGGGTAACAAAGAAAAATCAAATGTCAATCTCTGGGAAAGTTACTGTAAGGACAAGGGGTTGAGTATTGGCAAGGATCAGAGGGAAAATCTAAGAATGGATGAAGGGAGAGAGAATCAGAATGTGTTATACACATCTATGAAATTTTCAAAGAACTAACTAATTTTAAAAAGCCTTTGAGGCAAATATATCCGGAGTAGAATGTACAATCAGCAAGTTTTCTATTATTTACAAATTGCTAAGTATATCTTGTCAAAACACTCCCTAAAAATACTGCACATTCTCTCAATCATGCTAAGAAAAACACAATCACTCAAGGAAGAGTTTGCCTACAGAATATCACACCCTTCTAAATAAAGTTTTAAGAAAAACATATGAGATACTTTGCTCCATTTTTTCCTCATTCTAAAATTAACCTATCATGGACATGCAAAATAGCTTTTTAAAAAAGTCTCATTAGCACATACTTTATAAATGATCAGAAATATTGCTGTATAACTTGTTACTAGAGAAGATGCATGACTGAGTAGATGTGTAAAAACTGGTCACTACTTTTCCTCTCTGTATTTTTTCTATTAACGTGATTTATTACCTGTCCCATCAAAATGGCCACAATGATTTCATTATTTGTATTGAAATAATTTCAGCTTAATTTAAATCCTGGAAGCATTGTCTTTAAGCAATGTTCTAAGTTAGTGGAAGGAAAAGCAGGGTGTGAAATTGGTAAGCCTGATTTTTATCTCAGCCCCATTGTTCCCTCTTAGTGTATGGCTTAATTTGCTTCTCAGCCCTTATTTGATCCACAACACATAGAGGATTTGAAACCTTTGGGTTTGAGGACACCTCTCAGCTCTAACACACTGTAATATGCAATTTCAACTCTAGGGTCTCTTTCCTGACATCTATATCCAGTTTTTCTTAGAACATTGATCCCAGTGGCCTCTTACATCTCCTCAAAGATAGACTTCCTGGAATTTCATTTCCTTCCTAGCCATCTTTTTTCCACCCTAAGTATTCAGCATCCGGTTTTTTTCAGGCTCCTCCTCTGTGCAATGAATATCATCATAGAGAGATCTTGGCCGCTCAAGACTGAGAAGCCTGTCTTAAATGTGATGAATTAACTCTGCCCACACAGCAAATGGTGAATACTTCCTGATTGTTGTGTGTGAAAGGAAACCAATAATACCATTCTACCAGTTTTGAAATGTGGGAGTTTGAATGAAGAAAACATGAATATGAGATATTAAGTACATGTGCAGTATATTGTGATAAATTAAAACATTAGCATGTACCACTGCACAATCTAGCCTAGCCAACTCATGCTCAAAAAAATAAAATAAAATAAAATAAAATAAAATAAAATAAAAGTCCTTCTGAGAAAAGTTCTTTAATCAACGTTCCTTCATCACAAGTCCTCACAGATCTTGTGAATGCTTTGCCAGCCTACAGGGGAAGATGTCTCAGTTGCCCCTGGCAGCTCACCAGCTGTAGCACTCTTGTGGTTTTGTGGGTAAAGACAAGTGGGATCTCTTTAGCTTTGTGCCCTTTCAGACTAACCTGCTTGGATATACCTTAAATTATTTTTTTAAACCACTCAATATGTAAGGCATGTGCCTCAGGTGAGTAGATCTTTGTAGTTTGAACATTATCCAGAAGCTGGAATGAAAAGAAGAGGATTTAACACTAATCTTGGAAGATTATGTCTTTGAATGAAGAGTGATCCTAAGCAAAGAAATACTGTGAATGAAAAATAATCCCAGCTTAAGATGACATAATGAAAGCCTTGATATCTCTGGAAAGCTGCCCCAAACTAAGACCTGGATAATGTTATGAATCAGGCCCAGCTACAAGATCAGATTTTCCCATTCTTGAAACATTTAGGGGGCTCGAGCAAAGGAGGTATGTTGATGCAGTCCTGACGCATTATTCTTGAGACGTCACACTCAAGGGCCTTGGTATTTAATACTTGCTGCATTAATAACATAATGACATAGTGACTTTGTCATTTGGAAGACTGAACAATAAAGTTTATATTAAAATTGGCATAACTCAGGTGGCAACATATTTTCTTTTTTTTTTTTTATTTTTTTTTTTTAATATTTTTATTACATATTTTCCTCAATTACATTTCCAATACTATCCCAAAAGTCCCCCATAGCGCCCCCCACTTCCCTACCCACCCATTCCCATTCTTTTGGCCCTGGCATTCCCCTATATTGGGGCATATAAAGTTTGCAAGTCCAATGGGCCTCTCTTTCCATTGATGGCCTACTAGGCCATCTTTCGATACATATGCAGCTAGAGACAAGAGCTCCGGGGTTCTGGTTAGTACATCATGTTGTTCCAACAATAGGGTTGCAGATCCCTTTAGCTCCTTGGGTACTTTCTCTAGCTTCTCCATTGGGAGCCCTGTGATACATCCAATAGCTGACTGTGAACATCCACTCCTGTGTTTGCTAGGCCCCGGCATCGTCTCACAAGAGACAGCTATATTTGGGTCCTTTCAGCAAGATCTTACTAGTGTATGCAATGGTGTCAGCGTTTAGAAGCTGATTATGGGACGGATCCCTGGATACAGCAGTCTCTAAATGGTCCATCCTTTCATCACAGCTACGAACTTTGTCTCTGTAACTCCTTCCCTGGGTGTTTTGTTCCCAATTCTAAGAAGGTGCACAATGTCCACACTTTGGTCTTCATTCTTCTTGAGTTTCATGCGTTTATCAAATTGTATCTTATATCTTGGGTATCCTAAGTTTTGGGCTAATATCCACTTATCAATGAATACATATTGTGTGAGATCTTTTGTGATTGTGTTACTTCACTCAAGATGATGCCCTCCAGGTCCATCCATTTGGCTAGGAATTTCATAAATTCATTCTTTTTAATAGCTGAGTAGTACTCCATTGTGTAAATGTACCATAATTTCTGTATCCATTCCTCTGTTGAGGGACATCTGGGTTCTTTCCAGCTTCTGGCTATTATAAATAGGGCTGCTATGAACATATTTTCTAAGTTGCCAAAGCATAAATATCCAATATGCATATTTGATTTTATACTTCTTTCAAAATTCTCTGTATGTCATGCAATGTGTTTCTTCCTGTACTCTCAAGAACATAATATAAAATACATGATTTTTGTGTTAAAGTTTTCAGTCTCACATTTTTATGACATATCTCTTCTTCATAGCTCTAATATTAAATGATTTTTGATTTTCAATTTATCCAATTATTGTCTAATAGATATTTTAGATAGGAAGTCTATATTTCCCTACGTTTAGATGCAAAAAAAAACCCAAGAAAATCCAATTAATATATACCTCTTCATTGGTAAATCAGGATTTCTATTCTTATTGATTGGTGAGTCAGGAGACCTTGTGGTTAGAGTAGTGGACTATAAAGCGAGAATAAATTATGGAGAAAATGAACCCAATTTTTATTAGAGTTCTATAAAGTACTCTATGACACACAAACACATGCACACACACACATCAATTCATGTCTTTTAATTGTAGTTTCTGCCACTGTGAAAGACAGAGATGGTAATTATTGACTGACATATTTTACATAACTGTGAAGAACAGGAGATAGTATGTGAAATTATGCCAATAAAAGAATCTACACACTGTAATTATTGATAGAGATGATACAGCTGTTTCCCATTCCACTCATCTTTAGCCATCTGATACCCATTCTTCATGGGTTTGTAACAGTTAGGACTTACCTGGGCTTGCTTTCATGTGGTGTTTCTATCAATGTTTTCTTAGTGTCCATATTACTTTATCTTAAAAGGGATCTTATATTGCTGAAAAAAATGAGAAAATAAATGGTTCTTTGAGAAATAGAAGGCTTTAAACATTAATTCAATGTATATATGTCTTCAGATTCTAGCTTAAGTCTGCTGTTTGCTATGCATCTGATCTGCTTTTTTTTTTTAAGTGAAAACTAGAAATGAATCAATGCTACAAAGGCATTAAGGAATTGCACAAACCTCACACTAAGGCTTTCTACGAGATATAAATAAGAACCATTGAATGATATTTTAAAAGGGAATAACTTTCTTACCATGTCATTTTTTGCTATTTTTTAAAAATTACTTAAAACTATCTTGCCTGCCATCTGTCAGACATGCATACCATTTGGAGAAAATTGGCTGCAGCATAGAAATATAGTGGGCTTGGAATTTTAGTAAATTGGCAGATCACTAATATTCATGAGCCATAGGGTTTTTATTTCAACTATAGTCATTGTGATAAAGTCCAGAGGACTTTGTTCCCTGACATACTGTGTTCTCCATTTCCTTTATGTATGCAGAATGGTTACCATCCATTTAGTAAGTATAAAAAAAGTATATCTGCATTCCCATTTACAGAAGAGCTGTCCTGCTAACCACAGGATTCTATCTTACTAAATAAGGGCATTATGAACTTCCATTGACATCACCAATTCAAGAAATTGTCAGGTACATAAGAAAATCAGCAAATTCACGTTAATGCTGTCTCTAATGGTAGATTATTTGTAACTGCATGGGAAATGATCAGTTGTTCATTAATGCTCAGCTGCTCTGACCTCCTCTATTAAAGTGCTACACAAATATCTTGATTGATATTTTACAAAAGAAGTGGAAAGATTAGCCTACTTCCAACAAGCTTTTTGCAAGAACATCAGAATAAAAACAGCATTAGATGGACTTTTGAGATAATTAGTCTTTAGGTAATTGATGGATTCTCAGTGATTTACTGAAGACTTGATATTCAGGCCTTGATAATGTCCTCTGCTCTGTAAAACAGGCCATTTAAGTTAGTGGGTGATACTGGCCTATGTTTTAACTGCACATTTTAGACCTCTGCTTTCTGAAGACTTCATTACACATGTACAGTAACACATATCACATGTTACTATGAGGTAGGCAAATATTCCCTGAGTTTCTCTTAAGCCACTCCAACTTCCTGCTTTCCTTATGCTCTGTTGTACAAAAGAAATATAAATATAAAAATTATATTTACAGTTTTATAAGATACTAGCACAAAGTCAACCATTACATAACACATTCAACATTCTCATTGATTATAATAACAGCACAATGAATATGCATCAAAATGTTCACATTTAAGAACTGGAATTAGAATATCAATCAAGCAAAACTAATCCATAATTAAAGCAGGATCATCCCTTATGAGAACCCCCTTGAGTTTTGGTCAGGTACACCAATGGTTGTCAATACAGTGCTTTCACATTGCCTCTTACCCATCCCTTTCCTAGGACTCCTTGTCTCCTTGTTCCACATTAGTGCCCATTAATTGATCTTGCTTCTCTTTTGGAATTATATTTTATACTCCGGGAACCTTGAATGTGTTAATAATTATCACCTCTGTTTATGCCTACCACGTCTACTTCAAATTGTTCTGTACTTTGCCTTGGCCTCAATTCATCAGATATTATGTTTGAATCACAAATATCTTGAGATGTGAAAAGACCTGCACTACTAGCTAACAGCTCTAGGATCCTAGGTAGTTTGTTTTTCTCCTAAATCAAGGCCTTGGGTATACATGTTATAGAAATAAAGATACCTTTAAAAGAAATCTAAAAAAAAAAGAATCACTCTGCTTGTCTGACACTAAAACTGATCACTTTTTAATGAAAAAGAATTCTCAGAGTAAGTCATCAATATGGATGCAGAGTAGCTATGGTTTCTTTCACGGAGGGTAAATTAAATTGAACATCTCAAGGACAAACATCAATAACAGCTGAAATAAACAGAATGTGTTGAGATGAAATGTCACTTCATTTATATTTCAAGCTCCTGTGCAAATGCTTCTGCCAATATGTGCTCCGGGCTTTGAAAAGTAAACATAAAAGTTATTTATTGTCTTCTTTTTTTGGGGGGGGGTGTTTTGTAGATACAATTATTATTTTATTAACATATTTTATCACAGAAGACACTGAATGGTAATCGTTATAACTTATCACAACAAATTGGTTAAGACTAATTATTGTCCATCCTTATAAGTTCCCCCAAACTAAACTTATACATATCTGTGTTTTAATGAAAATGAAATGATTAAAGGTACAGAAATACTGTCAGTGTTCAATGTCTACCTCTCTCTCCTGCATGAAATAGCAGTGGGCTATTTCTCTGAAATCTGAGAGCTCTGAAGAATCAACTCTAGAAACTAGAGAATCAGTTTCTACAGTGTCTACGGGGTGCTGAGAAAATGGACATCTTACAGTGGTAGGTGATATTTCTTTTGTGTTTCTGTGACTGTGCAGCTGATTCTGAATTTCTCCTACGTTTGGGCTCATTCCTGCTCCATGCCCTAAGTTATTTAGAATGAAACAGGAAGACCCTATCATCTTCCCTAGCAGGGTGGGAATACAAACATTTAAATTAAAAAGAAATTCTAAGAACTTTTCAGCTAACTGTTTTTGGATTACCCTGTGCACATGGAACTTTGGCTAGAAAAACTTATGTCTAGGTCTCCACTTACAATTTTCAATTCTGGGACCATCTCCTGTCACCCCAGTGGTCTTTAATCTCCACAGTGTGGTGATGCAAAGTCCCAGGAGGATATTTTAAAGGCAAAAGCATCTCTCTTGGGAGCCATTGGGTTGCAGGTGCCATAGGGCAACAGGAGCTCCGGTCTGCTCTTTCCTAAGGCTTTCTCTAATACATCAGATGACTTTGCTTAAGACATTAGCTTGCATTCAGTTTCATCTCTAAAACAAGATGAGGCAGCTTGCTCTTTATGAACTCCTCAGTTCCATTTAGTTCTATAATTTTGACTTAATTGCTGAATTTACACACACAAAGGTGCCCCAAATTGACAGTGTGGCAATGCAGTACATATATTTGAAACACTGAACGTTTAATGAAAAAAAATGAAGTGCATATGTTAATCTCCTTTAGATTCTATGACTTTTATTCATATTTTAATCTACACATTTTTGTTGCTTTCAAAAGAAGTGAAAATGGGATTTGAAAGTCAACTAAAACCACTTTGTATCCAGGCAGCATTTAATCTTTAAAATCAATTCACAAGTTGCCTATGACAATAGAAGTATTGTTTGTATTAGCATTTGATGCAGGGAATGAAAGGAAATATCGAATTAGCACAAACACAAAGTTTAGAATTCCAAGCTTTTTGCAAAAGAAAAAAACAATCTGCTTTTCAGGCAAAGGAAATAGCATATCAAGTTTTTTGCCTTTTATTATTTCATGACAAAACAGTATACAACTTAGGATCATAGGACAATAAGATACCAAACATTTATTTCTCCTCATTTTCTGTCCAGAATCTAGCATTTCTCTCATTAATATCATCAGGAGTGCATCTTGTGGACCTCCTCTGGGCAGAGTTATTCACTATTTTTAATTCTGGGACCACCTCCTTTCACCCCAGTGGTTTCTAATCTCCAAAGTGTGGTGATGCAAAGTCCCAAGAGGATAGAAGCTGCTAACCTTCACTTTGTCATTATTACCTAATCAGAGCCACATCTGCCTGCTTAGAGGCAGGTCAGAAAGCTCTGCCTGCAGTAAGAGATTACAGGAAGAAACCCTACCTGTTGATGATGGATATAAGAGAGCTGCACTGCAAAGTAGCAGGACCTTGGGAAGAGTGGGCAATCATATCAATTTGCCATACCAACGGGGCCTTTGCATACTGACCACTTGCAGAAAACATCTATCTTCATTGTCTCAGCATCTCTGTGTTTAAATACTATGTAAAAGGAAAGAGATCTTAATAACTAAACTCCACATATTCAGAGCAGATAGGAGACTTGTAAGTTCACTAGTTCTGGTTTATTGTAGCAGCTATGGAACTATTGTTTGTTTTGTTTTTTTAACAAAATGTCAACTGTTCAATTTCACCAATGAAGACTGGGGACCAAGAAGCCTGGGTGAAATCTTGATAGCTCAGAGCGGCAGAAAAAGCACCCAGATGACCGTCTTCCACAGCAGAACATCCTGAAATGAAGTTCTCCTTCACACCATCTCAAACACCCTTCAGATTGAGTGTTCCTCCCTTCTAATCCTTGTGCCTCTCTCTATCCATCCTCCTGACTCTCTATGTTTTTTTTTCCTATGTTCACTCCCTGTCAATTGGTTGCTTGCTACACATCTTGGCCTATGGTTGACTTTATTTAATTGTATTTATAATAATCAGAAAGCTCTGGGTTTAAAGGTATGTCCTAGGATATGATCAACAGACTCACACACCTGCTGCTATACATTCCTCACTGTCTTGGAATTCCACTCACACTGTGATCCAAAAGAAATTCTCACTAGAACACTGAGGCAGGAGTGGGTGGGCAGGTGGGGGAGCATCCTTATAGAGGCACGAGGGGGGAGGAGGGGATACGGAGTTTGTGGAGGGGAAACTGGGGAGGGAATAATATTTGAAATGTAAATAAATAAAATAACCAATAAAATAATGAAAAATAAATAAAAAAGAGAAAAGGGAAAGAAAGGGGGAAGAAAGGAAGAAAGAAAGAGAGAGAGAAAGAAAGAAAGAAAGAAAGAAAGAAAGAAAGAAAGAAAGAAAGAAAGAAAGAAAGAAAGAAAGAAAGAAAGCCGTATATACTAGGGCTGAACCACACCACAACTAGAAAGAGATTTTCCAGTAAATAACAATCTCAGGGTTCCCAGTGTAATCAAATATCCTGCAACATGGACCTAATCTAGATGTAAGTGAGGCAAATAAATGGATGAAGATATATATATAGAAGTGGAAACTCACAGCCATCCATTGGACGAAGCACAGGGTCCCCAATGAAGGAGCTAGAGAAAGTACCCAAGCAGCTGAAGGGGTTTGCAGCCCAGTAGGAGGAACAACAATATGAACTAACCAGAACCCCGCCCAGAGCTCCCTGGAACTAAACCACCAACCAAAGAAAACACATAGTGGGACTCATGGCACTAGCTGCATATGTAGCAGAGGATGGCCTAGATGTTCATCAATGGGAGGAGAGGCCCTTGGTCCTGTGAAAGTTCTAGACCCCTGTATAGGGGAATCCCAGGGCCAGGAAGTGGGAGTGGGTGAGTTGGGGAGCAGGGGGAGGGGGTAGGGGATTTTTGGAGGGGAAACTAGGAAAGGGGATGACATTTGAAATGTAAATAAAGAAAACATCTAATAAAAACAGAAAAAAATGAAAAAAGCATCACTTCTGTGTGAGAAGAAATTCAATAAATGTTGTAAATTCCCTAGAACTAAGTCTACAGAATTTGATTTAATTGTGAAAAATAATGTCCTATCACAACATTAAAAGCACTCAAAATATCAGTAAAGTTTGAAAAAAATCACAAAAAAAGAAAGACAAGTATCACGTTTGTTTAGTTTTTTTATATCTTATTTTGAAACTATACTTGAAATAAAATTTAAAAGACATGTACATATAGGGCTATTTAGAAAAAGAATGGAGTCCTTCAGGAGAAAAAGATTGACAAGAGAGGATGATGGGAGTGGATGTGAACAAAGTACACGATGTATGTGCACAAAACTGTCATAACAGAACTCATTTTGTACAGTAACCATAAACTTCTATATGGTGAAGACTAGGGAGAATATCACTACATATTGACCCATAATGGAGAACTGTGACCTCTTCACACTTAAAGTGTAACCAGTAAAGAGCTGGGTAGCCTTTGGATTATCAACAATGGACATGCTAAGCCAAGCTGAACTCCGTAACCAAAACTGATAAGGTTGTCTCCAATGTGTGCACAAACATGTTCCTCTGTTAGATTCTAAGCTTTTTAACTAGCTTGGCATTTTTCTTCAGTCTCAACACAGCCAGAATGCACAGAGCTATCTCATATGCCTTCTAAAATATGGCTGTCTTGTTTCCCAAATGATCCTATTGGCTGCTGATCAGTTCCTAAGGGGCTGTTTCAACTTTCCACACTAGTAAGTCAGTTGACGCTTCCATAGAACTGAGCTTTTCCTAGTCCTCCAGATTCAGAATACTACCATGCTTCGCACTTTATGTGACTGGCCCACACAAACTCTGCCTCCAAGTGCGAGACCATGGTCTATCAAGTGGAGATGTGGAGAAAGTTTGCTTTTTGTTATTGCTTGCCAAAGATATTTTATGAGACCCCCTTCTCTCTCTTGCTTGTATTTGTGTCTCATCAAGTACTTCCTAAATTTGCAAAGCCACTTCAAACTCAGCTCTCATTAATTCTCCAAGAGTTTATGCTTAATTCTCCAGGATAGCATCAGATACTCAAATGAAACTCTTACTGCCTTTCACCTCTCTTCACACAAATAAGCCCACAAGGAACCCTCTCATCTCTCATCCCAGAACCTTTACTCAATGGAAATGAAAAAAGAGCATTTACACACAAGCAAATAACACAGGGGAAATATATTGAGCTGGCAGACTCACCAGCCTGTGGGGCATGCCAAGATGTGTTTGAAGTTTAGATTAGGCTCAGCCAGACATATGACTCAATAAAGTTGTTGATATTAATATTTATATTCTAGCATCAAACCCTAGATTATCCCCTTTGAAATATGTGAATAGTAATCTTACATTATCCCCTAACCCTATGAAACTTTTTTAATTGAAACAGAATACCTCAGTGGAAAGAACTTAAATATGAGTTCAAATCCCAGCTCAGCCATAAAATAGCATCATGAATTTGAATGCCTTTTTTTTTCTTCAGTTGAAAAATGACAGTATAACCCATCTGTAGAGTTATAGGAGGAACAAAAGAGAAAATGTGTAGAAAGAAACTTGCAGGCTTCTGCTATGACATATCAGGCTTATGATACAAAGAAGCCTATGTTTTGCAGATCATGAGTCTCCACAGGTACTGTGAGCTGTAGTTCCCTCACTTGCTGGCCATCATGGAGATCTGTTCTCTTCTACTGAGTTATTGCATAGAATATGAAATATCCATGGAAGACTGCACTCACAAAGCGGCATTTGACTCTACTGTGAGTACAAAGAGAGAATCAGGGTGTCTGTATAGCTTATTTGTGCATGTAGATGACACCAACGATGAGATACTGGCTAATAACATCATTGTAAATAAAATGGTATCAAATTGGGGCAATGTAGATCGGTTACATAGGTGTGTAGCAAAACTGTATCAGAAAAACAAATTAAAATGAACATAATCAAATAAAAGAGCAGGCGAGATGACAGACTGCACATAGCAAAGCAATGGAAACTGCTGTACCCTTACCTAGACCTTATTTTTTAAAAGGTATCTAACATGATGTAATAACCCTACCACCTGCCATCCGACCACACGGCGTGTGCATTTATCTAGAGGAGTCCTGATGGTCCCCAAGGCGTCAGCTCAGCAAGTTCCCCATAGACTGACACCACCTTGTCGAATTGCCATCTGTTTCTCTGTCTGTTTGATTGGCTAAATGCCCATCTAGGCTGGGTTCAGCACCTCACCTGCAGTCCATTGCCTCTGAGGCTGAGACTGGTACTCTCTTTTCAGTCCAGTGTACCTCCAGCAGTTCTCCAACCACATTCCGTAAAATATTATCATCTACAGTGACCCCCTTTACAATTCTGCCTGTCTCTAGTAAGACATTTGAATTCTATGGCCTCTTTAACCATTTTTATAGCCATCCTACAAATGACACATCATTGTGTGAAGTATAAAATGTGATTGAGAATGGCGATATTAATTTAAACTATAGTAAAAGAACCTGTGAATACTAGTGGCCAGCTACCAAAGGAAATTGGGACTACTTGGTAAATTACAATCAATAAAAGTGACGTAGCATGTTAATTTGTCATTTTTTAATAAATTCTGACACTGTGAAAAGACCTAAACTTTTTCTGGTTTACAGTGCTCACAGCAATCATACTATATTAAAACGGTAATTTTTACATGTCAAGGTTTTTAATTGGGAAACCTAAGTGTTATATTACTTAATTTCTATTTGTTATTTTTGGGGTTATTTCCCTTCTATAAATTGCTTTAAAAGTTAAAAAAAAAAGGCTTTTAGGAAAGCATAAGATATTAACCCAACAGTTGATAGTTGATGGACACTAGGAAGGTCCACATTTCTGGGTCCTGGAGACAGCACTAAGAGATGACACAAATAATCCAGCGCTCATAGAAGGAAGGCAGACAATAAGCAAAAGCAGCATTGAACATAGAGGACTGGGCCAGGGAGGTCTGTATGAGAGCAGAGAACAGCGATGGGGAGATGGAGAAATCCTCCCTGAGAATGTGGCACTGAAGTTGATGCTTGACAATCAGGAGCTTGCAGTATAGTAAGGGACACTATGCTGAGAAGAGGACATAGCTAACACAAAGGCCCAGGAGGAAGTGGCTAAACCTAAAGGTTGGAGAGGAAAGCTGTACAATGAGTGTGGAAAAGTGAAAGAGAGAAACCAACACAGGTCTGAGCTTAGCATTGTAAAGAAAGATGTTCTTCCATTACATTTGTGTCACTTAGCAAACTTTCTTCTTGCATTCCATACTTCACAATGGTGTAGAACCTATGCTGTATCAACTACTATTCCCATCCAAGATGGACACACACTCATCATGATTTCTCAAAAACCTAGCTCTTAGTTACAGGACCCATCTTTGCTTAAAAGAATTAAATTATATTTTCAGAAAGAGAAGGCTGTACTACTGGCCTCTGAAATTTTATCTGGACCTAAACTGATTTCCTTGCTTTATATGCACAATAATAACTCTGTCTGTTTCACCCCCCTTCCTTCTTTGTACTAACTACAACTCTCTCTCTCTCTCTCTCTCTCTCTCTCTCTCTCTCTCTCTCTCTCTCTCTCTCTCTCCCTCTCTCTCTCTCGTGTGTGTGCGTGTGTGTGTGTGCGCACTTCTGTGTGTGTGTGTGTGTGTGTGTGTATAATGTTCACTGTCATCTCTAGATTAAGGATATGATTTGATTAGTCTTATTTTCCCCCTTTGAAGCACAAAATAATCTTGGTGTACTTTACTATGAATGCTTGACTAAGACTGGAGGTGAGAAGACATTAGAGGAATTGACTTAATAAATTCAAATGCTTGCCCCATTTGGGGATCTCTGAACTGAAATCACATTTGAGCTTCTGAGAGGTGCTGTTGGGTGAGCCAATGGGCTATATGCTAGTATATTCTAGTGACAGTGGCACTAATGACTCTGTCATTCTCTCTTTGAGTTCCATTGTTCTTCTGCAATGACATGGAATGCATCAGGAGAGGCTTGATTTACCAAAGATGCTGTTTTCTGATATGTCTTCACCTCAATGTGCCTGTTTGAAGTAGACTATGTGTCATTTTGACACCTTTCCCTCACTTAGATATCAGTGCAGGTATTCCTAATCTATGTGCATCATAGAGCTTTGATGGAACATATTTGAAGCCTGCTATCTACATACTTATTCCCCCTTCCATTTTATAAACATCAGTGTAGTGTGTGTGTGTGTGTGTGTGTGTGTGTGTGTGTGTGAGAGAGAGAGAGAGAGAGAGAGAGAGAGAGAGAGAGAGAGATGTAAAAGTCCTATCTATCTTTGCAAATACTTTTGAGGACTTAAAAATTGTTCTAAAAGGAACTTTATTTGACAACTGAAGAATAAACAAAAAGTATCTGATGATTCAAATATTACGTACAGTCAAAACTCAATAAAGTAGATATATAATCATTTTAGTGTGGTAGAAAACTGTATTTATACTACAGTTACTTTTGTATTATTTAAATATGACAAGATAATAATTAAATGGAAAATACAGCATTATAAAAATGTCTCTTGTAGTAAAGTCTATAAATCAATTCTTGTGTTTTTCAGCTATAAATAAGAACATATGAAAATATCTCAGTTATTGTCACATTGTTTGGAAGTAAGGGATTTATGGTAGAAACACACTTGATGCTTCAGTAATCTTAGAAAATGATTTCTGGCTAGAATCATCTCAATTCTATTACATTTATGACTGTATTTCCTTCAATAAATTCTTCTCATCATGAAACTCTTAATGTTATCAGACATTTTCAGCCAAACATGAGACAATTACTGTTACGATTCGGAAGTTATTAATGCCATACATGACCTGCTCAAGGGGTGGGAAATTGAAAGTAAGTTGTTTACTTTTATATCTTGTTAGCAAGAGAGTTTGAGTGACACACTATTAATTTCATGAAATAGAAAATGTCTAATATAATCAATTGTAACTAGTCTTTCCTACAATAGAGTTAGATTCCAAAAATCAATTTCATATTACAAAATTACCCAAAAAATGCTGTTCAAAGCCACTTTATGTTTCCTTTTAGAAATCCAATGTGTTCAGACCTAAACTTGTGTTTATCTGGAGTCAGACGGTGTGACAAAAAGGGAAAGTGGGGATACTGGATGGATGTCAGTCAAATGAGATGTCCATGGAGCTGGCCAACACTAAACAGTTAATTCACATGTTAGAAGCAATGTATCAGAGTATTTTATTCTTATCTTTTCTCAATAAATAAGGGCATGGAACCCACCTCATACTGGCCTTTTCTATATCTCTCAAGCTATCAAGGAAATAAAATGCAGTCTCACCTCACTAATTGTAAAATATCAAGGAGCCTCCCAGATCTTGTTTTCAAGGTCATTGTTTTTCATTGTCTTTTAAAGATTTAATTGTGATCTCATTTAATTGTTTCTTACTTGCAAAGATCCAGGAAATATATCGGCTTTTACTTATGAGCATAGTTTCTTTTTTTTTTTTAAAATGAGAGTGTGGTATACAAGTATACATCATAACTGATAAATACCTTTAAATTCATAAAGGATATGAAAAACAAAACTTCAAATTAGCCTAGTTTAGAACTCTTGTGAATTATTAGGATCTGTGCTGGCTTCTGAAAGGAAACATGATAGAGAAAGGTAACAGGACTCACTGATTTATTTTAGTGGCTGTCTCTATCTAGTTCTGGAAAGCAAGAACTATTCTGGTATTCACAGTGCTCTGGCCCAATATCCAGTCAGTCTAATCCTCAAACAAAGATGTTCTTTTATTTTTGTTTTTTGTTTTGTTTGTTTGTTTTGCCATTTTTATTAGTTATTTTCTTTATTTACATTTCAAATGTTATCCCCTTTCCTAGTTTCCTCTCTGAAAACCCCCTATGCCTTTCCTCCTCCCCCAAAGACATTATAAGCTCTTGTTCTCTTCCTGTCTGAAATTTGTTATTCTGAAGATTATCTTTTTACTCGTTTACTTTGCATTCTGCTCACTATCCTCCTTCCTGCTCAACCCCTCCCACACTCCTTTCCTCCACCCCCTTTCCCCTTCTCCTCTGAGCAGGTCGGGGAGGGGGGTTAGGTATCCCCCCACCTCCAACCCACTTTGGCACATCAAGTCTCTGCATGGCTAAGCACTTCCTCTCCCACTGAGGCCAGACAAAGCAGCCCAGCTAGAACATATCCCACATACAGGCAGCAGCTTTTGTTATGACCCCCATTCAAGACCCACATGAAGATCAAGCTGCACATCTGCTACATATGAACAGGAAGGCCTAGGTCCAGCCTGTGTAAACTCTTTTGGTTGGTAGTTCAGTCTCTGAGAGCCAAAGGGTCCAGGTTTGTCGACCCTGTTGGTCTTTCTGTGGAGTTCCTATCCGCTTCAGAGCCACAGTCTTTCCCCCTATTCTGTCATAAAAGTCCCCAAGCTCCATCCACTGTTTGTCTGTGGATGCCTGCATCTGTCTGAGGCAGCTGCTGGGTGGAGCCTCTCAGTTCTGAAGATTCTTAACTGCCCTTTTCCATCACATAATGCAAACACTTCCCAGAAATTTGTTTGGACAAAGACTGAAATCTCGTAAATGTTCCAGGTTCTTCCATCGCTACCTACTGGCCCTAACAAGCACCGAAACACACACACACACACACACACACACCTTGCCCGAGGCCCTCATATTACTTCCTGTCCTCTATATCACATCTTTTGAGGACCTTAAGCTGCCTACCTTCCACTTTGGGGACTTTGGATTACTCTGAGCTTCATGTCTCTTCTATTTTTTTTTTTTTCTGGTTAAATCACATTCGTCTTACTTATCTCTGCTCAAATAATTTTCCTTGCAAATATTTCCTCTGATCACATATTAGGTCAGGACCCCCCTATAATATCATGAACTTCCCCTTTTAGTACAATTTTTCATAGTAACTATATATTAATTGATGTGATTCACACTACCAATTCTGAGTGTGAAAGACTTAATAAGCAATTGTTAAATAAATAAATAAGGACCGGGGTTATGAATTTAAGGTCCTGTTGTATAGAACAGTTTAGAGAGTTATCTGTGACATTATTGTACACGCTAGCTGAGGTCATTATACTATTCATACAGCTTCTTAAAGTTTGGTTTTACAGGAACTCCTTTTGTGTTTAATTGATAGTTCACATACAAAAGATTCAAGGAAATATTTTACTTAAAAGACATGTTTGTGGGCTGGAGAATGGGCTCAGTGGTTAAAAGCACTTGCTGCTCCTTCATAGGTCCTGGGTTGGTAGCCAGCACCTATATCACACAGCTCACAACAACCTGTAACTCTAGCTCCAGGAAATCCTATATGTTGTGGCCTCTATAGTCATATGTAATCAGATTGTGCATACACACGTACACATAAACCAACAAACAAGCCTCAAAAACAAATAAAAATATATATTTGGCTTCCATTGTAGAGAAGCACTTTTTTCTTATTCCAAGTATTAAGGAAATACATTTAATTATATTCTTTTAGATGCTCATTAGTAACTACTTCAGAAAGAGATTACATGTATTTTCCCAATTCTTCTTGTTGTTGTATTTTTTGAGACAGTGTCTCTCTACATAGGCTTGTCTGTCCTGGAACTTGCTATGTAAACCAGGCTGACTTAAACAGAGATCCTCCTGCCTCTGCCTCCAGAAAGCTAGGATTAAGGTGTGTGCCAACCCACCCAGCCACTTTTCCTATTTTTAAGCAAAACTCCTTTTAATATGAATTGTATCTCCAATTCTTTTTAATATGAATGATAGTATCTCCAATTAGCTAAAGCTTCATTTATTTCTTGTATTTTTCCTTGGTTCCCAGTATTCTAATAGTTTAATCTACTGAGTAATCACTGAGCAGAGTGTCCTGAAATAAACACCATTCATCACCCTAATCCCCCAAGCTCTGCAAACAAATCCACAAGCTCATTCTTTAGTCTTGCTCTTTGATTCTTCCACTATACAGATTGCAAGAAATTATAGAACTACAGGCAGTGGATACCTGTACCACCACTTTTTTTCCTCATAGTAACCTTTTGATTAAATATCACAGTCCAAAGTCCCTACTCAGTTGAAATGGTAAAGAAATGTAAGACTGAAAAGTAACTTTTTAATATAGAAAACAAGTAGGAAATTTGAAAGCAACGCAGCTTCTACCTTTTAATAACTGTTTGTGAAACAAGAGTTGATAAGGCATATGCCATCTTCCAAATAATCACTTGTGATAGTGGCAAAACACTCAAGATTAAATAATTCTAAAGCACCACTAATGTTCCAAAATATCTAACGGTGATAAACACAACTTTCCTTTAACTTTTAAAAAACATAGATATATCTCAATGATTGGAATAGTTCTATAGGATTGCCATTTTGTCTATCCTCAACGGAAACTACTAAATGGTGATTTTTCTCTGTCTTCCACCAGACTCTCCCTTCAGGCATTGGGGTTGGGCTGAGGCTTACAAAAAGAGTGCAAAGGACCAATATGGAACCTCAGAAGATTCCCCTTCTAGACTAACTCAACCAGTCTACCTCTATTAGTGGTGGCTCAAAACCAAAATGTCAGACAACAGCAAAAACAACAACAACAACAATAATAATAATGTAAAACATATTTCAGGGGAAAGTAGGAATATAAAAATTATTCAAGTAAGTGTTGAGCTTTAATGTTTGACTTGCTGAAGTTTTTAAAATACTTTTTATAAGCTTTAGTTAATGTAATCCATATGTCCCTTTAGGAGTATATATGTTGGGCTAGTGAATCCAAGCTGATAGGAGACAACTTCAATGATAATTTGAGGAGACAGCTCAAGAAAGGAAAAGGAAAAGTCAGATAGAAAAGCTTATCTTGAGGGAATCTCAATTACAGAAGTGTTCAACTGAAAGTTTTGTAAGGAATGGTACCTTTAAATGCAAACTTCAAAGCCACCCTTTGAAGTGTAATAAGAAATAGGGTATGGTGCTTTAGAAGTCTCCAAAAGTACATCATACATGTATAGATGAGTGAGTCACACAGCTGATGGGTAGAACCCCTACACACTCTGCCAATTGGAGGCTGACCAAAGTAACAGTGGTATCACATAGGTATCAAGGAATGTACCGGACAAAGGAGAAGCACAAAGACTGGCCAGACCTGACAAGAATGTAGACACAGAGACATATAAATGCTTCTGCAATTCCCAGAACAAATGGACAGACAGTGGCTGTAGCCTAGGAACCTGGTTCCTGTGAATGTGTAAGAACTTATGAACAAAGTGGCTCGCATTGTGTACTTGCAGATGGAGAGCAAACATTGTCAGAACAGGGTGCCAGCACTGAAGATGGTACCATTTGTACCCACAGCCTGGAGAGGCCTGAGGGAAATAGCAGGCACATTTGTGACTCATGGATTTCACAGATTGATTCCTGATTCATACTGATCTTTTAATCTTCACATTCCTCAGTCACTTTCATTAGCTGTCACTACTGAGTTAGTCTCTCTTGAAACATCACAGATAAGAATATTAATGGATTCTCTGCAAACTGTGCTTTTTCTCCAATGGAAGTGACTCTTGATAATGTAATGAGAACTTTCATTCCAGACATTGGTCATATGTATCAGGTTCCATAAGCCACAGACCATCCTTACCTGGAATTTAAATGAGAATTATTATATCAACTTAAAATTTTATCTTGGGAAATCTGATTAGAGGAGCCATATGTTTGAGGAACAGTGCAAAATAGTTTTAAATATGACATGATACTGATGAATATTTTACTTTTCTTAGGATACCATCTTAATTCTGTTTTAAATAATTTTTATCATGATTCACAGAGCTGGACATATACCTGCATGTCTCACATGGTCAATCATTCTTCACACAGAGACCTTTAACATATTTTCAGTGATCTCTTCCTTTTGTTCTCATGGCTGTATGAATATATGTGCATGCAAAGGCACTAAATGAAGCTCTTCATCTAGAGATGGGGCCTCATGAAAATTCCACTATCTACATTGGCATGTCTCTCTGTGACATCCCTGTCATGTCTAGAAAATAACAGCAGAAGTCAGAAAAGTAGACATAGAGGGGAGGACAGGAGCCAAGGATCTCTAGAGAGAATAGGTTACAGGTGTTATGAATGGGAAGAGTGATGAGGTGACAGATGTTAGCTAAGGCATGAGAAGAAGAATAAGACAAAGGAAAATGGAGGGAGGAAAGGAAATAACACTAAGGATGTTGATTAAATGCAATAAGGAAGTATAATAATTTAAAAGCTTACCTAAGAATGGATATATATATATATATATATATATATATATATATATATATACATACATATACATATATACACACACATATTATATGGTATGTATACTCAAATAAAATACACATAGAGACAGAGAGAGAGAGAGAGAGAAAGAGAGAGAGAGAGGGAGAGAGAGAAAGAGAGAGAGAGAGAGAGAGTATTCGTAGTATTGGAAGGTCCTATGCCCGTTACAAGCATGAGTAACTTCTGTTCAAGTTTCATCAATGGGTAGGAAGGTACAAGAGATTTCCAAAGCAATAGAGGCTACTATCATTGCCTTGATTGTCTTTCAAAACTGGAAGGTAAGACTGTTCTTGAAGACACCACACTTCAGGCAAGGAAATTGAAGAATTTGAGCTTTGACTGACCTATTTGATTCCCCCATTGAGAACTATCATAGTATTAGAAGTTGTTATGCCAGCAATCAAGGGAGAACAGCAATTGATAGTCCTACCCAGCTGTGAAACTTATGAACCACAACAAAGACCAGCCTGGCAAGAAATTTCCAATTGTAAAATCCTGGCACTTTTATCTCACGAATAGCCAACAGCTGTCTAATTAGATCTAAGACCTGCTCATCAGAGGGCAAATTCATACCTACTACTGCAAACCTAGACAACTAACCATGACAATAGAAGTCATAAACCAAAGAGTCATAAACCAAACCTATTATTGCCATGCCCCTAAACTAATGTAATGTAAAACTGTATTCTTTATACTTCTCCATAAACCTATAGGTGGGTGTGACTCTTATCCCTCATCAATGAAGCTTCATTTTCAGAGGATGAAAATTATTACAGAAATCCATAAGTAGTCACATTGCAGCAGATAAGTGACTTTGGGGACCCAACCCCACCTGATGCATCTACAATGCATTCCTTGCAATAATGTTTAGGGAATGTTGCAAAAAAAGAAGGCAGCAAGATGATAAGTGGTAGAGGATAAATGTGCCTATCTGGTTTTCTTACTTCCACAATACTATGCACTACTTCATTTATTTATATTGGTAATTATCTTTACCTTTCATTTAGGATATAAACCCCCTAATAAGTTCTAGGTGATCCCTAAAAGCACTGTTGTCCTCTGGTTAAATTAGAGGCTTATGGGAGACACGTGATTAATGAAGTTTTGTCCAAAACCTAATTTAAGATGGATCCGGTGGGTTCCCCATTTCATCCCGTGGCTACTACTACTTCCAGAGTGTGTAACTTGAATATATATACATACACATACATACATATGTGTGTATACATATATTTATATACATAGATGTATATATATGCATATATATGTACATATATGTGTGCACTGGTATATCATATAAAGAACCTTCACATTGGTTCCCTGACCTGGAGTGAGGGCTGTTATGATTGGAAAAGACAAATAAAAGCCATTGGAGTTGACTCTTAGCAGAAAAAAAATAGTGAATCAAAGCCAATATTTCATCCCTGAAAGAACTCTAGAAATTAGTGCCACCATCAAGGACTTGAATGATACAAGGCTGATGGTGCCAGTTATATTCCACTTTAATTTCCCTATCTGTCTTTAAAGACACTAGATGGATCACAGAGAGTGACATTTGACTAACCCAAACTCAATAAAGTAGTAGCTCCAGTCCCAGCTACTGTACAAAATATGGTGTAGCTATTTGACTGGATTAAGGCATCTCCTGGTACACAATATGCAGTTGCTATTCCGGTATCAAGTGCCTTTTTTTCTCTGTATCCATCCCTAAGAACCATTAGTATACCATGAGACCAGCAGTATACTTGTATAGTTTTACCTAAGGGTATAGTAAGTCTCAAGGACTGTGTTATAGTTTAAAATGATCTTGGTCATCTAGTATCTAGAATGTTGCCAGGCACATAAATAGTCCTTGATATGTATTTATTCAATAAGTGAAGATATGAGAATTAAATTAAAGAATAATCTTGAAACATTTTTCTCATGGCATTATAACATCATAATTCTATGTAACCTAACTATGTCTTAAAGACATTACCCTCAATACTCAGTAGCAATTTCATATCTTATCTTAGATTACTTAGGCCTTTTTCAGACAAAGCTCTATTAATCACCTCTCATAAGCCCCTACTTTAATTAAAGAGCAACAATTCTTTTGGGGGTCTCCTAGAATTTATTAGTAGGTTTTATTTTTATTTCTTCAACATAATATTTTTTATGAATTATTTGGGAACTTCATACAATACATGCTGATCACATTAACTTATTCCTCCCCAGGTTCACCATCCCATCCTTGTTCCACCCACCACCACCACCAAAAGGAAAAATAGACCAAATCCAATTTGTGTTGCTCATATATTCATTGGAGCATCATCAAGGTCCCAGCGACCAGCTCCTTAAAGAAAACTGAATCCTTCCCCATCCCCTGTCAGAAGCTATCAACTGTGAGGAACTACACTTCTTCAACTTTATTATAAATGTTAAGCACTCTCTTCTATAGCTTTCTGTCGAGATTGTTTCTCTCTCTTTTTTTTTTTTTTTTTTTTTTGATTGTTTCTCTTTTGGTGGGGAAAGGGGAAGCAGTTGTCACGGAATCCTTCAATGTGTCTCATTTTCAGTTATGAATTTGTACTATTAGTACATTTTAAATACTAAAAAAAGAAGGAAAGAGATTGTGAAATTTACTCAATACCCAGTCTGTGTCATCCACGGAGTCAAGTAGAATTGTGTGCTCTGAGTGTGTGCTCCCTCTTGTTTCTGAGTGTGAGCTCCCTTTGTCTTTATTCCCCTTTCACTTTCTCTTCTTTTTTTTTAATTTATTTTTTTATTAGGTATTTTCTTCGTTTACATTTTCAATGCTATCCCAAAAGTCCCCCATACCCACCCCCTCCAATCCCCTACCCACCCACTCCCCTTTTTTGGCCCTGGGGTTCCCCTGTAATGGGGCATATAAAGTTTGCAAGTCCAATGGGCCTCTCTTTGCAGTGATGGCCGACTAGGCCATCTTTTGATACATATGCAGCTAGAGACAAGAGCTCCGGGGTACTGGTTAGTTCATATTGTTGTTCCACCTATAGGGTTGCAGTTCCCTTTAGCTCCTTGGGTAATTTCTCTAGCTCCTCTATTGGGGGCCATGTGATCCATCCAATAGCTGACTGTGATCATCCACTTCTGTGTTTGCTAGGCCCCGGCATAGTCTCACAAGAGACAGCTATATCTGGGTCCTTTCAGCAAAATCTTGCTAGTGTATGCAATGGTGTCAGCGTTTGGAAGCTGATTATGGGATGGATCCTTGCATATGGCAATCACTAGATGGTCCATCCTTTCGTCACAGCTCCAAATTTTATCTCTGTAACTCCTTCCATGGGTGTTTTGTTCCCATTTCTAAGAAGGGGCAAAGTGTCCACACTTTGGTCTTCGTTCTTCTTGAATTTCATGCGGTTAGCAAATTGTATCTTATATCTTGGGTATCCTAAGTTTCTGGGCTAATATCCACGTATCAGTGAGTATATATTGTGTGAGTTCCTTTGTGATTGGGTTACCTCACTTTATGTGGAAGCACCTTTGATGCCGGCTTTGTAGTTTGTTTTGATACTTGGAACCATTCTCAGGATTCCCTGGAATTTAGCTCATCTGTGCACACAACAAGTGCAGTTGTGAGGCTATGCTAGTGCCTGGCAAATACAGAAGTGGATGCTCGCAGTCATCTATTGTATGGAACACAAAGCCCACAATGAAGAAGATAGAGAAAGTACCCAAGGAGCTGAAGGGGTCTGCAACCCTATTAGAGGAACAACAATATGAAGTAACCAGTACCCCCAGAGCTGTGTCTCTAGTTGCATACGTAACAGAAGATGGCCTAGTGGCCATCATAGGGAAGAGAGGCCTTTGGTATTGCAAAGATCATATGCTTCAGTACAGGGGAAAGCCAGGTCCAGGAAGTGGGAGGGGGTGGGTTGGGGATCAGGGTGGGGGGATGGTATAGGGGACTTTTGGAGAGGAAACTGGGAAAGGGGATAGCATTTGGAATGTAAATGAAGAGAATATCTAATAAAAAAATTAAATAAAAAAAATGAAACTCCACTTTCAGGGAGGGAAAAAACCAAGTGCAATTCTTTCTTCTTTGTCCTGTTTGTTTTCATTTCAACTTCATTAATTCATCTTCTCTGAGTTAAGTCTTCCAGCCCCACTTAAAATCAATAGGTGTACCATTTGCTTTGGGGGCTTATTGATTCTCTCTACCTGGTTTAAAGAGCCCATTCCTGTGTAGGCATTTTATCATGAAACTACATAAATGAACATTGCCATTTGCACAAGGGAATTTGAAGACCTATTATTTGTCATTAAGAACTGCTTCCCTCTCCTCCTGGATAGAATTTCTATTAAATGTTCATATTGCTTTTTATTATTACTGTTACTCCTGTAAGATACCCAATGCTGTTTTATAATATAAGCCTAGCCTGTAGATTTTTTTTTTTTAGGTTTAACATCATTATGGAGGAATTTACAGTAAAGTTGACATCTGCTATAACTCGGGCTTGATTAAGTTGCCAAAAGATAAATAGCTATCTGTATTGATGACTTAACTAGTGACAAGCTACCTCACAGGTTAGGTATTTGGCCTCCAGTTTGAAAGGAACCATTCATCACAATGTGGATAGCGTGAGGAAGCATGTACAACTGAGGATGGCTATGCAGTAGGAACAGAAGGAACTGGTCACACTGGGGTATAGAAGCAGAGAGCCATAAATGCTGGCACTCCACATGTCTCTCCTTTTTATCTAATCCTTCACTCCTACCGTGTGGAAACTCCCTATTAGGCACACCCAAGGTGAGTTTTCATGCTGATTATAAATCTATGTAGGTTGAAAATGAAGATTACCAATTACACCATGTGAAGCTGAAGAGGTGGTGGGGGTGGGGGTGAGAAACTGCAATCATTGCTTAGAATGGCAGTGTGGCCCCAGAGGTTGGCTAATCAACATGCCCTTAGTCTATAGTGACCCCAAGAAGACATCATCTAGTTGCTGATTATATAATTCCATTGTTAGAAAAATCAGGACTTTAGAAACCATTCATCTAAACTCTTATATTGAGGCAAAAACATTTTACCTTTCTGATGATTTATTCCCAGTGATCATGGGTCTGATTTACAGGTCAACACAAGCTCTCCTTTCCCCTCCTTCCCAAGTGAAAAGGCTCATGTTATGACTGTAGGCGTAACTATGAGAAGAAAGCTCTTTCTTTTGTTTGACAAGGCCACCAAAGAATAAGCACTTTAATAAGCCATAGGACAGTCCGTTTCAAACAGCAGGAACAAACTTGCAGCAGGCAGCAGGAAGTCATTGTATCTGTTTGGAGGTAGGAGTCCGGTCGTGTTACCCAGGTACAAAGCAGAAGAGAGAGAGATGCAGTGTGGTAGCAAACAAATTTCACCTCTCCAAGGATAGCATACTATTGACACTGCATTATTTATTACTATATTTTTTTTAGCTCTTTGAGAGACAACTTCTAAATGCCTTAAAGGCAAGAGGTTATCACTTTGATCCTTGATTTTACCTCAGGAGTTCAGGGTGACCTGCTCCTAGAAATCTGTAGTAACCATTAAGACTGTGATTGTCTTCCTAGACACAAATAGCAGAGCTCATGACACAAACTGAAAAAGGGTTTCTGAGAGGTTGATTGCATATTGTCTTTGCTCTCAAGTCCCGTGCTGATCCTTTCAAGGCTTGGGAAATACACAGCATTTCAGAGTGGGATTTTTTTTTTTTTTTTTTGCTTGCTAAGTTTTTTGTTCTATCCTACCTGTAGGAAGGACTCCTCTCTGGGGATGTTGGATGGGTAGCTTTGAGCAAGAAGGCAAAGAGAAGCAGTGCCCAGTGCATAAGGAACAGTGCTAACTGAGCATGCTGCTGCAACCGCCCATGCCTGCACACTTTACCATCGGCAGGCCCTGCCTTCAGGAACATTAAATTCACTTGTAAAAGTCAGCGGTGCACTTTTCTGTAAACGAACTTCTTAAATATCTTCTTTATTGATTGCAAAAAAAAAAAAGTCATTCACTTGTAAATTTGCCTCTGTGATTTGGCTTAAAGATATTTATTTTCTATTTTACTCTAGAAACTACATGCAAAGGTTATTTTGGAAAGGAATATAATAAAAGAAATATTATACATATTGACTTAAGATTTTTTTTAAAGTTTTATCTTTTTGGTTTAAAGATGTCAGGGCCAATTAAAGACAATGCTGCTTTGCTTAACAGTTTTAGGAAATTAGGATCTGCTTCTAATTAAAGTGCTATAAAAATCAAATCATTACAATTTTTCCTAAAATACATTTTAATAAAAATGTTTATTTAACATATTAAGGATAATAACTCAGGGAGGGATATATTAACTGAAAATCAGTTTTCTTTAAAATTGTGGTTTTGTAAAAACTTATAAGCGCTAAACCCGCTGAGATTGATTTCAAAGGCTGAGTGAGTCTTGGGATGCAAGGTCTTACAGGAAAATATTCAGGAGAGATGATGGTATTCCTTGAAGGAAAGGAGAAATGTACTGTTATGTTCCTGACTTAGGAGGCTAGACCATTTTATTTCTACATACGGCTGATTTTAGAACTACGTTTATTTCTGGATTTACATTTTTAAGTAAAATACACTCCTTTCTCCGTGTTGAGCCTAAACATAATGTTGATTGAATCTTCCTTCTTTTCATTTTTTTCTCTTCCTCTTCCTCCTCCTTCTTCTTCTTCCAACATCATTCATTTATTGAAACAGCAGTTTAAGTAACATCCTATGCTAAAGGCCATATTAATGAGAAAGACAGGGCAAAGAGAGCTGCCCGGCGATACATATAGTGGGAGTAAAATGGTACACGTAATGGTAGAGAAAGCCATGGCAAGGGTAATTTTACTCATATATCACAATAAAAATAAAGCACTGTCCAAATATTGACAGTCAGCATATATTGTATGCTCTGATATATATGATAATTGTATATATATATATATATATATATATATATATATATCATAGAAGTGTGTGCTGAGATAAATGAAACATGTAGAAATATTACACAAAGAGTGACCAGAAAATAGCACAGAACTTAGTGTCTGGTTGAAGGACATGAAAAGTCCCCAAAGTCAACTGGCAACAACATTATGCCATATTAATGTGGTGGACTTAGCTCTCCCTATGCTAAAAATTGTATGTGAGTTTCTCCTTCACTGTTGTATATTGCTTTTGGACAAATTCTGTTTGCATTTATTTCTTTTGGAATTGGGCTTTATTCCACCCTGTTTACCTCAATATGTAGTTCATAGCAATGACTTGCTATGAATGAATTATGATGTTGGTATTTTCATTTATGGCAAATCATGTATGTAGCCAGAATATTATCACAAAACTAAAAGGTGTATTTTAAGAAAATATCCTTATAACAGTGGAAACTGCAATGTGGAACTAAAGTGGAACTGTGCCTTGTAAATGATTTTTAAATGTAAGACAAGGTTATTTAAAATAGATATTTTATTATAAATTATCATTACCTTGTTCCACTTGGCATTATGTGTACATTTAATTGAGATGTAAGATACTTTTATTTTATTCTCTGTCTTTTGACCTCCATTCATCACCAACACAACAACCATCAGATCCTTTTAATACCAGAAATAAAGAGAACAAGCATCATTTCTTCCTGAAATCGTCTATACCAAACATGTCCTGAGACAGTTAGAGTGTAGAGTTTATGATTTATGTTTGGCTTTTTCTAAGTGTGTATATGTGGACCTATATAACTATCATGGAAAGAAACATCTCAAGATGAAAACACACCTGTCTTTCAGGTGTCAAAGCAACAAAACCAATTCTGGAAAGACACACAGCTGGAACTATCTGGGCCCTGATTTTGAACACGAGGGCCTTAGATATTAGAAACGTAGTACAAAAAAAGTAACACAGCAGAAAGATGTGCTTGTCTTTCTTCAAAGCTAGCAATGCATTTTCACCAAAACACTTCATCTCAGCGTGTATTTCTAGGTAGGAGAGTGGTGCTCATTCTAAGACTGCAGATAAATTCTACTGTTGTTTTATTTAGCATAGAGGTTAACTTCTACTTCACAAAATGACAAACAATGACCAAGAGTCATCCAGTCTTGGCAAGTGGTCGTAAAGGCTTGGCTCTGAAGGTGCAACATAAAGGCACTCCAATTTCGCAAGCTTGAAAATCTGTATTTTCAAACAAGAACAATTGTTAAGGGATCCATATAGGAAGGAAAAATCAGGTAAGTTGTGATTTGAAGTAAAGCACTTAAAATTATTCATTTATGTTTATGTACACATGACACAGATGTATAAAAAATTGAATAGTAACGGTTATAATAATAGTACTCCAAAATATATTTTTGATAAATTTTATTTATTCTAGGAGAATTTCAAACAGTGTATATTTTCTTAACATTTTTCCTCTCTGTTTCCTTCCTCCAAGCCCTCCTGTGGACTCCTCCCTGCTCTCCTTCAGGGCCTCCTTTCTCACACACATACATCTATATTCCCAGGTATAACCTGTTGACTCCATATAGTGTTACTTCATTCAATATTTCTTAATCGGATTTATCCTTAGTTCTGTCCTCAGCTCCTCTCAGGTCTACCCTCTTCCATCTCATGTCTTTTTTTTTGTCATTTATTGGCTTTGTTTTGTCTTCTGCCGTTTTGAAGAGACTTTCCAAAGCAGCTATCTTGTTCCTTCGATTCTTACAATCTTTCCTTCCCCTCTTCCTTGATGTTCCTGGAACCTAAAGTAGACGGGTTGAGCTTTAAATGTATTAATAGGGAGTGGGCAGCCTCCTTGGTCAGTGGACCTCTGCGTTTTGACCAGTTATGGTTTTCCAAAGTGATTTCTGGCTTCACATCCCCCACTAAACGCTTCTTCAATGAAGGATGAGAGAACACTCTGTGTGGCTATCAGGATAAATATTGAGAATGCAGTTAGAAATCATATTGGTTTAGAAAACTGGCAGGTGTAGCTTTTCCTCTGGATTCCGTGGCCTCACCAGTCATGTGTAGTAGGCTACATTTGCAGTACCAGGTATGACTTCCCTTCTATCAAGCAATTATGTGATTATTGTTTGACCCCGAGATATAAGTTCCACTAAAGCTACTCATTGCTATGGCATATTGGCATTACAGATGGATAGGACTATTGATTGCTTTTTTTCTCTTAGTAGCTCAACATGGCTTTTCTGAACTGTGAGAGCTAGTCCCCAGTAAAGAGGCTTCCAGGTTAGATAGGGCTTGACACTCCAAATGTGGTGCCTGAAGTGGAGTTGTCTTCAGCAATGGAGTCTTATCTTAGTTTTCTGGAAATTACCAAGGACAATAACAATAAACTATATTCTTTTGGGGCTTTGTTGGTGTTCCCTGAGCAACAAGTTGAAAGAAATTTTCCCTTGCTTAGTACTTGGGTTTTTGTTAAACTGTCTAGGAATTTTGGGGAAACATTGTCACTCAAAGCAGAATAACTTCGATTAAACTTATGCATGCATGTGTGTGTGCATATATATTCTTTTAAGTAGTCATAAGATGATCTGTGGCTTTTTCAAGCAATATTACTACTATTGAGTCCTGCTGCTCTCAGAGTTCCTCTTTGTTGCTGAAGTTTCTTTCTCATCACCTAAGTTTTCCTCACCTGTTTTTGTTTGTTTGCTTTTTCTCATTCCCCTCTCCATAGCAAGCATGAACTACTAGTTCCATATAGTGCTCCTCCTATCCCCTTGATGGCCATTTTATACTTTCCTGATACCTGTGGCTGTTCCAGGTTATATACCTTGATCCTCTTCAGAGTTAACAGCATATGAATTGAGAACACATTTGGCTGAGGTTTGGCACTGACGTGGATGCAACAGTCTTCTTCAATTATAGTTTAGCTTATTGTCCTTTTAAAATCCTGTATTAATTATTCTAAAGCCTTTTCTATTTTTAAGAAGACTATAAAGGATTTGGAACACCATCAGTCTTTATACTGATAAAATCAAATTTAATCTTTAGAATATTTTTTATTACATATTTTCCTCAATGTTATCCCAAAAGTCCCCCATACCCTCCCCCCTACTTCCCTACCCACCCATTCCTATTTTTTGGCCCTGGCGTTCCCCTGTACTGGGGCATATAAAGTTTGCATGTCCAATGGGCCTCTCTTTCCAGCTAGAGTCAAGAGCTCCGGGGTACTGGTTAGTTCATAATATTGTTGCACCTACAGGGTTGCAGAGAATATTTTTATTTCCACGGTTATTTCAAAGAATACACAATTTTCCTTAAAAATTAAAAAAGAATACTATAAAAGACAGAAATAAAAAATAAAATAAAACATGAAAATAATAAAACATTTGCTAGCTTTGATTTGGGATTATTCTAGTGCCTTTTCATTTTTATGTTATTTTACATTATTATCTGAATCTTTCCTGCAATAACTTCTAAAATTTTCTTTTCTAAAACAGGAAAATGTTTTGTATACGGTAACGCTACTGATCCACTCTCTCTGCCTGTGTTGTGTGGAGGGTCCTATTGTGTCACAGCGATTGGAAGGGACTTTAGTAGACAGAGAATTTTAGCTCGGCATAGTTTTTTCCTTTTAACAATGTGAAGAAGTCACTCCATTTTCATCTTATCTGCATGGCTACCTACAAACCCTACACTATTATTCCCACTGTTTTTCTGTGTATAGTATCTTGCCTTTGCAATTCTGTCTTCATTGAATATTATATTTCTATCCTTTGTATTTGCTTGGTTTTCAATTGATTTTTAAGTTCATGTATATATGGGACCTGCAAATTTTACTACTTTTGAGAAAAATACTATTATCAGCTACGATTCATCAAACTTTATTATGTTTCATCCTATTCTTTCTTTCTGCTGTCAGTCCTAAACATATTAGACCATTAGATATTATCATGTAGTTCTATGATATCCTATTTGTCTTTTGGTACTGTCTCATTTTTGTCTCTCTTTCTTTTTAATTTAGATGAATTCTATTGGTTCACCTCCAAGTTAATGGTGCAACTAATTGTATTGCCTAATCTTAATTGTCAATTTGACACCTCTGGGAAGAGGAAACCCCAGTTGAAGTATTGCTTCCATCAGATTGGCCGCTGAGTATGTCTGTGGATATTTTTTTGATTTCTCATTGATATCAGAGGGCTCAGCCCACTGTAGGTTGCCCATTCTTAGGAAAGTGGCTCTGGTATTGCATAAGAAAGGTAGCTGAATTTGAGTCTGAGAATAAGCCAGGAAGCAGCATTGCTCTGTAGTCCCTGCTTAAAGATTCTGCCTTGATTCCCAGCATCTACTTCTCTCAATGATGAAATGCAGACCTTTAAGATGAAATAAACTCTTTCTTCCAAGGATTCTTTGGTCATTGTACTTATCACAGCAATGGAAAAGTATACAGAACTCTATAAACCATATAAAAAAAACCAATTTTACCTTTATTTGTTTGATTAGAATGTCTACCATTTGCATTTTTGGTTAGTATTATGCCTATCTGATATGGAATGCCTATCTAGCTTTTCTATTATCTGCTTTCAAATATTAATTCTAGTTATTTTAAATTATACTATATTCAAATACTATACTATATTCAATATGATATACTATATTCAAATATGATCACTTGAATGTTTTTTATCTCTTGTTTGTACGTTCAATCTTCCTGATTATTTCTCAATTTTTACTACTTGGTTAAAAGCAGGTATATTGGGTGGTGTGGGAGAGATGATAGAGTTTGACATTTACTCTAGGAAGTAACCATTCTTTTTTTCCTAATTTCTGTGTAGAAGGTATGGTCAGTCTATCTTGTGTAACCTTCCACTGATGCCACAGACACCTTAGTTTTTCATGGATTCTTTTTCTAGATTTGTCTCATCTTGGGGTTGGCACTGCTTTGAGCAATCAGTTTTCCTCAACTGCAGTTGTCTTTCTTTTTATGACTGAACTTTGGGGAATCTTTTTCTCCCTCTTGCTCTGCTTCCTCCTGTTTTTCCCTCCGAACTGTCTCTCAACTGTGGAGTTCTCATCAACACTTCTCAACTCCTGCAAAACTCATGATCAGGGCAAAGGTGGCACTATCTGTTGTTAATGATCCTAGTCTTCTTTCAGCTGTTGTTTTCTTTCATCTATAATGGTCTCATCCAGGAGGTGCATCTACACCTTTCCTAGTATCAGACATATTATATTCTGTCTCCTTTCTTGTTGGTGTGTGTGTGTGTGTGTGTGTGTGTGTGATTTTATTTTATTTCCATTAATTTATTTATTTACTCACTTTACATTCATCTCTGCTCTTTCCAGTCGCCGCCCCAAACACAGATCCTCCCCCATTCTCTCATCCTCTTTGCCTCTGAGGATGTGGAGGTCCCCCTGGGTATCAACCCACCCTGGCACACCATTGAACTTGGCACATTCTCTCCCACTGAGGACAGACAAGGTGTCCCAGAGGGAAATGGGATCCATAGGCAGGCAACAGGTTCAGGGACAGCCCAAACTCCAGTTGCTGTGGGATCCACATGAAGACCAAGGTGGACATCTGTTTCATGTGTGCAAGTGTCCAGTCCATCTTGATTGGGATGGTGGTTCAGTCTCTGGGAGCCCCCCTGGGTTACACATTAGTTGACTCTGTTGGTTTGCCTAGGCACTATCCTCTATAGTGCCCATTGTAAAATAAACTTGCTCCATTTCCTGAGGATGCTCATGCTGAATGCTAAAACAATGAGAGAGGCTTGCCGCTGCCCCTCCACACTCTCTGTTCATCCCATGGTTGCACTGAGGGGAAAAGCTTTCCTCTTTCATCACTTTTTTTCCCTTAGTAAGTGAGTAATGCATCTTATGTCATTTGCATCCCTTCCTCTCTGCTACAACACTTCCTGTACACTCTATTACACACACTCTCTCTCTCTCTTTCTCTCTCTCTCTCTCTCTCTCTCTCTCTCTCTCTCTCTCTCTCTCAAACTCAAGCACTTTCCTTTTCGAAATTATTATTGATGTATGTATGTGTGCACACGTGTGGACATAGGCATATGTATATAAATGAGTCCATTTACTGTTTTTTTTTAAATATTTTTATTACATATTTTCCTCAATTACATTTCCAATACTATCCCAAAAGTCCCCCATAGCGCCCCCCACTTCCCTACCCACCCATTCCCATTCTTTTGGCCCTGGCATTCCCCTATATTGGGGCATATAAAGTTTGCAAGTCCAATGGGCCTCTCTTTCCATTGATGGCCGACTAGGCCATCTTTCGATACATATGCAGCTAGAGGCAAGAGCTCCAGGGTTCTGGTTAGTACATTATGTTGTTCCAACAATAGGGTTGCAGATCCCTTTAGCTCCTTGGGTACTTTCTCTAGCTTCTCCATTGGGAGCCCTGTGATACATCCAATAGCTGACTGTGAACATCCACTCCTGTGTTTGCTAGGCCCCGGCATCATCTCACAAGAAACAGCTATATTTGGGTCCTTTCAGCAAAATCTTGCTAGTGTAAGCAATGGTGTCAGCGTTTAGAAGCTGATTATGGGATGGATCCCTGGATACAGCAGTCTCTAAATGGTCCATCCTTTCATCACAGCTACGAACTTTGTCTCTGTAACTCCTTCCCTGGGTGTTTTGTTCCCAATTCTAAGAAGGTGCACAGTGTCCACACTTTGGTCTTCATTCTTCTTGAGTTTCATGCGTTTATCAAATTGTATCTTATATCTTGGGTATCCTAAGTTTTGGGCTAATATCCACTTATCAATGAATACATATTGTGTGAGTTCTTTTGTGATTGTGTTACTTCACTCAAGATGATGCCCTCCAGGTCCATCCATTTGGCTAGGAATTTCATAAATTCATTCTTTTTAATAGCTGAGTAGTACTCCATTGTGTAAATGTACCATAATTTCTGTATCCATTCCTCTGTTGAGGGACATCTGGGTTCTTTCCAGCTTCTGGCTATTATAAATAGGGCTGCTATGAACATAGTGGAGCATGTGTCCTTTTTACCGGTTGGGACATCTTCTGGATATATGCCCAGGAGAGGTATTGCTGGATCCTCCGGTAGTACTATGTCCAATTTTCTGAGGAACCGCCAGACTGATTTCCAGAGTGGTTGTACAAGCTTGCAATCCCACCAACAATGGAGGAGTGTTCCTCTTTCTCCACATCCTCGGCAGCATCTGCTGTCACCTGAATTTTTGATCTTAGCCATTCTGACTGGTGTGAGGTGGAATCTCAGGGTTGTTTTGATTTGCATTTCCCTGATGATTAAGGATGTTGAACATTTTTTCAGGTGCTTCTCTGCCATTCGGTATTCCTCAGGTGAGAATTCTTTGTTCAGTTCTGAGCCCCATTTTTTAATGGGGTTATTTGACTTTCTGGAGTCCACCTTCTTGACTTCTTTATATATATATTGGATATTAGTCCCTTATCTGATTTAGGATAGGTGAAGATCCTTTCCCAATCTGTTGGTGGTTTTTTTGTCTTATTGATGGTGTCTTTAGCCTTGCAGAAGCTTTGTAGTTTCATGAGGTCCCACTTGTCAATTCTCGATCTTACAGCACAAGCCATTACTGTTCTATTCAGGAATTTTTCCCCTGTGCCCATATCTTCAAGGCTTTTCCCCACTTTCTCCTCTATAAGTTTCAGTGTCTCTGGTTTTATGTGAAGTTCCTTGATCCACTTAGACTTGACCTTAGTACAAGGAGATAGGAATGGATCGATTCCCATTCTTCTACATGTTAACAACCAGTTGTGCCAGCACCATTTGTTGAAAATGCTGTCTTTCTTCCACTGGATGTTTCTAGCTCCCTTGTCGAAGATCAAGTGACCATAGGTGTGTGGGTTCATTTCTGGGTCTTCAATTCTATTCCATTGGTCTATTTGTCTGTCACTATACCAGTACCATGCAGTTTTTATCACAATTGCTCTGTAGTAGAGCTTTAGGTCCGGCATGGTGATTCCACCAGAGGTTCTTTTATCCTTGAGAAGAGTTTTTGCTATCCTAGGTTTTTTGTTATTCCAGATGAATTTGCAGATTGCACTTTCTAATTCGTTGAAGAATTGAGTTGGAATTTTGATGGGGATTGCATTGAATCTGTAGATTGCTTTTGGCAAGATAGCCATTTTTACAATGTTGATCCTGCCAATCCATGAGCATGGGAGATCTTTCCATCTTCTGAGATCTTCTATAATTTCTTTCTTCAGAGACTTGAAGTTTTTATTATACAGATCTTTCACTTCCTTAGTTAGAGTCACGCCAAGATATTTTATATTATTTGTGACTATTGAGAAGGGTGTTGTTTCCCTAATTTCTTTCTCAGCCTGTTTATTCTTTGTGTAGAGAAAGGCCATTGATTTGTTTGAGTTAATTTTATATCCAGCTACTTCACCGAAGCTGTTTATCAGGCTTAGGAGTTCTCTGGTGGAATTTTTAGGGTCACTTATATATACTATCATATCATCTGCAAAAAGTGATATTTTGACTTCATCTTTTCCAATTTGTATCCCTTTGATCTCCTTTTGTTGTCGAATTGCTCTGGCTAGGACTTCAAGTACAATGTTGAATAGGTATGGAGAAAGTGGACAGCCTTGTCTAGTCCCTGATTTTAGAGGGATTGCTTCAAGCTTCTCACCATTTACTTTGATGTTGGCTACTGGTTTGCTGTAGATTGCTTTTATCATGTTTAGGTATGGGCCTTGAATTCCTGATCTTTCCAAGACTTTTATCATGAATGGGTGTTGGATCTTGTCAAATGCTTTTTCCGCATCTAAGGAGATGACCATGTGGTTTTTGTCTTTGAGTTTGTTTATATACTGGATTACGTTGATGGATTTCCGTATATTGAACCATCCCTGCATCCCTGGGATGAAACCTACTTGGTCAGGATGGATGATTGTTTTGATGTGTTCTTGGATTCGGTTAGCAAGAACTTTATTGAGGATTTTTGCATCAATATTCATAAGGGATATTGGTCTGAAGTTTTCTATCTTTGTTGGGTCTTTTTGTGGTTTAGGTATCAGAGTAATTGTGGCTTCATAGAATGAGTTGGGTAGAGTACCTTCTGTTTCTATTTTGTGGAATAGTTTGTGAAGAACTGGGATTAGATCTTCTTTGAAGGTCTGATAGAACTCTGCACTAAACCCATCTGGTCCTGGGCTTTTTTTAGTTGGGAGACTATTAATGACTGCTTCTATTTCTTTGGGGGATATAGGGCTGTTTAGATCATTAACCTGATCTTGATTCAACTTTGGTACCTGGTATCTGTCTAGGAACTTCTCCATTTCATCCAGGTTCTCCAGTTTTCTTTAGTATAGCCTTTGGTAGAAGGATCTGATGGTGTTTTGGATGTCTTCAGGATCTGTTGTTATGTCTCCTTTTTCATTTCTGATTTTGTTAATTAGGATGCTTTCCCTGTGCCCTCTAGTGAGTCTGGCTAAGGGTTTATCTATCTTGTTGATTTTCTCAAAGAACCAGCTCCTTGATTGGTTGATTCTTTGAATAGTTTTTCTTGTTTCCACTTGGTTGATTTCACCCCTGAGTTTGATTATTTCCTGCAGTCTACTCCTCTTGGGTGAATTTGCTTCCTTTTGTTCTAGTGCTTTTAGGTGTGTTGTCAAGCTGCTAATGTGTGCTCTCTCTAGTTTCCTTTTGGAGGCACTCAGAGCTATGAGTTTTCCTCTTAGAAATGCTTTCATTGCGTCCCATAAGTTTGGGTATGTTGTGGCTTCATTTTCATTGAACTCTAAAAAGTCCTTAATTTCTTTCTTTATTCCTTCCTTGACCAAGGTATCATTGAGAAGAGTGTTGTTCAGTTTCCACGTGAAGGTTGGCTTTCTATTATTTATTCTGTTATTGAAGATCAGCCTTAGTCCATGGTGATCTGATAGGATGCATGGGACAATTTCAATATTTTTATATCTGTTGAGGCCTGCTTTGTGACCAATTATGTGGTCAATTTTGGAGAAGGTACCATGAGGTGCTGAGAAGAAGGTATATCCTTTTGTTTTAGGATAGAATGTTCTGTAGATATCTGCCAGCTCCATTTGATTCATAATTTCTCTTAGTTTCACTGTGTCCCTGTTTAGTTTCTGTTTCCATGATCTGTCCATTGGTGAAAGTGGTGTGTTGAAGTCTCCCACTATTATTGTATGAGGTGCAATGTGTGCTTTGAGCTTTACTAAAGTTTCTTTAATGAATGTGGCTGCCTTTGTATTTGGAGCATAGATATTCAGGATTGATAGTTCCTCTTGGAGGATTTTACCTTTGATGAGTATGAAGTGTCCCTCCCTGTCTTTTTTAATGACTTTGGGTTGGAAGTCAATCTTATCAGATATTAGAATGGCTACTCCAGCTTGTTTCTTCATGCCATTTGCTTGGAAAATTGTTTTCCAGCCTTTCATTATGAGGTAGTGTCTATCCTTTTCTCTGAGATGAGTTTCCTGTAAGCAGCAAAATGTTGGGTCTTGTTTGTGTAGCCAGTTTGTTAGTCTATGTCTTTTTATCGGGGAGTTGAGTCCATTGATATTAAGAGATATTAAGGAAAAGTAATTGTTGTTTCCTGTTATTTTTGTTGTTAAAGTTGGCATTTTGTTCTTGTGGCTGTCTTCTTTTAGGTTTGTTGAGGGATTACCTTCTTGTTGTTTCTAGGGCATGGTTCCTGTCCTTGTATTGTTTTTTTTCTGTTATTATCCTTTGAAGGGCTGGATTCGTGGAGAGATAATGTGTGAATTTGGTTTTGTCGTGGAATACTTTGGTTTCTCCATCTATGTTAATTGAGAGTTTGGCTGGGTATAGTAGCCTGGGCTGGAATTTGTGTTCTTTTAGTGTCTGTATAACATCCGTCCAGGACCTTCTGGCTTTCATAGTCTCTGGTGAAAAATCTGGTGTAATTCTGATAGGCTTGCCTTTATATGTTACTTGGCCTTTTTCTCTTACTGCTTTTAGTATTCTATCTTTATTTAGAGCATTTGTTGCTCTGATTATAATGTGTCGGGAGGTATTTCTTTTCTGGTCCAGTCTATTTGGAGTTCTGTAGGCTTCTTGTATGTTCATGGGCATCTCTTTCTTTAGATTTGGGAAGTTTTCTTCTATAATTTTGTTGAAGATGTTTGCTGGTCCTTTGAGTTGAAAATCTTCATTCTCATCCACTCCTATTATCCGTAGGTTTGGTCTTCTCATTGTGTCCTGTATTTCTTGGATGTTTTGAGTTAGGATCTTTTTGCATTTTACATTTTCCTTGATTGTTGTGCCGATGTTCTCTATGGAATCTTCTGCACCTGAGATTCTCTCTTCCATCTCTTGTATTCTGTTGCTGATGCTCGTATCTATGGTTCCAGATTTCTTTCCTAGGGTTTCTATCTCCAGTGTTGCCTCATTTTGGGTTTTCTTTATTGTGTCTACTTCCCTTTTTAGGTCTAGTATGGTTTTGTTCATTTCCATCATCTGTTTGGATGTGTTTTCCTGTTTTTCTGTAAGGACTTCTACCTGTTTGATTATGTTATCGTGTTTTTCTTTAAGGATTTGTAACTCTTTAGCAGTGTTCTCCTGAAATTCTTTAAGGGATTTTTGTGCTTCCTCTTTATTGTCTTCTGCCTGTTTAGCAGTGTTCTCCTGCATTTCTTTAAGTGTGTTATTAACGTCCTTCTTGAAGTCCTCTATCATCATCAGGAGATATGCTTTTAAATCCGTGTCTAACTTTTCCGGTGTGTTGGGGTGCCCTGGACTGGGCGAAGTGGGGGTGCTGGGTTCTAATGATGGTGGGTGGTCTTGGTTTCTGTTAGTAAGATTATTACGTTTACCTTTCGCCATCTGGTAATCTCTGGGGTTAGTTTTTATCGTTGTCACTGTTTAATGATTGGAGCAGAAGCTGTGTTCCACTCACCAGCAGTCTCTAAATCCTGCGGCGGGGGTCGTGGGTAGCTGATGGTACCCTGGTGCTGGTCCAGCCGGAAGAGGCCTGTGGTCCTACTCAGGCCGTTTTTCTGCTTCCCTAACTAATGCAGTCTCTGGTCCCGCGTGCAATTGGATTGGAGCAGAAGCTGTGTTCCACTCTCCAGAAGTCTTAAGATCCAGCAGTCCCAAAATCCTGCGGCGGGGGTCGTGGGTAGCTGGCGGGTGTCAGGCAACCCTGCGCTCCCGCTACCCCGGTGCTGATCCGGCCGGATGAGGCCTGTGGCCCTACTCAGGCCGGTTTCTGCTTCCCTAACTAATGCAGTCTCAGGTCCCGCGCAATTGGATTGGAGCAGAAGCTGTGTTCCACTCACCAGCAGTCCCAAAATCCTGCGGCGGGGGTCGTGGGTAGCTGGCGGGTGTCAGGCAACCCTGCGCTCCCGCTACCCCGGCACTGATCCGGCCGGATGAGGCCTGTGGCCCTACTCAGGCCGGTTTCTGCTTCCCTAACTAATGCAGTCTCTGGTCCCGCGCAATTGGATTGGAGCAGAAGCTGTGTTCCACTCACCAGCAGTCCCAAAATCCTGCGGCGGGGGTCGTGGGTAGCTGGCGGGTGTCAGGCAACCCTGCGCTCCCGCTACCCTGGTGCTGATCCGGCCGGATGAGGCCTCTTACTGTTTTATGTATGTTTAATGATACCCATTTGAGACTGGATAAGCGACTATGAGCTTGTCTTAGTGGAAGGTCTTTTCTAAACTTCTCTCTCTCTCTCTCTGCCGAGTATTTATTCTAAGAACTGAAGGACTAACCTGTCTGTACGCCTGTGCAAAAGTCCCTTGCTTTTTCAACTCTGAACATTTGTGCTAATCCTGACTCAACCTTTATGGTTCATTGAAACATTTTTTGAGAACATGTGTGTGAGCGTGTGTATGTGTGTGCATGTGCATGCACATGCACCTGAGAGTGTATGTGGGTATACATATGGAAATCTTGCCCAAAATTGGCTTCTGTGAAGCCTTGCATCTGCCACAATTATTGAATTCTGGGCTTGCCTACGTTTTTGTGAACTTTAGGCTAACTGGTTTTCCTCTAACTTCAGCTTTGTAATTGATTCAGAAAGGTATAATTTTACAGATATACTGACTTTTTTGTGATGCACACTTGGGAATGATATTCTTTGTAGATTTTATATGCTAAGTAGGCTTTTCTTTGATCTTTACAGCAGCATTTTGAATTCTTCTATTTTGTACCCAATTTACAAATGAAGACTTGGAAGTTTGAACTGCATAATTAATTAGCTCAGGATAAATTAAAGCAGAACCAAGTGTCTGGTCCTAGCCTTTTGTGTCTAATTCTAGAATGAGGACAAGGAATTTCCAGCATGTTTTTGTGTCAGTCTTTAACAATAAGCTTGGAGTTTGTTGAAATAAAATTCTATGATATAGCAAGTATCTTTTTGCATCTATGTTGTTTACAGAATAGTCACCATAAGCTTCATTGTAAGTGAAAATATTATTACATCAAGGGTTTGATAATCTGCTTCAGTGAGCTTTTCCATCATGCTGTGGGTCTGCCTGGGAGCTGATGCCTTTTCTAGTCATTCACCTATACCATGCTTGCAAACTTGGGCAACTCCTTTGCTTTATACAAACTTGGTTCATGTATCTCATTCTCCCTCTCCCTCCCCCTCCCCCTCCCCCTCCCCTCTCCCTCTCCCTCTCCCTCTCCCTCTCCCTCTCCCTCTCCCTCTCCCTCTCCCTCTCCCTCTCCCTCTCCCTTCTTCTTCTTTTCCTCTCAATGATGTCAACTATGAAGTCTCCTATTAAAGAAGCACAGAGGTCTTCCAGCAAATCCTACAAAAGTGCCTGTAACTTTTATCCCTTGGACACATGGCCACTTTCTCTGTATGATTTTCTCTTCACTATGGAGCACTGTTCTTTTGGTACCTGCTGTCTTGCCTGTTCTCTCACTTTTAGCCCGCCACTGATACTCATAATATGCTTTAGTAAATAGTAAACATTTTAAGCTAAAAAAGAAAAAAAAAAGATAATGGGAAAAGTAACCTTTGAGCAGATAAGCTCTTCTTCACCTTTTCAGGACACTATTAAAAGTTGCCAGAAGGCATCTGCTAAATACTCTCAACTAAGTTTACACCTCCAAGCCATCATAGTAAAAGAGACACAGGGAGCCTGTGAGATTCTATCACCTGGTGAACCACCCTCAGTACCTATTGATACAGCTCTAGATTCATAAGCTGGAAACAGCCTCTGGAAACCTTATCACAATTTTTCTAATGCATTGATAACCAGCTTCTTTCAACTATTCACCACCCTGTTTAGCTTCTGATGATTTCGGGTTTATGTATTTGATTGGGATGTTTTAAAAGACTGACTTCATTCATCAGAATTTGGAAAATTACTTATAGGCAGCATTTTCTCTGAGTACAGGGGTTTTCAATGTGAAAACGGTGACATTTGCTATCACCTATCTAGTTATATAACATCTGGGAAAGTTTCCCCATCTCTCCATTCTTCTGTTCAGTTATCTGTGAGGTGGAGTCAGTAATATCAACCTAAAAAGATCAGCTAAGCTAGTCAGGATAGGCAAAACATTTAAGAACAGCATTCAGCATACAGCATGCTATAAAAATAAGCTGATTTGTGTACACTGAAAGAAAAAAATCAGTCTTGAGGCAAAGATAGCTATTAGTGGCCCTAAATATCTATAGATATCTAAATATCTATAACCTAAGTCAAATTTTTATAAAATTTGAAAAAAGCCCAAGTTTCCTTCAATGGCTATATGGTGATGCTTATTTATTTTCAAGAATGATAAAGAACTATGAATCATTAATAAAATCAGCTAAAAACTGAGAAAATTTTATCAATCCTTTTTTTTTGTCATTTTCCATTATCTGAAAACTAGCAATTATGTTTACAATGACCCAGTTCCCCTCTCTTCTCCAATTTAAATGAGTTGACTTTAGAGCCACTTCACATGCATGACTTCATAATTTTATATTCATGATGTGTTAGTCATCTCCTCTGTGCTGCCCTCATTCCTACTGGCAATCAGAATATCCTCAGATGAATTTCACAGACACTTGAAAATTAATTCTGCAAAAGGCTGAGGAGGTCACTGGACTTAAAGCACAGTTTTAGCTTAGATCTTAGTCACAATCTGAATTCACATATGCAGGCTTATTGTATGTATACTTTTGGAATAATAAGGAAATCCATGAAAGAAACAGGGAAAAGTCAAAAGAAGCAGGGGGCTGAAACAGTCTATCATCAGAAAAACTGAGTCTGGTAAGAATCATGGAGTATTAGCATACTGGGAATTTTTAGCATATTTCTAGTCAAAGGTTCATCTATATTAATAGGTATTTGTAACAAAGAAATAGCTTCTGTAGTTTTCTATCTAACTGATTTTTTAATAAATTATGTATTTCTTTCTACTTACCATATAACATTAATGAGATTAGATACAGCTATAATGATCATAATGATTGCTTTGGGGTATATGAAAAACACTTCAGTGCATAGTCGTTATTATTTTTCCTTATTATTGAAATTATGAAATTACATTATTTCTCTCTTCCCTCTCCTCCCACCTTGCTTTTCCATATACCTCTTTTTGCTCTTTATCAAAGTCATGCTCGCTTTTTTCATTAACTGCTGTTATTCACTTGGTCTGTATGTTACTCATATGTGTGACATCCCTACCTCAGGGACATCTCCTTAATAGTGCTCCTTTCTAGTACATAAATATGGATAGATTTCTAAAAACCTGAATACAATGGATGTGTAGAAATTACAGTATTTTCCTATGGAGTTCATAATCTATGACTCATCTTTGATCCAATGAGATTAACTACACTGTTAGAAGAAACCGGACAGGACAGCTCTGTTTCTAAGTTTGCCCTCAGACGTGCTGGGCTGAGCAACTTCAGATGTCAAGGCTGTTTTGAAGATCAGTGTGAAGTTGGATGTGAAATTTCACTTGCTATGTTAAACATTGGACAATGATAAGTTTGTGCAGACTCTGCAGGGTTACTAATATTTTAACAGATTAGCGATATAATAGTATTTACTGAAGAATGGTTAAATATGACTGTGGCTTGAAATATCCTTTAAAATGTACAGTAGTTTCTGTAGTTTGGAAAAAATACAACTCTGCTCTCAATGGGTTGTGAAAGGTCATGACAAAGCTGGATCGCCTCAGTGACCATGATGTTCCTGTTAACAGTGTTCGTCCATGCTTACAATATTTGAATAGGATCCAGTGGCTGATCAGAGTCTAATGAAATCAAAGTTTTCCCATCTGTGCAAAAAGTTCGATATGATTTTATCTGCAATATACAAAAACCCAAATCTTGCAGAGTGTGAGAAAAGGGTAAAGGGTAGGTGACTCTAGGTTCTAGTTGCAATTGACTTAGAAGAGCTGTGACATCCCAAGGCAAGCAAGGATGTATAGAACACTCACTGTGATGGAAACCTAGGAGATGTGCTCTGAAAGATGAGGAGGATGTATAGAACACTCACTGTCGTGGGAATCTATGAGGTGTGCTCTGTAAGATGCGGAAATGCTATGCATAAAGATTCAGACTTGTTGAATGCAGTGTTATAAGAAAATATTTCCTGCAGCTCACTGGAATGGTAGACTGAGATATTTTGCTGGATCGCAATTTGGAGTGCTACCAGCAAAAAGAAGAGAAGTGAGGTTTAAAGCTTCCTGAATGTTGGAGGTTTCTATCTCTTTTCATTTCTGTGCCTTTTGTTATTTTATTCTTGTTTGTTTGTTTGTTTGTTTGTTTGTTTTTAACTTGCCTCTTTGTTTTCCAAAGGAGAAAGAGAAGGAAGTCGCAAAGTTGGGAGGGTGTGGAGGTGGAGAGGATCTGAGAGCATATGCTGAAGGGAAGCATGAACAAAATATATTATATGGAAAAATTTAATTTCAATAGGAACAATTTAAGCTGAAGCTGTGATTAAACATGTATATATCATGATTTAGCAAACCTGGCAGAGCAAGCTGTATCAGTGGAATGATCAGGATATGAACTAAGATAAATTACTTAAGACTAGTATCATAGGTCAATGTGCTGAGGTTGAGTAATCTGAAGAATTTCTAATATGGCCAAGCTGTTGGATCTCTCTGAAGATACTGGGCCACATCTTATGGTAAGAAATAGCATCACACCATCAAAATGTTTCAATGTCTCCTTTACTAATACAATAAAAAACTGATCACAAATTTCAAGACATCCTTCTATCCTTATTCATTCATTGTGATGTAAAGCTTTTCACTGTAAATGGCAGAAATACATTTTCCTGAGCAGAATCAGGCCTGTCTTTCCTGTATGTTAATTAAAACCCAGTGGGAAACATAGGTAGGCCACACGTGCATATCTTTCATTTTGTTTCGCAACAACAAGCTATGTGTTAAATAAGTTTATTATAGTAAGCTATTACTAACTATGGAGATATTTTGGTTTCAGATGAATTGACAAGAATCTGTTTTATAAGTGTAAAATATTTTTGTTCCTGGTAAACAATTTGGGTTTCAATTTTCATGCTATTTAGATATGTTTAATATATTGAAGGAAGTCAAGTCTGAGGAATCAAAACATCTTGGCTATTGAAAAAGTAATGATTTATTAACCAACGTCAAACCTACCAATGAAATGTGAATGACGCAGTAACTTTAATCCTGTAATTAGAAAACCAATTACAAAAACATGAAAATACGTGAGTTTCAATTCACCTCATGAGTATTTATTGAGCTCTCACCATATGCCAAAGATTTTTTTAACCTATATTTCTCTGAGGCAAATCAATTCAGATTATAATTGCAAATAAGGTTTACAATAAGAAGGCGTTGTACAAGGCCGGGAATTTAGTGACTGTGATCACAAAAATGAGTTGGATGTAGTTACAGAATCTCACTGTGGCTTGGAAACGATGATGCGTTTGTTTTCTGGTGTTCCTTAGAAGGCTGTCTATGAGCTCTAAGATAGAAGTACTTGGAAATAAAGATTAGTTAGTTTGGGCACTTTTCTCATGGCCCTATTGCTTAGCAGATAAAGGTGATTTTTAGAGTTTCTGACAAATCTCTGGCATTATTCTTCTTCTAGGTGGAAGAGGGTAAGGATCTGTGTCCAATAAAGAATTATCACAGCAATTAGGGACCCGAGTGGGGATGTGAATTTCTTAGAGCGACAAGCACATACTTTTTACAGAGGTGCATGAAGGCTGATTTGAAATTAAGGTTAATTTCATCAAGTGGCATTTAAAGGGCAGAGAACAGTGAGCGCCTGTGGTTGAGACCTGATGCCTCTTCTCCCATTCAGCTTCTCATTAGAAGTGACTCATTTAGCGATCCAGTGCACTCCAATAACCACAGTGCATAATTTCCCCATATCTCATTTTAAAGCTTATGTGACACTGGCGGTCTTATTTTCCCCCTGCTTTCTTACATGGATAAAACATAATAATTTTCTGTTAGTGTATATCAGAAAGTCTGTGGGCTTGCAGGGGCGTCTGATATGAATTGGTTTGACTTTTCGAAGACCTGCCTTTACTTCATGCCATCTTTACTTAGACATTTAGACTTTGGAGCCTTCATTGCTCCAGTTAAAAAGATAACTGATAAACCTGAAGGTTTTAGAATAAACCTGATGTTTAGAATAGAAATATACGGTGTCTGTCGGTTCTTTTCCTCTTCCAGATTGGACACCCAGTATCTGTAATTTATCCACTAATTTGTTCATTCATTTAATTTTGTATTGAGCACACACATTATCCTAAATATTGTATTAAGCACTGGGATGCAGCAGTGAGATAAATAAGCCTTACCTTATGGGGTTCATATTCTTATCCACAAGCAATGATTATAGTCTGGTTAAGACTTTGCCTCTAAAGTTATAAATATGTATAATTATAAAATTATCTTCTGTAAGCTAAAAAAAAATCTTATCTCTAAATTTATCTTTCTTTTATGTCTTTATTTCCTTCCTTAACACTTTCTGTTTTATCTTCTAATTATAATACTTTTTTATATGTCAAACACTATTTTCAGCTTAGGAGAGAGTCACAGAGTAGGGAAAGAAAGGTTCACAAAAAAATGAATTTTTATCCACAAGATTCTGAATGTCTAAGTGAAGACAGAAAAATTAAGTTATGTACATGTATTCACATACTAATTGAGAAATAAATACATAATTATGAATATGTAATTACATTAAATGAAGCAAAAATGTGGTTATGAGTGGTATATAATCATGTGTTTAATGATAAATGGTCATGTGACCAATAAGATTTCAGAGAAAAGAAAATAAGTCAATAATAATTGTCAAAGAAAACTCCAAAAACTAAATGAGAATGAGCCCATTTTAAAGGACAGATACAATATAGACACATAGAGAGAAAGAGTCACATCAAGCTGAATTTGATTCTCCTAGCTTCTTATCTTCATATCTTTAATTAGTTTTATTACGGTAGTTTTTCTGGATTTTTGATTCATAAAATACTTTGAAAATCAACACGTATGACATGAAAACAGAAAGTTTCCATTGGCTCCACCAATAAATTCATGTTTCTCGAGTATCATTTCATATTTTTCACCTTATCCAGTGATAAGTGAGATGCTATTACAATAATTTGGTTTATTGGCAAGTGGACTGCACAGAGTCTTCTTGGGGGTCTTCTGCGGACAGAAGGTTGGGTCTTCTGTCTGCACACAGATTATGGTGATTCGTAAACTCTCATGGGCCTTGGTACTGAACTGGGAAAGAAGCTGCATTCTAATTTCTTCTTTGTTCCAGATCCCTCAACATCAACCCCAGATGCATGCACTGCTTGCTGCCACCTACTTCTGTTCTTATGGTTGACTTCAGCTAGCTAAACTTTGCAGTGTGTCCCGAGAGTGGATGCAAAACCTCCTCACCACCATCTACATCTTGAGTAGACCATTTTACTTTCTGGATGTGTGCACACACTGGGAGAATTCATTAGCTCCAGATGTATTGGGCATAGACTTTGCTCCACTTCAGAGATCATTTTTAAATATCCAGAAGACAAAGTGCTTATTTCTTCAAGTCTCAGTAGTTGTTACGCAGTATGGGCAGGTCTTTATCATGCCAGTGAATCAGTGTGTCCATTCCTGTGCCCATGTGCATGTTGCAAGGATATCTGCTTGATTGTGAATCTGGGCATGCAACAATAGGTATTTTATCCAATTATGTGCTTTTCCATTTATCTTCATCATGGAGGCACAGAATTGAATTTCTGCCCAGATTCCTGGCATGTGACTTCTCTTTTTCTATTAGTTTGCGACATCAGGGACAGATTTTCTGTTTTCAAACAGTCATGATATTTTAATAAGACTCCTGAGACACACTTTTTAATTCCCCTCCATGCTGTCTTCAAGTTTCATTTTTGAAGCCATGACCTACTTACATGGTTCAAAAGGCCTCGTGCAAGATGAAAATACAGATCACATTGTCAACGATAACGGGGCAGTGCCACAGCACTACACTGTCACCAGCTACACCATGAGGAGTTCCTTCAATCTCTTAGGGACCTAGACACAGGCCAAATCAGGACTCTTGGTTTCAACACAGAAAAGGATTTCAGGCATAGCCACTTTGAAACTGAGTTGAAAATATTAAGATATTTTAATACAGGCTTTAAACATAAAGGTTAGGAGAAAGAATGGTAATTGGGAAGTGGAAGTAAGACCTTGCCAAATATATATGTGTCTTCCCATGGGTCAGTAAAGAAAATAATATATACCAAAGTCTGCTTACAGACTGCTTGGAGAAGAGTCACAATTAAATGTCTTAGTGCTAGCTATAGGTGACATTTTGGTGGTTTTCAAGGAACCCTCCAAAAGGCTTCCAACAAAGTTTCCTCCCAACCCATCTTTCTTTTGATAAGTGAGATTGCAGGGTATCTCAGAGATGACTTGGATGCTACAATGATCTGATGTGGGAAAATCAAAAGCAGTAAGATGAGCAGGAGATAGGTGCATGGTATTTCTGTATAAATGGGAGTTTTTATTTCTTGAAAATTGAAGGTTTATAGCTAGAAGATTTAAAAAGGTCTTTCATTGTGGTAATAGTCTTTAACTGTGATAGACTCCTTGCTTTTCTGCTGGGAAGAGATTTTAACCAGGTACCACAGAGAGGGACTCTTTTCTCTTCCCATATCTCTTAATTTTCCCTGTCTTTATATTCTGGCTCAACCTAGAACAACGTCTCCTAAAATAGGGACACAAAGATTATTGAATGAAAAGCTGGGTGTTGGAGTCCTCCTCTCAAGTGACTGGCCCAAGAAGTTCTGAACACTCCCAAAGTAATAGAGGCTGTTGTTATTGTTCTTCATTGCCTAACAGAACTTTATGGAAATATCCTCTTGCTGATGACAACACACACACTGATCATAGGGCATGGAAAAATTAAAGTCAGTACTGACCAGAATACTTTCTTCCTGCCTGCTTACTCTTGTAGGACTATAATATGTTTTTGTGGGCTCCTGAAAGACATAGGGCATCAATAGTCTCAGCCTACTCTGAGAACTGTGAAGGACAATAATGACTGGTGTGGCTAGACATCCCTGTGGGTGCAGTCATGGAGCTAGTCAACTGCTTTTTGATTGTAGTTAAGGCACACACCACAGGAGGAACCACAGACATCTGTCCAAAAGCCCCAGGGTGGGGAGCTCATAGGCCCCTGGTATGAACCTTGCACTTTAGTAAATTGACATAATATCAATCTATCCTCTAGATATGTATCTCTCTATCTACAGATGAGTAAAGTTCTCAGACCACATCAAGAGAAGTTTCTTTGTGGAGTGGACGGTGACTAATATACAAGTTCACAACTGGTCAAAGTACAGAGATTATCAGTGAAGTGCTCAGTTACAAGTGGGAAACCTCTATCACGTGCCTCCCCCGGTGTTCAAAGACCATCAGGGAAGAGGGAGTTGAAGGTTTAAAAGACCCAGAGATCATGGAAGGCCAGTGCAAAAGAGTGTCTTCTATGCATGATGGGGAGATGACTCCTGAGTCCAGGGCAGTTGTGATTACATACACAAGACCTGCACAAGATCTAGCCAGTACGTGTTCTAATATGTAATGGGAAGGGCCTCAAGAAACTATACCCTTAGCTAAGGAGCTATGGGCAGTTGAAGTCTCCTGGGAAAGGAGAGCCTGTTTTCTTTAAGAGTGTAGCTTGATATAGGTGTCCATGCTCCAGTGGATAGCCCCACACCTGGGAGTATGTAGACTGCATACATTGAAGTCAATGGGTTATTGGAATAAATAGACAAATATAAAAAGTTCAGAAGAGTAGAAAATAGGGTGAATATTGAAAGAATTAAGAGGGTATTGTGGGTTAAATATGATTTAAAAATGTGAAATCCTCAAAGAATCAATACGATGTTAAATAGACAAAAACAGAGAAAACAATGGGTTTTCTAAGTGTACCTTTGTGACAACCAGGAATCTACCCTGGACCCATTTCAGCTTCAGGACTGAAATCTCTGCTGCCTTCAGGTACACTTATATGTCTCCTACCACATCTCTGTCCCTCCATTATTATTATTATTTTTTTTTTACTGTAAGCTTTGTAAATAAGGGTGGATCCAAGATTGAAGTTCCTACTCTCTAACATCCCCTTTCTCCTATATAATTATAGAGTCACAACTAATTTAATGATCTCAATCCTTTTTTTTCTGACAATGTTTTTGAATTTTAATATCTCAAGCCTTCATGGTTTTCAGAAGCGTGACACACACATTTATAATTGCAAATTGAAATTTACAGTAACAGCTAACATACCTAAAATGGAATCCTTTTATATTTCTGACTGATGCTTTCATGTAAATTCCCTAGCTTTTGGACCATTTGTCCTATTTGACTTCACAAATATAAAAAACCCCTGAGTTTTAAATGCTGACCTTAATATTTTTCTAAATATTTTATTATATTTTGTCAATTTGTCTTAATACATAATATATTTAATGATCTTTAAAAAGAAAAATTACTCTAAGTAAACCAAACGCTATTGTCTGTACATGGGATATGTTCTACTAGCTGGGCTGTCTTTTCTGGCCTCAGTGGAAGAGGAAGTGCCTCATCTCCCAGAGACTTGATGTGCCAGGGTGGGGGGATGCTCAGGGGTCGCACCAGCTCAGAAGAGAACAGGGCAGGGTGGAAAGAGGGATTGTGGACGTGGGTGAATGGAAAGGGCAGTGAGTGAGATGTATGGCATTTAAAAAATACTATGATAAAGTGATTCAAAAGAAATGAAATGGTAATAATCACTTTAAAGATTTACTCACTCTATGTATCTGTGAATCATTGGTGATAAAAGTGATATTTTTGTTTTCAGTATTAAAATTTAGAAAATATTTCCATTAAATAATCCCCTAAATCATTTTCATCAGACACATTTTTGTATACTGAAAAGAAAATACTGCTCAGTAGCTCCAATCCATTGTGACCTGCAAAGGTTTTTCTTTTTCCTGATCTATTAAGAGCTTTGTTTTTTTATTCAAACAAACAAGCAAACCAAAAACCATTTTAACAAGATAACTTGAAACAATTAAATAATCAGACATTTCTGCAATTATTTAAGATAGAAATATCGTTCTCTATATTTCCTCAAGTTGTTTTCTGACCTCCAAATGCTGTGTCTTGCATCCATACCCCCTTCACCCAAGCTTCCCCTTTCATGAACATCAAATGCATTGTTTTTCAATGTTAACTTTCTTTCTTTAAATTATGTACAAATGTATGTGTCTGAGTGTGGGTTTGTACATGTGAGCCTTTTGCCTCTGGAGGTCAGAAGAGGTGTTAGATTTTGTGAATTTAGAGTTATAGGCTGTTATGAACCACCTGTTGTAGGTGCTGGGAAATAAACTCAGTTCCTCTATCCTAGAGCAATGTCTCTCTAGCCTTTCACTGTGTTCTCACTGGATGATCGTGTGAATCGGGCTATGCTAACTTTTCCAAACACATCAGAGTATGATTTCCTTAACCGTGCTAAGCCATTTACAGAATGCGTTTGTCTTGCCAGGTTTAAGAAGAGCAAACTGCAATCCCAAACAAACAAACAAACTTTTTTTCTGTTCTCACAGATAATTTCTTCAGAAAAAGAAGTCTCCTGAACAAATATTTCAGTTGATATCATTTCTTTTCAAGAGTTAAGGTATAATGCATGCAAAATCTTATATCTTATAATGAAGCCTTGTAAGCAAGTAAATTATAGTTTGGAATTTCATTAGTTATTTCTTCTTAAATTACTTTTTATTTATTGAAAATTTTTCTCCATAGGATATAACTTGATTACAGTTTCTCCTCCCTATATTCCCCTCAGTTCCTTCCCTCCTCCCCTTCCCTCCAGATCGACTCCTTTTCTCTGTGTCAATAGAAAAGAGCAGGCTTCTAAGAGATAATAACCAAACATGACAAAATCAAATATAATAAGATAAAACCAAAACCATCACATTGAGTCTGCACAAGACAACCCAACAGAAGGACAAGATCCCCCAAGAGCAGATGTAAGAATCAGAGATCCATTTGTTTATTCAGTCATAAGTCCCACAAACACCCTAAACTAAAAGTATAATATATTCACAGAAGACCTGGTACAGACCTGTGTAGGCCATGTGCTTGCTGCTTCAGTCTCTGTGAGCTTTTATGATCCTTGCTCAATTGATGCAGGGAGCCTTGTTCTCCTTGTGTCCTTCATCCCCTCTGGCTCTTACACTCTCTCTGCCTCCTCCATGGTGTTCCCTGAGCTCTGAGGGGAGGGATTTGACTTAGACATTCCATTTAGAGCTGTATGTTCCAATCTCTCTCTCCCCTTCCCTGCCTCTCTCTCTCTCTCTCTCTCTCTCTCTCTCTCTCTCTCTCTCTCTCTCTCTCTCTCACACACACACACACACACACACACACACACACACACACACACACACACACATCTCTCTCTCTCTAATGTCTCTCTGTGGGTGACTGTTTTTTTTAATTTTTTTATTACGTATTTTCCTCAATTATATTTCCAATGCTATCCCAAAGTCCCCCATACCCTCCCCCCCACTTCCCTACCCACCCATCCCCACTTTTTGACCCTGGCGTTCCCCTGTACTGGGACATATAAAGTTTGCATGTCCATTGGGTCTCTCTTTCCAGTGATGGCCTACTAGGCCATCTTTTGATACATATGCAGCTAGAGTCAAGAGCTCCAGGGTACTGGTTAGTTCATAATGTTGCACCTACAGGGTTGCAGATCTCTATAGCTCCTTGGATACTTTCTCTAGCTCTTCCATTGGGGACCCTGTGATCCATCCCATAATTAGCCTCCAAACGATGACACCATTGTATACACTAGCAAGATTTTGCTGAAAGGACCCTGATATAGCTGTCTCTTGTGAGACTAGGCCGGGGACTAGCAAACACAGAAGTGGATGCTCACAGTCAACTAGTGGGTGACTGTTTTTGTTTGCCTCCATTGCAGGAGGAAGTTTTTCTACGACGGGTAAACATAAGTATGGCAGGACAGCATTAGGAGTCATTTCATTGTTATTTTTTCTTTACTTAAAAAAGGATTTCTTGGTTTTACCCTAGATCTCTGGGATATCTAGTCTCTAGTACTTGGTCATCCAAATGGGTATGGCTTCCATCTTGTGGAGTAGGCCTTAAATCAAATGGCACAGAACTTGTATTGGTTGTTTATTCCCACAAGTTCTGTGCCACCATTTACCTCGAATGTCTTGTAGGAAGGACATATTGTAGGTGAGAGGTTTTGTGGCTGGTTTGGTGTTTATGCTGCTCCTGGCATATCCTGCAGAGTACCATCCCTCACCAAAGACACTAGAATGTAGAAGTGAAGGCTTCATATAGGCTCCTCAATATTTCCATGTTTAACGAGTTCTTTCTGAGTGTGTGTGTGTGTGTGTGTGTGTGTGTGTGTGTGTATGTGTATGTGTTGTCTTCAGCAATGAGGTCTTGCCTTACATTTCAGAGAGTAACACATTGTCTTAGTAACTGCCTGGTTTGTTGGCAATGTCCATGGGACCTCCTTAGTCAAAATCTCAATTGTCTGCAACCCAGTTCTATTAAGTGGAAGACTCTTTTGATGACAAGAAATGACCAGGTGGGACTCTCACCCCCATTATTAGTAGACCTAATTAGGCATGCCTTCATAGATTTGGAGGATTCTGCATAGCACTAGATTTCACACCATTCCTCAAATGTATCTCAATTCTAGCTGTCTCTTCTGCATTCCCTTTCAAAGCCCTATGTCCCCTCAACATCCCCACCTGATTCTCTTATTGGCATACCACCTTGCTACCCATCCATTCACTAAATTCATTATATTTCTTCTTCAAGGGAGATCAATGTGTCTCCCCTAGTCCTTACCTCTACATCTAGCATCTTCGGGTCTATTGATTGAAGCTTGGTTATCACTTACTTATTGGCAAATATCTATGTGTAAGTGAATACATACCACATTTATCTTTCTTGATAAATCACTGAGGATGATTTTGTTTCTAGTTTCATCCACTTGCCTACAAATTTCATTATGCCATATTATTAAAAGCTGTAGGAGGGTGGATGGGGGATGGGGTGGGGAATGGAATATGGAGTGTGAAAAATAAATTAAAAATAAAATAAAATTTTATTTTAAACCCTTAAAATTAAAAACTGAATAATACTCATTTGTGTAAATGTATCACATTTTCCTTACCCATTTCTTTGTTGAGGGACATCAAGGTTCTTTCCCATTTCTGGCTTTAAGGCAATAGTTTTGATGAAGTGTCCTTGTGGTGAGATAGAGATAAAGCCTCTGTTGGGTGTGTGTCCAAGAGTGGTACAACTGGATCTTGAAGTAGACTGACTCCCAGCTATTGAGGAACTGCCATATGCCATATTGATTTCCATAGTGACTGTACAAGTTTGCACTCCCACCAGCAATGAAAGAATGTTCCCCTCATTCTACATCCTCACCAGCATGAGCTGTCACTTGTGCTATTGATCTTAGTCATTCTGACAGGTGTAAGATGAAATCTCAAAGTAGGTGTGACTTGTGTTTCCCTTATGGCTAAACATTTTAAACATTTCTTTAAATGTTTCTCAGGTATTTGAGTTTCCTCTATTGAGAATTCTCTGTTTAGATCTGTACCCCATTTTGAGTTGGATTATTTGGGGAGGTTGTTTGCTTATTTGTGTTTGCTTTGTCTTGTTTTGTTTTAAATGTAGTTTCTTAAATTCTTTACATAATTTCAATATTAGTCCTCTGTCAGATCTAGAGTGCCAAAATTTTTTCGTATTCTATTAGCTTCTGCTTTGTCCAATTGATGGTGACCTTTGCCTTTCAGTTTCATGAATATAATTTATTAATTATTGGTCTTAGTGCTCACACTGCCAGTGTACTGTTTAGGAAGTCTTCTTGTGTGACAATGAGCTCAAGACTGTCCATGCTTTCTCTTCTATCAGATACAGTGTGTCTGGTTTTATGTTAAGGTCAAGCTATCTGCAGAGTGGTAATTTTGGATCTATTTGAATTCTTCTTTATGCCCACAAGCAATTTGATCAGCACCGTTTATTGAAGATGCTGTATTTCCCCCAGTGTGTATTTATGACTTCTTTAGAAAAACTAGGTGTACATAGGTGTACTGGTTGGTTTTGTGTCAACTTGACACAAGCTGGAGTTATCAAAGAGAAAAGAGCTTCAGTTGAGGAAATGCCTTCATGATATCCAGCTGTAAGACATTTTCTCAATTAGTGATGAAAGGGGGGAGGGCCCATTGTGGGTGGGACCATCCCTGGGCTGGTAGTCCTAGGTTCTATAAGAGAGCAGGCTGAGCAATCCAGGAGAAGCAAGCCAGTAAAGAACATCCCTCCATGGCCTCTGCATTAGCTCCTGCTTTCTGACCTGTGTGAGTTCCAGTCCTGACTTCCTTTGGTGATGAACAGCAACATGAATGTGTAAGCTAAATAAATCCTTTCCTCCCCAACTTGCTTCTTGGTTATGATGTTTGTGCAGGAATAGAAACCTTGACTAAGACAAATTGGTACCAGCATAGTGGGGTATTACTGTGACAACATGACCATGTTTTGGAGAGGACTGTGGAAGGACTTTAGAACTTTGGGCTAGAAGATACATTCGGTGTTAAGAGCTCTGTGGGATGTTGTGTAGGAGGTTTGAAGATAATGTTGAGAACAGTGAAGAAGATGGAGGCCTGGCTTGTAAAATTTCAGAGGGAAGATTAAAAACTCTTATTAGGGCCATTGTTGTTTTTATTGTGAAGATTCTGTGGTTTTGGTTAGCTGGGGCTGAAAAATCAGCTGTGATTAGCAAGATACCAGAACTACTAAAGCAAAAACTTTGCATTACTGGGACTATTGAGGCTGGTTAGTTGAAGCTAAGAAATTAGCAATGATTAAGAAGAGACCAGCATCACTGAGGCAAAATCTTCCGGGAAATGTTTTCTGAGACCACCTAGGCTGTGTTCCAGAGATAGCCAAAGTTGTATGTTGTGCTGTGGCTGGACTTGGTAATGTGTAAGAGTCACCCAGGTGGTACTGGATTGAAGGCATTAAGGGATCATGACGAGCAGCTGAGACTCGGCACTGTGAGAGGCCATGGAAGTCCACTGGGGAAGGTACAGCCTCAGTAGCAATTGATGTCCCAGAACTGAAGAGGTCATGCAAAGGAGTTGAGGCTTGGCACCATGAAGAGTGTCTATGAGAGGCTATTGGTGAAGCCCAGTTACAGGGGAGGACAGCAGTGTTTGGAGATGCTAGTACCATGAATGACCACCAAGAACAGTAGCAGCAGTGTAGTACAGGCATCTGGAGCCTAGAGCACAAGGTATGTGCTACAAAGTGCAGAGCTGGAGAAGTGACCCAAGCCCTTGGAGGAATCCAGAAGATTGTGAGTGGATCCCAGACATTGGATAGTTGAAGTTTGATTTTGCTTTTGATTGTGACTGTGCCCTGATGTTTTTCCCTCTTGAGGGAAGTATTTTAATGGAGCCCACAGTTGACTTTTAATTGTAAAAAGACTGGATTTTAAAAGAAATTTGATATTTTAAAGAGATTGAATTTTTAAGAATTTGCAAAGTCTGTGGGACTTTTAAAGTTATTTAGATCTTGGGGATGAATAAGAAAGTAAGGGTTGAAGCTTACTAGTGATGTGTTTGTGTGTCAAGTTGACAAGGGATCAATTGTACTGGCTGGTTTTGTGTCAACTTGACACAAGCTGGAGTTATCACAGAGAAAGGAGCTTCAGTTGAGGAAATACCTCCATGAGATCCAGCTGTAAGGCATTTTCTCAATTAGTGATCAAGGCAGGTAGGTGCTGCCATCCCCGAGCTGGTAGTCTTGGGTTCTATAAGAGAGCAGGCTGAGCAAGCCAAGAGAAGCAAGCCAGTAAAGAAACATTCCTCCATGGCCTCTGCATCAGCTCCTGCTTCCTGACCTGCTTGAGTTCCAGTCCTGACTTCCTTGGTGATGAACAGCAGTATGGAAGTGTAAGCTGAATAAACCCTTTCCTCCCCAACTTATTTCTTGGTCATGATGTTTGTGCAGGAATAAAAATCCTGACTAAGGCAATAAGTTTGTGGATTTATGTATGGGTTTTCAATTTTATTTATCAGTGTGTCTATTTTAAAGGTAATATCCTATATAGTTTTAATTACTGCAGTTCTGGTTATAATTTGGAATCAGGAATGGTGAGACTTCCAGCAATTCTTTTATTGGTCAGGACTGTTTTAGCTGTCCTGGGATTCTTTTCCCATATGTATTAGAGAATTGCCATTGCAAGGTCTGTGAAAATTTTTGTTGGAATTTTGATAGGGATTGCATTGAATATATGGATTACTTTTGGTAGAATGGCAAATTTACAAAGTTCATCCTATGAATTCATGAGCATGGGAGATCTTTCCATCTTCTGATATCTTCTCCAAATTCTTTGTTCAAAGACTTCATACAGGTCTTTCTCTTGCTTCACTTTGGTTCAAGTTAGTCCAAAATGTTTTATATTATTTGTGGCTATTGTGAAAGATTTTATTTCCCTGATTGTCTCTCAACCTATTTATCATTTGTATATAGGAGGTCTACTGATTTTTTGGGGGGTTAATCTTATATTGAGCCACGTTGCTGTAAGAGTCCTCTCATAGTACTTTTGGAGTAACTTATGTATACTATCATATCATCTGTAAATAGCAATACTTTGACATTTTTGTAATTTGTATCTCATTGGTGTTCTTTAGTTGTCTTATTGTTCTAGCTAAAACTTCAATTATATATTGAACAGATATGGAGAGAGTGAACACTCCTATCTTGTTTCTAGTTTTAGTGAAATTGCTTTGAGTTTCTTCCCACTTTTTATGTTGGCAATCAGTTTGCTGTATCTTGCCTTTATTATGTTTAGGTATGTTCCTAAAGTCTTAATCTCTCCAAGACTTTCATCATAGAGGGGTGTTGGATTTTGACAGAGCCTTATTCTGCATCTAGTGAAATGATTATGTGGGTTATTTCAGTGTGTTTATATAGTTGATTACATCTATTGATTTAAATATATTGAAGTATCCCTACATCACCAGGTTGAAGATTTCTTGATTATGTTGGATAACCTTTTTCTGTGTGCTTTGATCCAGTTTGTAAGTATTTTAGCATCTACATTCATAAGAGAAATAGGTCTCTAATTCTCCTTCTTTGTTGAATCTTATGTTTCCCATATATGGTGATTGAAATATAATACTAAATAATGATAAGGCATTAGAGATTTACCTTTGATTACAAAGTATACCGGGCCCTATTCATTGTTACACAGTAAAGACTATAGTTTAGTTTTTTGTTTTGTTTTGTTTTTATAGTTGGGACATTGTTCAAGCAATGGCCATGTGTATCTCTACATGTGAGTGTTTAGCTGACCAAGAACTTGCTGGCTATAGCGGTGTGTATAATGAGAATCCTCACAAAGCACATGTACGTCTCTGTCAAGTTTCTGTACCTTGGGGCAAGAAATGATTATAGTGTTACGGTTGTAAAGTCTCCCAAGAGGACACATGGTTATAATAAATTTCATATGTATTAAAGATGAAAAAAAAGTTTTTTTGGGTCTAGTAGTCTAGGCTGGAATCTGTGGTCTCTTAAAGACCTTCAAGACATGTCCAGGCTCTTCTGGCTTTTAGAGTCTCCATTGAGAAGTTGAGTGTAATTCTAATAGCTCTTCCTTTATATTTAACTTGGCCTTTTCCTTTTGAAACTTTTAAATTTTTTTCTTTTGTACATTTAATGCTTTGATTATTATGTGACAAGGGAAATGTCTTTTCTGGTACATTCTAGTTGGTGTTATGTATGCTTCTTATACCTTTATAGGAATCTACTTCTTTAGATTAGGAACATTTTCGTCTACAATTTTATTGAAAACATTCTCTTGTTTTTTTTTGTTGTTTTTTTTTTAACCTTTTTTCTTCTCCTCCCTCTATTCCTATGTTTATTATATTTGCTTTTCTGATAATGTCCCACGTCTTCAGGGTGCTTTGTTTTTTAGTTTAATGTTTTCTTTGATTGATGTATACATTTCTTCTATTGTATCTGTCATTTTCTCTTCCATCTTTTGTATTCTGGTCATGAAGCTTAACTCTAGTTCCTGTTCCAATTATTAATTTTTTTTATTTCCAGAATTTCACCGGTTTGTGTTTTCTTGACTGGTTATATTTCTATTTTTAGGTCTTGAAGAGTTTTATCCATTTCCTTACACTGTGTTTTCTGGGTTACTTTAGTGGGTTTATTCAATTCCTTTTTAAGGATTTCTATCATCCTATAGGCAGTTTTAAGGTCTTTATCTTGTGCTTCTGCTATGATGTAATATTCTAGGCCTGCAGTAGTAGGATAGCTGTACTCTAGAGAGACATACTGCCCTAGCTGTTATTATGTTTTAGCACTGTGGTTTGTCATCTGGGATTGAGTTAATTATAGTCTTAGGTGTTGATTTCTGGATTTGTCTTCATGGAGTATTTTGTCCCTTAGTTTCTGTTTCTTGTCTGGATTTTTGCGGAGTGTAACACCCATGTGTTGCCTGTTTCCTTTGCCCTGCCTTGCTACCATTGTCTTAGTGAAAACCTTGTGATGGTGGAGGCTTCAATATTTGGTATGAATTGGAAAAATGAAAAGTCAGAGATCTTTGTAGTTTGGAAGTCAATGTTAGAAAGGGAAGGGAGACTGCTGCTGGTTTTCTTTTACATCTGGGGGTGAAAGTGGGAGTTGAATCTGGGGTAAAAGGAAGGGTGTGGATCTTCAGCACATTTGTTGACCTGACTGGGTGGCCCTTGAGTTAGCAGGGGTATAGGCTAGAGTTTGGGACTAGGACAAAGCAACAATTCAGGGGAGGGAAAGAGGTTAGAAGAAGAAGATCTGTGGTCCACAGAAGACAGGAGCATTAGGGCAGAGAAGATGATCACAGCTCTTCTGTTACAGGGCTAAATATGATACTGGAGTAATTGGATCTGGGGCAGCAGGAGGAGAAGATAAGCTATGTGGGCAGTCTACTTAGATTTCTAGCAAGCATGGGCTATGGATTAGTAGGAATTATCTGCTGGAGTTGGAGGCTGGGTCAGAACAACAGGTAGGGAGGGAAGGGAAGTTCAAACGGGGAAGATCTTTTGAATCCACAGGAGATGGGAACATGGGGTCAGGGAAGACTCAACACGTGTTCTCCTGCAGAGCTGGTGATAAGCATGTGGAACTGGATTTGAAGAAGACAGTAATGAAGGTCTTTTGTGGGACTATCTGTTTTCCTGGACCTTCTCAGCTGGTGGTTTTTGTTTTTTTTCCTTTTTTTAATTGAATATTTTCTTTATTTACATTTCAAATGTTATCCCCTTTACTGGTTACCCCCGAGACCCCCTATCCTATCCCCCTCCCCTGCCTCTATGAGGGTGCTCCCTCCACCCACTCACCCACTCCTGCCTCCCAGCTCTCAAATTCCCCTACCCTGGGGCGTCAAGCCTTCACAGGACCAAGGGCCTCTCCTCCCATTGATGCCCAACAAGGCCATCCTCTGCTACATATGCAGCTAGAGCCATGGGTCCCTCCATGTGTACTCCTTGGTTAGTGGTTTATGTCTACTGATGTTGGAGATTAGAATGAGTTGTGAGATAGAAGGTTAGAGAATAAGATCTTTGTGTTTAGTTGGAAATTGGATTGGAGAAGAAAAGGAGACTACAGTAGGTTTTCTGCTACAGAGCTGGGAATGACCTGGGTGTATTTTATGTGGTGGAGAAGAAGGAGTCAAAAGAACTCTTGAAAATACCCTGTGAATATTAAATATTAGTTTTATTTGAGCATTTCATAACAAAATGCTTTTGCCAGTGTGGAAGTATGCTGTGACTAGAAATTTAACCAGTGTTTATAGACTTCACAAGAGAAATGTTTGCTTTGCATTTCCTTGGGAGGATTTTTCCACTCTGCTCTTGAGGTATCTGGAAGTTTATTCCTAGCCAAAGACATCCATCTCAATTATTTGAATTGGCTCCCTGCAGATAGCCCTTAATATGGAATATCATTCACTTACAAGATAGTTCCCACAGACATCTGCCAGTACTCAACCTGGCAGCAAAGCTGTGTGAAGACCATTTCAAATTATCTCCAGACATTCAGAAATGCTGTACTTATCTGGTCCCTACAGCCAGCTGACATGTCACTGGTAAATCTTTTGGGACTGTAGTAGTAAATCAGATCAACTGTTACATTAAGCGGGAATATGAAAGGAACATGTTCACCAGGTTTCCCTTTCAACTACTCATTAAGTTCTATGATTTATTGGTCCTTTCTGTCATACTCTTGATCCCTAATGATACTCTCCATGCAAGAATAAAATAATAAGCAGGTCCTTATGATTTGTGGGGACTAACACTCTTGCATATTAGCAGGGTCATGGAAGATGGTTATATTTTTAAGTTATGAAAGAAGGCTCTCTGTGTATAAATGGATAAACATTAATATTGAGGTCATCCATGCAAGATACATGAAGCCCCTACATTTTAGATATGAGTCTGCCCCTCTGATCTGAATAGGAGTACTGGTTTCCACTAAGTGAACCATTTGCTAAAGCTGAGTCTTCCCAGTATTTCTTCATAATTACACCTTTATTTATTTTTTTTATTACGTATTTTCCTCAATTACATTTCCAATGCTATCCCAAAAGTCCCCCATACCCCCCCCACTTCCCTACCCACCCATTCCCATTCTTTTGGCCCTGGCATTCCCCTGTATTGGGGCATATAAAGTTTGCAAGTCCAATGGGCCTCTCTTTCCAGTGATGGCCGACTAGGCCATCTTTCGATACATATGCAGCTAGAGACAAGAGCTCCGGGGTACTGGTTAGTTCATCATGTTGTTCCAACTATAGGGTTGCAGATCCCTTTAGCTCCTTGGGTACTTTCTCTAGCTTCTCCATTGGGAGCCCTGTGATCCATCCAATAGCTGACAGTGAGCATCCACTTCTGTGTTTGTTTGGCCCCGGCATAGTTTCACAAGAGAGAGCTATATCTGGGTCCTTTCAGCAAAATCTTGCTGGTGTATGCAATGGTGTCAGCGTTTGGAAGCTGATTATGGGATGGATCCCTGTATATGGCAGTCTCTAGATGGTCCATTCTTTCATCACAGCTCCAAACTTTGTCTCTGTAACTCCTTCCATGGTGTTTTGTTCCCACTTGTAAGAAGGGGCACAGTGTCCACACTTTGGTCTTCATTCTTCTTGAGTTTCATGTGTTTAGCAAATTGTATCTTATATCTTGGGTATCCTAAGTTTTTGGCTAATATCCACTTATCAGTGAATACATATTGTGTGAGTTCCTTTGTGATTGTGTTACCTCACTCAAGATGATGCCCTCCAGGTCCATCCATTTGGCTAGGAATTTCATAAATTCATTCTTTTTAATAGCTGAGTAGTATTCCATTGTGTAAATGTACCATATTTTCTGCCCCTCAACAGAGGAATGGATACAGAAAACATGGTACATAATTACACCTTTAGAATCTCTACTCCTACCAAGTATTCTACCAAAGAACCACTTGGTGCTTACAGAGAGCAAAGGTTTTTCCTCTGTCTCATCCTTCTGTGTAACAGAGCTGATAGTTCCTATGGAAATACACTCAAGTCACACTTTAGGAAGCATTATTGATGAGTAATAAACTGGAAATCACTTTCCATAATGAATTTGTTATTGAAACACATAGGGAAACTATGTCGACTAGCTCATCTAGTGTTTCCTCATCTGTGTACCAGAACCACACCCATGTTTGTCATGATAATGTTTATTCATTTCATTTTCTCCATTTTTAGATAACAAGCATTTAAACTTTAGGCTTTACATGACAATGGGTTTTATCATGACATTTTTATACATGTGTGTAGGACTTTGCCACAATTCACACTCCTTCCCCCATACCTTCCTTTGTTGCTCCTTGCAGATAAAGTTGGGTTTCAGGGACAGATCTCATTATGAAGCCCATTATGATGTCAAACTTATGAACCTCCCAGAGCAGCCCTTGCAGTACTGGGATTGCATGTTTGTGGTAGTCATTTTAAAGCACATGGCACCCAAGAAATTCTCTGTGAGGTGTCATGGTGGTATAGCCATTTATTTATTAGTTTTTCTAAAAAATACACTTATTTTATGAACTTCTTTAAGCAAGGTATGTCATATTCACTTTGATATGACCAGCATCTAAAACAGAATCATTCGTCTGGATAACACTTACAAAAACCTAACAAACATAGTATAATATAAAAGGCAATTTTATATTGCTGGCTGATGGTGTGGTTTCAAAAGAATTATTGAGTATTATAGGTATTTAAAACTATGTTTATATTTATGCAGATGAGGTTATAGCAATAATATGTGATCTATGGAACCAAAACCTAGAGTTTTAGTTTTGTCTCACATTGGCCTTCTAAGTTCCCCTGAGTATAGATAGACAACAGTCATTGTTCATGGGACTCAATGATTGGTTAAGTGTCAGCAAAATTCAGTCTAATCCTAAGAAGCTAGACTATGAGGTACATTTGTTGTCTTTTGGGTGACAAAATAATGTTTGTTGTTCAGAAAGATTTTGGGATGAGATAAAGTTTCCAATTTTCTTTTAAATTCTCATATACACTCTAGACCTAGATGATTGCTACCAATACACAGTCACATAAGATGACTACATTATAGCATTCTATAATACAGTGGAATGGCCAAAGGATACAGCAATTTGTATTTTAAAAGAACTAGAAGAGTTCAAGCCAAAGAAATGAACAATGTTTAAAGGCACTATACAATTTTTGATGAAAATATATCAATATTCATAATTCCATAATTGACTTTGAAATGTATGTGTGGATCTTGGAGAAATTCTTCTACAGGACTAATCTTGTGATGTGGTATAAGTAGACTTCTTATTTATCCAGAAATATGTTAAATGGATGATGCATTTCTAAGCAAAACATCTGACTTTTATATTCACAACAAAACATGCAATCCAGGGAGAGGCCATAGACAGTGAAAGATGGAGAGAGAAAGGGTTAAGCTTTATAAAGATGAATGGAACATTGAAAGAATGGATAGTTACCTGTGAAATATAAGATATATATATAGGAAGACAAATAGTGCACACTGATGCTCATATGTTGGAAGCCAAAGCTGATTTTTTAGAGGCAGAGAGTGGAAGAATAGTCACAAGAAGGTAAGGAGAGCAAAACCGGAAGGAGAACAAGTGGCACCAACATATACTCACATGGGATGAATATATTCTAGAATTCCAAAGCATAGTAGGGCAGCCAAAGTATGCAAATTGTATTTTAAAAAGAACTAGAAGAGAAGTGTTTGATGGTTTTCAAGCCAAAAAAATGATAAGTGTTTAGATGGAAATGATAATTACACTAAATTATGAGTTTCAGGTCAATCTTGAGCTAGGTACATAGCAGACACTGTCTCAAAACATAATTGAACAATATAAATCTTGTATTTCACAACACACAAGGAAGTTGTACATTCATATGAAATATGAAAATGTGTTCTACCAGACTCAAAAGCATATTTTTAAGTACTCTATTCAATGCAGAATGATATGGATCCAGTAAGAAACACCCAAAGGAACACAATATTTGTATAGATATAAGCATATCTCTCTACACCCACATGAAAGTTTAGTTTATGTTAAATAAATCTATATATATCAGCAGAAAAAAAGACTTACTGTTGAATACATGTTTTGGAAATTGATTATAAGCATATGATAAAATAAAATTCTGATTTATTCACTACCCACAGTAATTTCTAGATATATAGGCAATCAAACTAAAGTATTCACATTTTTAAGAAAACATAGGCAAGCACATATATCATCAGGAGAAAAAAGATTTAGTTTTCAATAGAGGACAAAAATCAAGGCAAAAAATTGCTAAATTTGACCATGTGAAATGGAGCTATTTACTTTAACCTGAGACCCATAAGTAAGATGAAAACACAAAATTCAGTCCAACTGAGTATCATCAGTATATTTAAGTTTACAACTATTATTATACATTTATACATATGCACAATACATACATATGTAAACATATACGTATATATGAGCAGAAACTATTTTAGAAGCTCATTTGAATAAAAATCAATGCTAGTAAGTATCTAAAAATGAATTTACTATAACCACCAATCAGAGATATGAAAAATAAAATAATGAGATTCCATGGAATACCCACTATGCAGATGGAAATTATGAAGTCAGTATGATTAGAAAATTGTAACACATTCAGAATGAAGTATGTGAAGTCAGTTAGAAAGAATTAGAGTTATGATATAACAAAATGGGTAAATATCAGGAATTTAATGTTGGAGAAATGTCAGAGAATTATAGGCAATGTATTTATACTTTGCATAATACTTAAAAAGTTTCAAAGGAGTATATGACTATACTTTATACTATGAGCCTGTGAATTAACATAATGAAACCATAAAAAATAAAAACAGGAAAATGCCTCATTTTTGGTTTGAGTAAGAAATATAGAAATGGATTCTGGGATATACAAGATCCTTTAGGTTTATAATCATTTGTTTACTATAAAAATTCATAGTTGAATTCAGAAAATTATCAGTTTTTAGCAAAATTAGTAAGTTCTCTTTGTCTTTTAGCCACAAAAATTCTCTCTGGCAATAAAAATTCTCTCTGGCTATGTTCATAGCAGCCTTATTTATAATAGCCAGAAGCTGGAAAGAACCCAGATGCCCCTCAACAGAGGAATGGATACAGAAAATGTGGTACATTTACACAATGGAGTACTACTCAGCTATTAAAAGGAATGAATTTATGAAATTCCTAGGCAAATGGATGCATCTGGAGGACATCATTCTGAGTGAGGTAACATATTCACAAAGGAACTCACACAATATGTACTCACTGATAAGTGGATATTAGCCCAAAAACTTAGGATACCCAAGATATAAGATACAATTTGTTAAATGCATGAAACTCAAGAAGAATGAAGACCAAAGTGTGGACACTGTGCCCCTTCTTGGAATTGGGAACAAAACACCCATGGAAAGAGTTACAGAGATAAAGTTTGGAGCTGTGAAGAAAGGATGGACCATCTAAAGACTGCCATATCCAGGGATCCATCCCATAATCAGCTTCCAAACGCTGACACCATTGCATACACTAGCAAGATTTTGCTGAAAGGACCCATATATAGCTGTCTCTTGTGAGACAATGCCGGGGCCTAGCAAACACAGAAGCGGATGCTCACAGTCAGCTATTGGATGGATCACAGGGCCCCCAATGGAGGAGCTAGAGAAAGGACCCAAGGAGCTAAAGGGAACTGCAACCCCATAGGTGGAACATTATTATGAACTAACCAGTACCCCAGAGCTCTTGTCTCTAGCTGCATTTGTATCAAAAGATGGCCTAGTAGGCCATCACTGGAAAGAGGCCCATTGGACTTGCCAACTTTATATGCCCCAGTACAGGGGAATGCCAGGGCCAAGGGGTGGGGGTGGGTAGGTAGGGGACTGGGGGGGGGAGTGTATTGGGGACCTTTTGGATAGCATTGGAAACGTAATTGAGGAAATTACCTAATTAAAAAAAATAGTTAGCAATTGGCTGGTGGGACAGTTCAGGAAGAAAGGGGCTAATCTCTGGAGCCCATATTGTGGAAAGAAAATTGACTCCCCAAAGTAGTCCTCCAACCTCCACACAAGTGCTCTGTCAATGCATGCTCACACTCAAATCTTAATCGTAAAAATGAAAAAAAAAATCACCATTAAAATGGTGAATTTTCTTAAAAGAAAAGCTTATTATCCTTCTTTCAAATATTGCATGGATGTTTTAAAATATATTTCTTTTTCTAAATATATTCATATATTTAAATACAGATAATATTAAACTGAGATGTGTCAAAGCTATATTCATTTGTGGAAATGTACCTCACATATAGAATTATGTTCAACCTCAAGGAAAAGATATGCAAATTAATTTTCATCAATTGAGTCATATTCAAAACATTTCATAAGATTGAATGGCAACATTTACTGGAAATTTTGGTGACTTACTAAAAGAGATTCATGAAATGAAAGAACAAAACCTGTGCAAATTGAGAAGTCCTTTGACTAGAATCAATCTTCAAATATTTTTTGAAGTTTTATTTTCAATCATTAGTGCTATGAATCTCTTAAGTGTTAACTTCTATGATGCAGGGTAAGAAAAGGCACTTAAACTTCCTGATTCATTCATCCATCCCCACAATATCTGTACCCTTAAGTCTGCTATGGAATGCTGTTCTGGACCAGGCAAGGGTCTTCATCATTTGATATGTGATTATCTATTCTGAAACAGGGCCTTGAGCCTGAACTTTCAATTTTACATAATTGGATTTATGCCTGAACACTTGTATTCATGACTGGCTGGCTAGTTTTTTGTCAACTTGACCCAAGCTAGTCATCCTGGAAGACGGAAAATACTCCCACCAGTTGACCCATGAGACAGTCTGTGGTTCATTTTCTTGACTGATGATTGATATAGGAAAGCTGACCCAATGGTGGCTGGTGATCCAAGGTGTTAAGAGAAACAAGCTGAGCAAGTCATGGTGAAGAAATGATTAAGTAGCATGACCTCATTCTCTCTGCACCAGTTTCTGCCCCTACATCCTGCCTTAACTTCCCTGAATGATGGACTAGGAGATTAAAAGGAAATAAACATTTTCCTCTACAAGTCTTCTTTTGGCCATGATCTTTTATAACAACCATAGAAACTATAAGATGGCAGCCAAGAAAATGGTTCTTTAAGTGTGTTTTAGCTAGTTGATGCTAGCTAATTTTAATTTGTTGGACTTGTGTTAGATGGAGTAGCTTTCAGTCTTCCTAGCTCTTCACTTTTTACAGGAAAGCGTTTCATTAGAGATTTGGTAAGTTTCTCATGATTATCAGTGAGGGCTCACTCAGGAGACAGAAACATTATAGTAGGAAGTTGGTTGGAGAATAGGAATGATTAAGTAGGTATAAACTTTTTAAGAGACTTAAACCATGAAAGAGAATTTAAGATATCTTGGAAGTAAAACTTCAGAAAACAGTTCCCACCTCTGGCTAATGAAATAAGGAAAGGATAAATTTTGGTAGTTGAGACATGTAGAAAATGGCCAGAGATGGAGACAAAGCTCAGGCTCCAGAGGAATGAGGGGTAAGTCTAATAGTCTGGGGGCATTCATAACAAAGCTATTCTGAAGTTTAAAAAAAATAACTTGCAATTTTCACAGGAAAATATCTTGAAACTTCTGGAATGAAAAGGCTTTTTTAAATTGAGGTTCCAGGATCCCCAGGCGGGTATGACAAAGTAAGCACCTTCCTCTTCCTCAAGGCTTGTGTCCTTGTCCCATCTATTTCCCTCCACCCACAGCTCCTAAGAGGAATGAAGTAGGCAAGGGGAGGTGAGTTTGGTCGAGTTTCTCTAACACCAAAGTATATAAGGGTAGAACTAAATCCAAATGGTTAAAAGCTGTCATTTTAATATGTTAACATATAAAAATAGGAGAATCACTTTTCAATGGTCATGTCCTCAGGAAAATTTCAAGTGCCTTAGTCTATCAGCATTAGGGATTTCCTCTAGGAGTCAATACATTGATATTCATTTCTTCAGGACTCTTAAATAAAATGTCTTCACTAAACCACTTCATAAAACATGCTATTTTGAGCTACAGAAATAACGTGCAGAGTGTATTACTCATAATTTTCACATATTCTTGTTTTCAATAGAAAAAAAAAGCTGTGAAACTTAAGAAACTTGAGGTCGTAATAGTTTCAGATACTGTGTCAGGTGATGAAACCACCTGATAGGGAGTTAAAAAGAGATATCATTGGAGAAAAAAATTCATAGAGGAGACCTTAAGGTCTTAATGAGTAAGTATTTTCTTAAAGCACCATGTTGAGATAAGAAAAGCTTTCAAGAAAGAGATGATACACACTAAATATGGGCTTTCTGGATTATGTTACCAGTCTCCCGAACTGTGTGTAGTAGCCCTGCCTCACTTCAATCTGGAGGAAATTGAATTAGCTCCTGAAAGGAGCTATGCCTGTCTAAATTAGTTCTATAGTTGCCAGAGCAATGTTAAGAAGCACAAACTGGAAGGTCTCATAGTTTTTGCCTTTAAAATGCAAAACTCTGCAGCAATCACACCAGTATGATATTGGCATAGAAAGACACCTGTGTGGAGCAGTAGACCAGAATTAATTAATTTATGTGACAGGCCACTGCTCCCCACTGACAAAAGAAATGTAGAAAAATTTAATCCTTCAATAATTACTATTAGGAAAACTGAATATCCACTTGGAAAAGTATGACATTGAACTTTTAACAATAACTATGTAAATACCACTTTGATGGGAAGAAATACTTAAATATGAGACCTGACACTGACAGAAAATAATTATAGAAAATATTTGTATTTCTTATGGATAGTAATTTTTAATATGACACAAGAATTATAAACAATTGGAGCAAGGGTAGACAAGGAAATTTTACATTAAACTGAAATCTGTCAAAACACTGTGTGTGTGAGAGAGACAGAGAGATGGAGACAGAGAGAGAGACAAGGAGAAAGAGAGAGAGACACAGAGAGAGGGGTTAATGTTGCATATAACACATGGTGTGTGTGTGTGTGTGTGTGTGTGTGTGTGTGTGTGTGTGTGATACAAGCCAATATTAAAATTGAAAAATGGGTTCAGACCTGAGTAGAAATTCCTGGAAAGATGATCTATAAACACACAACTGCCATATGAGGAGATGCTTGGTATCAATATTCCACCAAGAAATACAAATCTAAGCCTTAGTGACACATCCCCACACACCTGTTAGAACAGGTATGATCAGAAAATATATAACAGCTTTTTATGATGATGTAGAGAAAAGGGAACCCAAGTGCATCATTGAGTGGTATGCAAACTGGTATAGCCATGATGGGAAGCAAGAGGAAATATCTCAAGATATTAATTAAAGAACTGAGTGATGATGAGGCAACAATCCAATTCTGAGTATATATTGGAAGGAATATGTTCATGTTCACTAAAAGGTCATTCAAAATAGCTGAGAAATGGACAGAATCTTTAGACTCTGGAGATGCTGAACAAAAAATGCAAAATGTGATGTGGGACACATATGAACACAGGGAGGTGTCTTAAAAGATATACTGTATCATTTGAAACAAAATGGATGGATCTAAAGTCCAAAGGCAAATAACATTTAAACTGCAAATACTATAGAATTTCACCTTTTGTGGACTCTAAAAATGTTAAATCTTAAGAATCAGAGAGCAAAATAGTAGCTGTCAGGGGTTGGGAGGGTAGGGGAATGGAGGTCAGAGACTACATCTATGTGATGTCAATATACAGCATCATGTCTCTACTCAACTATAATGTACAACATATACACAGTGAGGTAAGAGTCACCCATCAGTATTTTTACCACATACAAATGTCATAGTTATGTGAGATTGTGCTTGTGCTAATTGGCTTGGTTGTACAAATCATTTCAATGTTATATGTAATCAAAACATCATATTTTATACCTATACATACATGTTGTTTGTTTGTTATATGCACTTCAAGAAAGCCAGGAAAATGAGCTGACAAAAAATAAATCAAAACGTGCATTCTAACATTTAAAAAACAAACAAACAACAACAAACCTATATTTATACAGACAGTGCTGTTGTAAGGGAATACTGAGAAAGGATCCTGCAATGGAGATTGAGAACCAGACTATAAAGTTTTTAATGCTGTGCCAGGGAACTTGTCATTTATTTAGTGGATAGCAAATAAGTGGAAAGCCTCGGAAGATGAAGCTAATGACTGTGCACAGGTTATGTCAGAAAAGAGAAAACATGCTAGCAAGTATTTCAGGAGGATCAGTCATGAAGCCAAAGTAGAGAAGGGGGAGAGGGGACCTGAACACAGTATATATATATATATATTTTTTTCCTGTTTCTATGCTTCTGCTGCCAGTCCCCCATCTCTGTGTAAGATGGATGAGGTGCTAAAAACATTTTCTGTGTAGGTGGTTAGCCTCTGCTTCCATGCTCACAAAACAGCTGTCCCTTTCCATGTTATTTTTATGAATTATAAAATTATTCCCAAATCAGTTACAGTTTGGAGAGAAAAAAACACCTTTATGTCCTTACAGTAAATCTCATTTTCTCATTATAGTATCTCGTGGTGATTAAACGTTTACAACATCAAGAATGAGAGAGTGAATTAAAGGGTTGTGTTAAGGTGAAGCACATTGGAAGGATACCAATGTATTCATTTTTTTAAGGATACCACTCTTTTATTTCTATATCCTTATCTATGAACTCTTTTGACAGGAATAAATATTTCTGTATATATTTTTAATTATTATTTTCTTTTTTATTAGATATTTTCTTCATTTACATTTCAAATGCTATCCCCAAATTCCCCTATATCCTACCCCCACCCTGCTCCCCAACCTCATGCTTCCTGGCCCTGGCATTCCCCTGTACTGGGGCATATAATATTCCCAAGACCAAGGGCCTCTCCTCCCAATGATGGCCAAGTAGGCCATCTTCTGCTACATATGCAGCTAGAGACATGAGCTCTGGGGGTACTGGGTAGTTCATATTCTTTTTCTTCCTATAGGGTTGCAGACCCCTTCAGCTCCTTGGGTACATTCTCTGGCTCCTCCATTGGTGGTCCTCTGTTCCATCCAATGGATGATTGTGAGCATCCACTTCTGTATTTTCCAGGCACTGGCATAGCCTCACAGGAGACAGCTATATCAGGGTCATGTCAGGAAAATGTTGCTGGCATATGCAATAGTGTCTGGGTTTGGTGGCTGTTTATGGGATGGATCCCTGGATGGGGCAGTCTCTGGATGGTCCTTCCTTTCATCTCAGCTCCAAACTTTGTCTGTAACTCCTTACATGGGTATTTTGTTCCCTATTCTAAGGAGGAACAAAGTATCCACACTTTGGTCTTCCTTCTTCTTGAGTTTCATGTGTTTTGCAAGTTGTATCTTGGTTATTCTAAGTTTCTGGGCTAATATCCACTTATCAGTGAGTGCATATCATGTGTGTTCTTTTGTGATTGGGTTACCTAACTCAGGATGATATATTCCAGATCTATTCATTTGCCTAAGAATTTCATAAATTCATTGTTTTTAGTCACTGAGTAGTTACAGAGAAACCCTGTCTCCAAAAACAAAACACAAACAAAAAAACCAAAACAAACAAACAAACAAAAAGCTGAGTAGTACTCCATTGTGTAAATGTACCACATTTTCTGTATCCATTCCTCTGTTGAGGGACATCTGGGTTCTTTCCAGCTTCTGGCTATTATAAATAAGGCTGCTATGAACATAGTGGAGCATGTGTCCTTATTACAAGTTGGAACATCTTCTGGATATATGTCCAGGAAAGATATTGCTGGGTCTTCCAGTAGTACTATATCCAATTTTCTAAGGAACTGCCAGACTGATTTCCATAGTGGTTGTACAAGCTTGCAATCCCACCAACAATGGAGGAGTGTTCCTCTTTCTCCACATCTTCGCCAGCATCTGCTGTCACCTGAATTTTTGATCTTAGTCCTTCTGACTGTTGTGAGGTGGAATCTCAGGGTTGTTTTGATTTGCATTTCCCTGATGATTAAGGATGTTGAACATTTTTTCAGGAGTTTTTCAGACATTCGGTATTCCTTGAGCATTCATTGTTTAGCTCTGTACCCCATTTTTCAATGGAGTTATCTGATTTTCTGGAGTCCAACTTCTTGAGTTCTTTGTATATATTGGATATTAGTCCCATATTGGATTTAGGATTCATGGTTTATAATGAATTTAAACTGTAAAAAAATCTAACACATCTATATATGCATTTATATATGCTTATATTATTAAAATTACCTCATATATTATCTTCAGGCAACTTAAACCACTACTTCTTCAACTATCTTCAATGGCCATTTATGCCTATGACAGAAATAATGAAATATGAGTACATTGTCTTTTTTATTTGTATATTGCTGTCCATTGATGTAGCTTGGCACATAGGTTTTTTTCCCACTGTCTTTCTGTAACAAACTGTTGTTTCCTGTTGGCCATTTGACATATCTTGATCTCCTATCCTTAATTATCCTACCTAGACTGAGCTCTTTTTGACCTATTAACATCATCTTTGCCTCTTACACGTGGTATGAGGTTAGGAAAAGTGCAACAGTCTCCTTGAAACAAGATTGGAAATACTGTCTCTGATTGCAATAAGTGAAAGATATCCAGTAAGAAAAGGAACACTAAAAAAAAAAAAAAATGAAGTAGATATCATTAGTAATCAATAGCGTTAGTCATGTAAAGTAGGACAGGAAAAAATGAGGAAAGTAGAAATAAGGTAGATGTAAAATTAACAGAACCAATTATATTTAATAAAAGATGTATATACATAATTCAATGAAAAGGAAATGTGACAAGCTGTAAGAAATTCGTGTGACATATAAAAGTGCAGATAGACTATGGCAGAAGGACAGGAAAATGTATAAAACTTTCATAAGGATTTGAGATGGTTAAGTCTTGAACCAAATTAAAATGGCAACACACAGATGGAACTTGTGGAGCACAGACAAGGTAGTAAGAGGAATATTTAAAGCTGTAAATGTTGCCTAAAATAGAATAAATATTTCACGTCAATGATCTAGACTCCATTTTCAAAGCCCTAGAGGAGATAATTAAACCAATTTATTTGGATGACAGGAAAAAGGTAGAAATTATATTTTTAAAAAATCAAGGAGAGAAAAAAAGTCTTCTTTATAGACTAATCTAGTGGATCATCAAAATAGAAAGGTAAGACATAATTACCAATATCATGAATAAAAGAACCTTTGCTTCCTCTCTAAACCATTATGTAGTGTAGCTGACACTACACACAAAAGATGAGCACACCAGAACTTCACTTGTGTAGTCGTCTGGGAAGAACAAAGATAGCCTGGAGTACAAAGTATCATAAGAACAATTTTGTTTCAGGGTTTTCTTTTTTACTTTCTTTTTTTTTCATACTTTGAAGAGTTACAGCATTTTTATTTTCTACTTTCTGGAATGATTAGATATATCAGTAAGTAAACTAAGACCTTTAGTTCATGGGAGAGGAAGTTGTAGAAAGGTCTAGTGTTTAATGTCGCTGAGTTTGTGTTGGGACACTCTGGGCTTGATGGTATTGACTTGATTGGCTAAATTGCTTAAATGCAAGATGACGCATTTCATCACTCAGGGGGAAAAATGAAATAGTGACTTTCGAGAAAATGAATGCAAGTGAGAATATATGTTTTTCAAACTATGTAAGATGCAGAAAGACAAATACCATTTTTATTCTCTCATACGTAGACTCTAGATTAAAATGTGTTTCACTATGTTTGCTGGTCATTAAAGGAGAAAGGGGAAATGAGTGAGGAAGAAGACAAAGGAAAGAGAAAGACAAGAGGAAAAAGTAATGAAAATACAACTCTCATGAAAAGGGGGGGCTCTATTTGGTGAAATCTGAGATATGTGTATGTGTGTGTGTGTGTTTGTGTATTTATACATAGTATTGTATAAATAATACAAATAAATATATATTTATTCATACAGTGAAATATATGCTTATATATAATTACATATGGAAATATCACAATAAACTTACTCTATAACTTTATATTTATAATAAAACAATGATAAAAAGATGTCTTTAGTTCAGGTGGTTATGCACCCATTTAATCAGAGCAATGAGGAGGCAGTGGCAGGCAGATCTCTGAGTTCAAGGCCAGTTTTGTCTACAGAGAATTCCAGGACAGCCACAGCTACACAGAGAAATCCTGTTTCAAAAAACAAAACAGAACAAATATTCTTAATAAAATACATGCAAACCTACACAACATAAAAGTATACATTTTGAAAAATGTGAGCCTGCTTTCATGACTATATCTTGAATTAAACCTTAAGAAATTAACGATGATAGATATGGCACAGCATGTGAATGTGACATGACAGTCCATTGCTGCTGTGGATTTTTCTTCTCATCAAACTCAAAGCAGCCTCAGAATGAATGGCTCCCCAATGTCAATCATGAATTGTTCCAAGAATGTTCCAACACAGACTTTCTTCAAATACCTCTCAGCTTGAAGCTGGTCACCTTTACCTATGTTTGTTTGTTGCTGATTTTGTTTGTTTTTCTTTTTGTTGTGTTTTTGACCGTCACTTTTTTCATGCCCTTCATCCTTTTGAGAATGCCCTAAGTTAGTACCGGACCAAAGTTTGAGTTGCAGAGGACTTTATTAATGATTTTAATATAAGTAGCCTATCTATTGCAGTTTGCGTAGTAGTAGACTGGAGAACTATCATAAACTGAATGTCTTTTTTGCACTTTTAGAAAGCGACTACCCTATTCTCCTCCCCTGTTTATGTTTCTGAGAGCAAGTCACGTTTGCATAATGTAGTCTTTGTTGTCCCTTACTTCTCTGTCTATCTCAGTAATGCTAGGGCATTACAAAGTTGCTTGAGCAACTTTGCCAAAGTGTAGGATGTAGGATATTGCATGAAAATGCATTGTCTGGAGCCTTAGCATAGCTCAGTTTATAAATCTACTCCACTGCTAAATGTACACAAACATGTCAAAGTACTGAGTCCTATGTGACTATCAGAAGGGATTTAGTAACTCCATCTTCTGGCTCACAAATATAATACCCAAAAATCTGCTGGTGTTTCCAAAAATATGATTTTATCTCATTGAAGCAAAATATCACATTCATGTATATTTTTTTCATTTTAACTGAAAATTTAATTTGCTAATCTCTTGGTAACTGCCTCAAAAGGAGAAGTAGTTTAAAAGAAGTTTTCATAGCTTTAGAACTTAAATTAACTATATTAGCATTTATTATTAAATGCATTTATTTGCTATTAAACCTTGGAGTACTGAAGAAAAATAAAAATCAATACCTAAAGAATACATTGAGTTAATTTCATGAAGAAAGTAAAAAGGGAGTTGTTTTTCTTCCTCTGTTTGGGGCTTATGTTTTCTTACGGATATATGACTGTAATGTATGCTAACTCTGTTCTGTCGTTCTTCTGTTGATGTGAAAGAAACCACAGATGCACACAGATGCTCAGCTTAGCATTCATCTCTTGCTGTTAAAAGCCACCAGTGCCCTTAGGCTTGCTTGCCATCTATATAAAACAAAACAAAATAAAACTTCCATCATTCTTGGTTTGCACTCCCAATGCTTAAAGGAGAATTTGAAAAATAATTTAAAAACTGTTTGTCTTGTTTTAAATTCAGGTTGGCAACCTGCACCCACTCATTTAAGTTCTCTACTGACGGATTCATTAATATTAACATTTTTGCTAATTTACAGTTCTAGAGCAATGGAAAATAGTGTGGGGTATTAATGAGCTAGAAAATATCAGAATGGATATGAAGCAAAGGCCAGCAGATAAAGATATCTGTTGAAAGAGAACCATCATGGTCATCCTTTAGGCAACATCCAGCCTGTCTTGTATGATAGCAATGCATCTGAGATGCCTCAGAGAGACCTCAGGGGCAAGAACACAACATATCCAAAATTTCCTTAGGATGAACCTCGTTTTGTCTTGCACTAGTTGGTATCTCCATGTCTTCTACCTTACTGTGGTCAAGCCTCTGTTCAAACGTCACTCTGTCAAAGAGGAATGGTTGAACCCGAGTAGTTAAATGTTAACTCTCACTCCTCAGTTCTCGAAAACCCTCCTTTTAAATCTATTCTAAAATGCTTTATCTTTCTATAATATCCCAAAACAGCTATGCATTTCTGATTTATTTTTTTAGTCTTTCTTGCAAAAGAAAACAACCTTCCAAAGAACACAAAGTTTATATTTTGTCAGCTACAGTATTCCCTAGCACATTGAGTATATAGTACAAAATGTAAAAAGGAAATTCAGATTATCAGCCTACATCAGCAAGTTGATTTCATGAACGAACAATTGAAATGAGAATATGAAGATGTATATATGAACTTGATCTTGCTTTCTCACTATAATATTAACGATTCCTAGTAATCAATAAACCAATTGATCTACCTTTTCATCTTCTAAACACACAAACACCCCACACCATATATCTACACTTATTCACAAACATAGTCTGGCAGACAGCTATATAAAAAGACTCATAGCAAAATACAGCATTTTAAATCGTTACATTTTTATAATACCTGGGCAGTTCTTGATCCATGCCCTGGTCATTTAAAGCTCTGTAGCCTAGAAAAAGATGGGACAGAAACAAATTAGTTTGCAAGGCAGAGAATGAATAAATGCCTAGTATTAATATGTTATAGAAATATTAAAAACAACAACAATAATAATAATAACTAATGGAAAGAATTATGTTGGCAGGGCAAAAATTTTTATTGTTGGTTCTCATTGGACATTGGTAGATAGTCTTTAAATTGGCTCAGTGGTTAATTCCATTGACTCCTCTTCCAAAGCTCCTGGGTTCAATTTCCAGCAATCACATGGCAGCTCATTCCTGCCTGTAACTAACTCCAAATCCAAATCTGACATCCGCACACAGACATACATGTAGGCCAAACATGAATGAACATAAAAATTGTTTGGCAGAATTAGCAAAAATATAACATATCATAGTGGACTATGTAAACTTCCAACAGAATGAGAGTTAAATTTTGAGACAGTGGATCTTTTACCCTATTATTTGATAGTTAACATTTTCATGTTGGGATAAGTTGTTTGGGTCTCAGCTCATATTTTGAATTTTTACTATTCATAGTGCTTTATGTCCTTGTATCATAAGCATTTTCAATATTTTCATAGGATAGTGTCTTTTGTAATATGTTTATTATGTATTTTCCTCAATTACATTTCCAATGGTATCTGAAAGTCCCCCATACCCTCCCCCCACTTCCCTACCCACCCATTCCCACTTTTTGGCCCTGGCGTTCCCCTGTACTGGGGCATATAAAGTTTGCATGTCCAATGGGCTTCTCTTTCCAGTGATGGCCAACTAGGCCATCTTTTGATACATATGCAGCTAGAGTCAAGAGCTCCGGGGTACTGATTAGTTCATAATGTTGTTGCACCTACAGGGTTGCAGATCCCTTTAGCTCCTTGGATACTTTCTCTAGCTCCTCCATTGGGGGCCCTGTGATCCATCCAATAGCTGACTGTGAGCATCCACTTATGTGTTTGCTAGGCCCCGGCCTAGTCTCACAAGAGACAGCTATATCAGGGTCCTTTCAGCAAAATATTGCTAGCGTATGCAATGGTGTCATCCTTTAGAGGCTAATTATGGAATGGATCCCTGGATATGGCAGTCTCTAGATGGTCCATCCTTTTGTCTCAGCTCCAAACTTTCTCTCTGTAACTCCTTCCATGGGTGATTGTTTCCAATTCTAAGAAGGGGCAAACTGTCCACACTTTGGTCTTCATTTTTCTTCAGTTTCATGTGTTTTGTAAATTGTATCTTATATCTCACTATACTAAGTTTCTGGGCTAATATCCACTTATCAGTGAGTACATATCATTTGAGTTCTTTTGTGATTGACTCTAACTAAGGAAGTGAAAGATCTGTATGATAGTTAACATTTTCATGTTGGGATAAGTTGTTTGGGTCTCAGCTCATATTTTGAATTTTTACTATTCATAGTGCTTTATGTCCTTGTATCATAAGCATTTTCAATATTTTCATAGGATAGTGTCTTATTCACTGTTTTGGGGTTTTTTTGTTTTTTTGTTTTTGTTTTTGTTTTTGTTTTTGTTTTTTGCATGCTTTGCGACAGGTTCTCATGTAGCCAATCGTGGTCTTTAACTCACTGTTTTAGTCAAGGCTGACCCTGAACTTCTGATCCTCCTGCCTTCATCTCCCATGTGCTAGTGTAACAGATATGTGCTCAGTCACACCCAACATCCTAGTAATAGCTTTTATAAATGCATACTTTCATCTTGACACATATTAATACAAAAAATTATCATGCCATAAAATGTATTTTATATGTTATAGATGTATAATAATTGCCACAAACAAGGAATAGAGGAAGGAAGTGTTACAGACACAAATATAAGAAAGATAATAATAAATGTATATAATTATTCTGTATGTTACAACAGTTTTACCCAAACTCTAACCCCTTTAATCACTTTAACATTAAAAGAATAATCCATTTTTTGATTTGTTCCTAAAGGTCATTTTAAATATAATACCTAAAGTCTGTTGTGTTTTATGAAATAATTGATGAGCTATTTTCTTTTTTTCCTTTTTTAAAAATTAATCGTCCCATTCATTTACATCTCAAATAATATCCTACTTCCTGGTTTCCCCTCCATAAACCCACCATCCTACATCCAACCTCTCCCTCCTCCCCTTTGCCTACTTGAGGGTGCTCCCCAACCCACCCTCTCTTGCCCCACTGCTCCAGCATCCCCCTATGCTAGGGCATCAAACCTCCACAGGACCAAGGGCCTCCCCTCTCATTGCTGTCAGGCAAGGCCATCCTCTGCTACATGTGTATCTGGAATCATGGATCTTTCCCTGTACACAGTATACTGATACTGAAAAATATTACGTACAAGCATGGTGTACTGATGCATGCTACAATATCTGTGAACTTTGAACGTATATTCTAAGTAAAATATACTATTTTAGAATGCCCACATTTGTATGATTTTTTTTGGCAACCAATAGAAGTAGAACTGTGTTATAATTTGCCAGAGACTTTGAGGAGCAAGCATGCAGAATGTATTTCTAGTGGACATGGAGCTTCTTGCAGGTGAAACAAAATATTTACAAAGAAATTATTTGTGATGTTCACACGTTTGTCAATAGCCTAAAGATAACAATTATAGTGAAGGCCCAAACCCCATATTTCATTAGAGCTGTAGAAAGAATAAAAAATAACACTGAAAAAACGTTGAGACAGTGCAAAGCATGTAAAGTTTTTCCTTGCTATTTTACTTTTCATACTATACATAAATCCATCTGGTAAATTCTAATTTAAATATTTTAGACAAATGTACAGAAAGCATTCTTTTAGTGGAGTTTTTCTTTCATTATGTGAAAAAGGCACTAAACTTACTGAAATTAATGAGAATTCCCCTTTCAATTAAAGAACATATGGTTGTTTAATTTTTACCTTAACATTAGATCAAATGTCTAGAAACTCTCAAGAACAAAAGACAGACTCCTACTTCCATCATATTTTGCATGATTGACTCAAGCCTTTTGATCTCGATTATCTGGATTATCTGGACAGTACTTAAGAGCAAAGGTATTTCCTTACATGTTTACAGCATAGTTGTCAACATCACGAAAGTTAGCATAGATGTGTTGCTTTCATCAACCCAAAGGTTTACATCCAATTTTCTCTTATTCTCAGGATTGCCCTTCAAGCTTCCAGTCTCTGTTACTTTCTACTCCAGCATCTAATTTAGGCTCACAAAGTATAGTTTGAGGTCACGTTCCTTTGACAGAAAACAGCTTATCAGTCTTTCCTGACCTTTAACCTTTTGTGAAGGACCAGCAGAGCTATTTTATAGCCTATCTCACAGTGTGAATTTCTATAATGTTTTTTTCATGGTGAGATTAAGGTGATGCACTTTTTGGTAGGAATATCTGAGAAATTGTGCTTTGCTTCATGACAATCAGAAAGCCTGAGCTATGGAATCCATTGATTATGTGGTCTTTGAACATCTACTTAGGTGGAGGTCCACAGGTTTCTCTTTCATAAGGTATACTATGCATATGTGCAGTTACCTGAGAATTCTCTTGAGACTATGTAAATATCTTGTTCTTCATCAAATGTTCATCCACTAGCTTTCCCATAGAAATATGGCATTTTGCCATGGAGTGGACTCAAGCAGTCTCTCAACCCACAGGAGAATCAGGGTCCTGGTATGCAGGTGGGCAAGGAGTCGGCGAAAAAAAAAAATGACAAAGAGACATGAACACAAGGAAGTGTTGATGTGAATGTCATTTCTCAAAGCCAGCATCAGACTTCTATTACAGGAGAAAACAAAGAAGTTAGGCAACCCATCAGCCAAGGTACATTGAAGTTACTTGACACAAAACAGAGAAATGCATACATAAAGACTGGCAGGAACCAGGCAGTAGTTACTACTGAGATAAAAGGTGGCCCTTTCTAAAGTCAGCCATTAGGGAGCCAAGTGAGGATTTCATACCCTAGTCACAATCCATGCTATTCTTCTGAGCCATGTGAAAGCTTGTACCAGGGGGTTCTGCTCTTGCTGACCTTTTCATGAATAATGCAATACTCTAGTTCCTCCTTAAACCACAACCCTCCTTCTTCTTGGATCATTATAAATTCCTGCTTTAGGAGTGACTTGGCTGTAATTCTAAGTTTACTTTGTAGAACTTTCCATGAGATATCTAGCTCTTACCCAGTAAACTGCAATGTCTGATTTCTTTCACTGTCTTGATATCAACACTGGATGCATTATGTCTGAATGAGTAGCATTACCTATACTGTAACACCCACCGACTATTGCAAGGACAAATCTGGACTACATCTGAGCTATGAGATGTCAAGACTCCAGGAGACCAGTTTCTGTGAGAATTTTTGCCTCGGGACTGCAGCCAAGCTTTTGGACTTGCCACGCAGACTTCACTGAAGTGGATGTGGCAGTATTTGGCATAGTAAGGAGTAATAAGGGAGTTTTAAAAAAGAATAATCTTTGGTTTATGTTAGTAATTAATAATGATCACTCAACATCACACATAGGAACCAGGAACTGCTCATAGTGTGTGCATTGCCATTTACTATTGTGAATGCTTTGCTGTTTACAATTTTAAAGAGAATTTTCTCTCAGCAAATATTAGTAATTCAGAATGTTTAGATATTCTAATAACGGTGGCTAAAAACTTGTATCTAGTCACTCTTCAGTGAATCAGTATGATGCTAATTGAAAGGTTATAGTAAAGTTTTTATTTGTGTTTTGAAGGGAATTTGGTGATATTTATCTTATCTCTATGAGTGCTGGATAAATATGTCCTCTGTTTACTAATAATCAGGGAGTGATGTCACATTGCAAGAAATAAAACCAGCTTGTTTGTAGGGAAAGAAAGATAAGAGACCCAAATAAATAACTTGGTATTCCCAACTGTGAGCCTTGGGAAAATAATAATTAGAAATTTTTAAAAAGGGGAATTTCTAGCTCTATAGCAGGAAAATAACTTCAGTCTCTTTTTCCTCTCTGATCCCACCACTACTAGAGCACAAAGACCTCCTCCCCCAACCCTTCTTTGCCCAACTCAACCCATTATCCCACCCTCCAACACCAGCAGATATTCACTGGGAACACCCTAGCCTAGCAGAAACAAGGAAAGATGCTGGGATCCTGCCCAGGCTGGAATGGGCTTGAAGTGGGACACAGTGTTGGATGTTTCTTTGAAGACTGATGGTCTTTCCTTCAGTCTCTGCTCCATATGGATGGATGCATGGATGCATGGATGCATGGATGCATGGATGCATGGGTGGCACAGAGACCCCAAGCCAAACAGTCCAACCAACAACTTCATTTCATTTCTCTGGCCATTTTATATCTTCTTAAACAAAAAGTTCTTTTAAAAAATATTCAGAGATAAAATGTTACATAAACTGGGAGTTACAGAAGGATGTTGACACTAAGTTCAAAGCAGGGTTTCATTATCATATACTCATTAAAAGTTCAAAGCAACAGTTTTTACATGCCCTTGCCTTATCATAGTGCACACATGTGACTTTACCCTTGGACCTAAATGTATTTCCTTGAACACAAATTTGTCCCAAGTCTAATTCTCTTTTTTAACATAAATATGAATGCTGAATGTATTTCTTATTATGTAGCCTTTATTTACTATTATGAGGGAGTGGACACATGCTATTCTTAATGCTAATTTTATTGCATCTTTCTGGCAACTAAGACCATTTCTAAAAACTTTCTTCCTAAAATTATTTGAATCAAATCAGGAATTCTATAGAATCATTATCTACGTGTCTATATAGCATCACTACAAGATAGTACATCTTCGTAGGTCTGGAGAAACCTGCTCAAAATGGTGAATGTATACCTAGTGATTGTTATATATTTAATAATAACAGGAAAGCATATTAATAGCAGGAATCTTTTATAAAATTAATTTCTTCTCAGCCTTGCCTAGAGAAGCAATCCCATCATTAACTTTGACAGTCCATGGTGGAACCATCTCAGGAAGAGCTCCTGCTAGGTTTCAGCTTCTCCTTGGTGGCTTTTGGCACAAAGAGGCCTACATTCCAGCAGACACCTCCAAGATAATCCACAGACCATACCTGCCACACAGCAAGGCAGGCTTCCTATACGTCTTCTTTCTCTGTTTCCCCTGATCCATTCCCTCAGTCTTATTTTCAGCTCTGCAGCAGAGCACCCTTATCAATACCCCACCCCACCCCTGTGCTCCCATCCCCTGACTATTTTGCAGATCTTACTCCTCTAACCTCACCATCAAACTAGTTGTTCTTTCCCAGTCCCCAAGCCCAGTGAGCTTCACCTGCTAAGCCATAGGCCATACCTGTCAAAACAAAACAAAACAAATAAAAAAACAAACAAACAAAAAACAGGTAAACTGCCTGCAGGCCTCCTCTCTCTCTCTCTCTCTCTCTCTCTCTCTCTCTCTCTCTCTCTCTCTCTCTCTCTCTCTCTCTCTGCCCAGTCTCATCCCCATCTCTGCAGTAAAATATGCATCCTCTCCCACCCCCATCCTGCTATCTCCTATGGAATCCTTTCTTCCTAAACCCTCCAATTTGTTGCTTTCTCCTAGCCTCCAGCTAAAGCAGGCACTCCCTGCTAACCCATAGGCCATATCTGCCAGAAAACAGACCACTTTTCTCACTGTTCCCCCCAGTTCTAACTCCATAGTCCCATCTCCAGCTCTATGGTAGAACACCCTAGGCAGTACCTTCTCCTGTTGTCCATGGATCCTTTGTTTTTCCTTCTAACCTTCCTACACATGTATCTCTGTCCCAGATCCAAAACTGAACAAGTATCACCACCTGACCCTAGGCCAACCTTCCCAGGGTAACAAGGAATCTGAAGCCACAACCATCCTATGGCTTCTGACATCCTATTGTCCCAGTTTCATCCCCAGCTCTGTAGTACAAAATCTACTGTCTTCCTTTCCTCTAGGAAAGAGATCACAAAGACATTCTCCTAAAACCTTTCTTCCCCCAAATCATCCCAATATATCAGACTTCAACACCAGCAGACATTCCTATGATCCCACCATTTAGTAGAACAGAAAAATGGGCAAAACACATATATGACATTCTCAGAAAAAAAAAAAAATCCGGAAAGGGAACAGAAATCAATGAACAAAACAACTATCCTAACAAAGATAAATCCAGGAATCAGCCCCCAGACTGATAACCATCCCAAATTTAGGTACCTAGATGTGAGATCAAAAACAGAATTAATAAAGTCAGGGTTTATGTCTCCACTAGAGCCCTACCATAGCAGGCCTTGAATATTGCAACATCGCTGAAGCATAAGAAAAATAACTTAGCAAAGTAACTGGCTATAAGATTAACCCACAAAAATCAGAAACCTGCCTATACACACATGACAGAGTGAAAAATAAACCAGGGAAATATCATCAGGAAATAATATAATAGCCTCAAATAATATAAAATATCTTGGGATTACCTAACTAAGGGAAAGACTTGTATGATAAAACAAACACACACAAAAAAAAACTTCCATTCTTTGAAGAAAGAAATTGACAAGGATATTAGAAAATGGGGGAAAAAAAGTCTCCCATGCGCATGGATTAGTAAGATTAGCATAGTAAAAATGCTTATCCTACCAGAAGAAATCAACAGATTCGATGCACTCTTTATCAAAGTTCCAACATAATGCTTCACAGAACTTAAAAGGACAATTCTCAACTTCATATAGAAAAATCCAAGATAGGTAAAACATTGATCCTGATCAGTAAAAGAGCTGCTGGATGTATCACTATCCCTGATTTCAAGTGTACTATGGAGCTATAATGATAAAAACTGCAAAACTGCATGCTGCTGCCATAAAAAAAAAAAAAAAAAAAAAAAAAAAAAAAAAAAAAAAAAAAAAAAACCTTGACCAATGGAATGGAACTGCAGACCCTGATATAAATCTGCACACCTACAGACACATGATTTTTTATAAAGAAACCCAGAAATACACACTGGAAAAAATGTAGCATCTTTAACAAATGGTGCTATTCAAACTGTCTGCATGTACAGTCTATAAACATGTCTACATACAGAAGAATGCATATATTTATCACCCTGTGCAAAACACAAGTTAAAGTGGATCAAAGGTCTCAACATAAAAGCAGATGCACTGAAACCGATAGAAGAGAGAGTGGAGAATAACCTTGAATGTGTTGACACAAAAGACAACTTTCTGAACAGAAAACCAATAGTTCAGGAACTGAAATGGACAATTAACAAATGGGAACTCTTTAATATGAAAAGCTTCTGTATGGCAAAGGACACTGTTAGTAGGACAAAATGGCAGCCTACAGAGTGGGAAAAGATGTTCACCACCTCCTCATCAGACACAAGGTTAATTTTCAAAATGTATAAAGAGCTCAAGAAACTTGAGAACAAATAACCCAATTAAAAATGGGGTACAGATCTAAACAGAGAATTCCCATCAGAGAAATCTGTAGTGGCCAAGAAGCACATAAAGAAATGTTCAACATCCTTAGCATACATGAGATACACATCAAAAGAACTCTGATATTCTACCTTAACACTCATCAGAGTAGACAAGATAAAAACCTCAAGAAATAGCACATGCAGGTGAGGATATGGAGCAAGGAAACACTCCTCCATTGCTGGTGGGAGAGCAAACTTGTGCAGCGAATTTGAGAATCAATATGGTTTCTCAGAAAATTGGGAATCGACTTACCACAAGACTCAGCTATACTACCCCTGGGCATACATCCAAAGGACATTTGCTCAACTATGTTCATTGCAGCTTTATTTGTAATAGCCAGAAACTGGAAAGAATCTAGATGTCCCTAAACCAAAGAATGGATAATAAAAATGTGATATGCTTACAAAATGGAGAATGACTCTGCTGTTCGAAACAGTGACAACAGGAAATTTATAGGCAAATAGGTGTAAGTACAAAAGAAAAAAAAATATCCTGAAGGAGGTAACCCAGTCCCAAAAAGATAAATATGTTATCCACCTTGATGAAGTCAACCTTCAAGTATACTTTGCATGGTTGCCTTTGGATAACTTTTAGTAGTATAACAGGAACAGAAGAGCGGCCTCTTCCACATTGATTTCAAAGATCCTACTAGACGCTGATACCTACATGAGACAGCCAAGGAATATATCAAGGTCATCAGAAACAATGACCTGGAAGATCCTCTGTATGAAAGACAACTGAGAAATGCCCCCTGTGATGCCTCTGCTGCTAGAAAGATGAAGGGATTTTGATGATGTCAAACTTCTAGTTGCTTCTATGCTCAATGATCGGTGATTATAAATCCAGTAGTCTTATGGATCCAATGAGAGTCTGTATTATCTCCACCTGATTACTGCTCACAAAGGAAAATTTAGTTTGCTCCAACAAAACTCAATAGGGTACACAAGCCATACTTCAGGGTAGATCCCATGCCCAACAGCAGAAGGATAACACAAAGTAAACTTGTTTTCTTCAGGGGAGGTTTTTGTCTTATAATGCTTCGACTTGTTATTTATTTTTTAACTTTACAGGTCCTTTGCTTATATGGTATAGTTTCTGGGGTTTGAGTTTTTATGGGATTTGCCTGTGTTATCAGTATCTGTATGTATGTCTTAAGCTTTTTTTTTTTTTACTGTTTGTTTTATCCTTTTCTAGATTGTTTGTCTCATGCTTTTTATCTTATTTAATAATTAAATTATGTTTTAGATGCCTGGTATTTTCTGAGAGAAAAACGATGTGGAATTCTGTGGGTTGAGAACTGGGAAGAATCTGAAAGTAGTTTTGGGACAATAAACTGTAATCAGAAAGTATTGTATGAAAAATTCTATTTTCAGTATTAAAAAAGAAAGAAAAAATATTTTTTTCATATATTCAAACATTCATGGCACAGCCTTTGGTTAAATAAAGTAAACCAATTTAAAATTTAAACCTATTACTTTCTGACAAATGGAACAAAATGCTATATTTATATTGCTTGACTGTCTAACTAATCCATATAGCCATGTCCTATTGAAATTTATAAAGAAGGTATTTAGATGTTCCAATAAAAAAAAGGGGATACTCTACCTTGAAATACTTATTGCTGTTTTTTAAATTATACAAAAATCCATGCTGGTAAGAAGGTATCACAACATTTTTTTTAATCCCAGTTATAGATTGGGGAGAGAGAGAACTAATATAAGCTGCGACATTCACCAAATGTTTGCTGGTTATTCTTGCTTAATGTTAAAAGGCTTAAAGCATCTGGGAACTTAGTCAATTTGTTTGTAAATCCTACAAAAATGGAGTGTATTGTAAAGATTGGACCCAATAAAATCAGATTAAACCTTAGGGGACTTTGACTATCATATTAATTCAATTCATTTTACTCCAGCATACAAAAGTAATATACAGACACACACACACACCTGAGATCTACAGTCACAGACACTATCCACAAATGTCAAGGCAATTAAAATTAAGTTGGCCACTTTTACTCCATTGAGGAGAGATTTCCAAGGGCAGTAAGTGTTAACAGAAACTAATGATGTATGAGAAAACCCTAAGGGTATCTGATGCTGCGATACATAGTATGCTAATCGGAAAGCATAAAAAATAAATGGAAGCATTTGAATGCAGGTATCCTGTGTAGGTGGGTAAAGTTGTTCCCAGAAACCAAGTGTTATTAAATAAATATCCCAGAGCTAGGAGAAGGACACTCTGTGGGTCAGTCGCTGGTCAGGCAGGTCCCAGAGACTCCCAGGACAATACAGACAGCTACCAATGCTCTTGTTGCCCGCTGGAGCTTAGTTGATAAAGTTCTACTGCTCGAGATTCCATGTGCTTTCATCTCAGAAATCAAACTGAATTGTGTTGGAAACTTCCAGTCTTTTCCTTAGCCCTCATAATTCTGCAAGGTGCCATGTCAGCTGCTGGGAGAGAATTATCATCAAAATGTTTACTCAGCTGTGTGCACTATTGCATTAATATCAATAGCCAGGCAAGGAGATCTCACTGGTCTAATAGTGGTGAGTCCACTGTGGCGGTAACTAGCCACTTTCTCGTTGCTCTTTTGATGTCTACTCCAGAGAGAGAAAGTTTTGGGGTTTTGTTTTGGGTCTTTTTTGGGGGGGGTAGTTTTGTTTTTGTTTTTGTTTTGTTTTGTTTGTTTGTCAGTCATTAAAGCCAAGTGTGCTCACTAGAGCTGGGTGAGCGACCCCACCCCTCGAATGGAAGAGATGCCCACCACCTGCCATAGGTGGGTAAGACAGCCTGGAGGGCATGACAGGAGAGGTAGCTCTGCTTCTTGCTGATTGCAGCACTCAGGAGAGGAACCACATACACACACACACACACACACACACACACACACACACACCCTTCCCTTGGGCAGCACAGTAGATCTGTCCCTGGTGACATGGGCACAGGAGAGCTGGCCCTGCCTCTCATCTTGGCAAAGACTGGAGAGCAGACACAGGAGTTTCCGAGGGTTGAACAATGCAGCTTCCACCCTGACCCAGACCCAGACCCAGGGCTCTGGATTTGCCCGCTCCAACATCTACTTCATCTATGAACTGCTGGAGCACATGAAGGGACTTGTCATGCAGGTCCAAAGCTGCAGGATCTCCATGACATGAGGCAACAACGGGATAGCCAAGAGGAATCATGTCCCACACCCCTCCTCCAACCCCCAGTGAGAATCCAGTATTGACAGTGGAAACAAATGACTCATTGCAATGAACATTTACAAGTAAAGCTATTGGGGCCAAAGGGCATACTGTGTGGGATACTATCGCACACCACAGCTTCCACAGGGAGATATTTTGTTGTTGTTGTCGGTGTTGTGATGGTGGTGGTTGTTTTAATTTTTTTCTTTTAATTCTTTCTGAGGAAAGGTTGCAAAGGCAGAGGACAGATATGAAGGGATGGGGAGATGAGCGGGCTTGGGGTACATGGTATGAAATTCACAAGGAATCAATAAAGAGTTAAAAAATACACTAGTGTGGTAATTTGAATAAGAATAGTCTCCATAGGCTTACATATTTGAATGCTCAATCATCAGAAATGGAACTATAAGAGAAGGATTAGGAGGTGTGGCTTTGTTAGAGCAAGTGTGTCACTGTGGGTGGGCTTTGAGACTTCAAGAGCCCATGCCAGTTCCCTCTCCCTCTCCCTCTCCCTCCCCCTCCCCCTCCCCCTCCCCCTCCCCCTCCCCCTCCCCCTCCCTCTCCCTCTCCCTCTCCCTCTCCCTCTCCTTCTCCCTCTCAGAATGTATCTCTGAGGAACTTCTCCTACACCACACCTGCCTACTATGCCAATTAAATTAATTACTTTCTTTTTTAAAAATCTCCTTAAGGCATCTCTTTGCGGGCAAAAGATAGTGACTAAGACATCTAGTCAAAAGTCCATTATTTGAGTGATCATAGGCCCAAATGGGGAAGCTATTCCCATTGTTTTTGCTAAATAAATGTGAAATGCCTGGCAAATTATCTTCTAAATAATCATTAATATGCTTATCTTCATAGAAAATTTGCAATGGTCATTGATGAATTCATATACTCATGATTGGCCTAATATCAGAGTATAAATGACTGTTGAATACCCAGTCATAAACAGCATGTCTCTAACACAGACTCCCAGGCTCAGGATACAAGGAGGGAAAATGGACAAGAAGATTTTTGGCCAGTAGTTTGGAATGATGTGGCTGGTTTACTCTTGGGCTCACAGCAGCTTTGGCAGTACAAGATCTCCTCAGTGCTGTTCCTGTCATTGCCCTGCCGTGGAAGTCGTAAGGGTTTATGTAGTTCAAGATATCACTATGGACTTATATGCAGATAATAGCTAACGGTAAAGAGAGACATTTTCTTCAGGTGTATAGCCATAAATGGGGTACACAGGTCCTATAAACAAACTAAAGTCCATGTTCCTGTAAACAATTCCAATAAAACACTAGGATGAGCAGACACACACACACACACTATTTGAAGGGAGTACTTGTTGAGAAGTGGAAGGAGACTAATCAGAATGGGAAAAAAGGATAATGGGGGGTGACGAATATGATTTAAATGTGTGAGGATGTTATAAATTATTCTGTATATTTGATGTTTATTTAATATATGTTAATATCAACATTAAAAATGTAAACATCATTTTTTAAAATACAGTAACATTTGGTCATTATAATAAAGTTTAAAGTGATAGCTAGTTATAACTCATTACTTAAAGTCAGTGAGACCAAGTGAAATAGCTGAGATTCTGTGGTTTTCATTTCTTCGAAGAAAACCTTCTGTATGATTGGAAAAGTTGAATAGACTTTCTGATTGGGGCAAATGGGTAACGTTGAAGATGTTTGAAAGGTGACACAGAAATGGGGGAAAAGTGAAAGAGAAGCAGTGTGTGTCTGGCAATCTGAGATATATTTGAATTGATGTTTTGAAGGTGATCTCTATGGATTCGTACTGGATTCTGAGCCCATTCACCTTGTCTAGTCTCCTCACCATACACAAATATGCCTAGGGCCTTTGGTGTGGTTGTTTAAGATGGAATGCCCATGGAGTCAGTGATTTGAGATCTCTGTGTCTAGCATTTGTTTAAAGAATACAGCAGTGGGTCTCAACCTTACCAGTGCTGCATTTTTTTAAAACAGTTCTTCATGTTGTAGGAGCCTCCAAACATAAAATTATTTCATTGCTAAGTCGTTGCTGAAATTTTGCTACTGGTACGACTCATAATGTAAATTTCTGTGTTTTCCAATGACCTTAGGTGATGTCTGTAAATGGATCACTCAACCCCCAAAGAGGCTGCGACCCACAGGTTGAGAAGCACTGTATTACGGGTGGTTTATATTTCCTCTTCAATTTTCTCCTAGTCTAATTATGTCTGCTACCATACCCACCTGATCCTTGTGGTAAATATTTATTTGGCCTTCTTTCTAGAAGCTAGAATTAGAGATTCTTTTCATCATTAAAACCAAAATCTGCTATGAAAGTTCCAGTAACACTTAAAGAAGTATTACTCTATATGACTTTTCTATGACATCATGAGTTAGAGCAGCCAGCTAAAACGCTGCTACTGAGTGAGTCAAACCAGGAACAGAAAGCAACCAGTAAAAGAAAAGGAGCAACTAGCACTTCCTTCTCTGCTGTCACACGTGTGTGCAGGAGCACCCTTCCCGCAGGGCTGACACCAGATATGTTGTATGATGTATAATGTGTGTCTCCAGTGCTGGCCTTCATTTTCTTAGGTTATTATTTTCTTTCCTCCTTTGGGCATCCTGTCCTAAAATGTCAAGGGTTTCTATTGGTAGAATTATACACACACACACACACACACACACACACACTCATACACAAACACATGTGCACACTCACACAAAAACACACATCTACACACACAAACACAGAAACAAACATACAATGTACAAACTCACATTCCCTCACACATAAACACACATCTACACACACACACACACACAAATATACACACATACAAGCATACACACAACCACATACACTCACACAAACTCACTCACACACTCACTCTCACACACACTCTCACACACACATATATGCACATACACACTGATACACAAACACATATACACACTCACACACAAACACATACCTACATACTCACACAAACACACAAACATGCAACATACAAGCTCACATACCCACACATATACATACACACACTCATATAAACAATACCTCTACACACACACACACACACACACAAATATATGCACATACAAGCATACACACAAACACATACACTCACACCCACACACAAACACACACACACACTTTTACAGAAAGATTTTTATAGTAAACCAAAGAATAAAAAGACTGAACATATTCATTTTTAGTATTTATTCCCTGGGGATAAATGTGAGTACTACATGGTGCAAGGATGGAGAAGATCTTTCAGAGGTGCTTATCAGGTTCAAGTACACAAACCCTCATCTATTTTTAGCTGGGTCAGACTGACCCAATTCCTTGGCATTTGTATTTGCATGTTTAGACTATCCAACACTGCTTTGCTCAGCAAATTCTACAAATACTTCTTTGAGGCTAGTTGATTGATTAATAATAACAATGGTGATGAGAGGCAGGAGATAGCTGTTTAAATCCTTCATGCATGGTAAGATTATATTTCATTCCTGGAATTCAACATTCTTCTTTTAGATCTCATAAATAGCTCTTGTTGCTCCCTGAATATATCCAAAAATAGACAATCTTTCTATCATGCTCATGGTTGCATCCTGAACACCTAAACCCATTTTTTCTATATGATACGTACTGAAAAATCTCTAAATTTATGAATGAATATTGCTCATTGTCATGGGTGTATATTTTTAAATGACCACACTGAAGGAATAGAACATTATGTGTTCCTTTATACAGAGGACTGAAACTGCTAGAAATAAAAATTCTAACTACTAGAATATTAATACTGAGTGACAATGTTTGTGTATATCAAAAAATCTAAAATTCAAAAGAAAGTCAAGAGACACCTTGGCTTCTGTAAGTAACTGCTATCAACTGATTATACCTTAAAACAACAGAAATGGGTTCCCTCTGGCATCTGGAGGCCAGAAGTTTAGCAGTTCTGCGCTTCTTCTGAAAGTGCTGGGAGATCACTCTTCATCTCTTCCTGGTTTCTGGTGACCCTCATGTATTTCTTGGTTCATAACTACACAATGCTAGTATGACTTCCTTCTTCACATGTATGTCCTTGGTCAGTAAGTCTTAGGTCCACCAGCTGCAGGGTCCCTCTGTACAAATAGGTTTATATATACATACACACACACACACACATATGCAGGTATTAAGGGTGCCACTTATAAAAGTTCTTGTGTAACAGGAAGAACCACCGTGGAGTTGGTCAGACAAATTCAAGACCCAGCATTAATGATTTGCATTTTCAGTCTTCCTAATCCTTAGTACTCCTATCTGATTTTGACTTCAAAGAGCTGTGTGAAATAAAGTGACAAACAGAAAGTAAATGAAATCTGTATGGTCCTGGTCCAGGGTTAACTTGTCTTTCAATGAAATTTTGTAGGACCCATGTATTCTAGATGGTCTCTGCACAGCATATTTCTTTGGAGTCAATGATACTGTATAATGTGCTTTAAAATGTATGTGGCAGGCCTCCTATTATGTGTTTTAATACATCTAGAGACAGGGAGAGAAAGAGAGGGAAAGAGGGAGGGACAGAGGGAGGGAGGGAAGCACGGAGGGAGGGAGGGAGAGAAAAAACAGGGAAACTTTTACAGGTGACACAATTGCAATTGTTATATGTATGTCAAAGATTATCAGTCTAAATGCATTTTACAAATGTACTTTCAAAGCAAATAAATTATACTCCAACAAAACTGTCTTTAATATGTCTGGTCCATTGAAAAATGATCAGAAAATGTCGATCCCATTTTTTGTTAAGTATCAAAAGTATTAGAAGGCCTTCTTCTGGACATCAGTTATAACTCAGACAGTATGTTATGACTACCTCTCGCTAAAACCTTAAGAACCCTCTTATTATTTACTCATAATGAAATGTTCCCAGCAGTGCAGTCTTATAACTAAAGACAGTAGATGGCTTTTAGAAATGAAAACTAGCCTTCTGTTTATAAGATTTTAATGAGGAGCAAATTTAGCCAAATAAAATGACAAGTAAATGGAAGTGCGCAGAATGCTGTGGCCCTGTTGACTGGGCAGACTAGATGGACTGCAGATACATTGTTACTTCTTCCACTGCATTGGGTTTAAAAAGTGTCATCCAGAGAATGCCAGAGAGGCTTGCCCCATTCCTACTTGGAAAACGTGAAGAATGTCACAAGCAACTGTGAACCTTAATGAACTAAAGACTTTAAAACATTGAGTACAACAACAACTATATATTAATATATATTAACATTATATATAATTTATATGTATAATTTTTAAATTGCTTATTTATTTATTTTTGTTTATTTTGTCTTTTTCAAGACAGGGTTTTTCTGTGTAGTCCTGGCTGTCCTGGAACTCACTCTGTGGATCAGGCTGGCCTCGAACTCAGAGATCCACTTGCCTCTGCCTCCCAAGTGCTGGGATTAAAGGGGTGCGCCACCACTGCCTGTCTTAAAATTGCTTATCTAAATGCCAAATAAATAAGTATAGACTTAGTGGGGAAGTGCTCACAACAGCCTCAGAGGTAGAAAGAAAATAAGATTGGTCTCTATATTCCATATCATCTTCAAAAACAATTGTAACCGTTTTACAGAGAAATCACATGGCATTTTTTGTTGTATTTATTCATCTACACAAATATCCAAGGTTATTCATGAATATCCATTGTCTTCTAGAATTCTACATGATATAATGAAAATATAAACATTCCCTTCTGGGAAGCCAAAGTGTGCAGAGGGCCACCAATATATAAATAGACAAATATAATACATTCTTCCAAGGTTAACGCTAAAGGATAAGAGTAGCAGGGGAAGAAGGGAGCAACCCTTTTCAAGGTTCACTGCTTATTCAAATGGTGAATATAAGCAGTGGCTGCTTTCTGTGAGTTTCAAATAATGAGTGTGTTTACATCAGAAATATTGAGATATTGCACTTTCAGGTTAGCAGAAGAGTAAATGGATTCATACTAGTTTAGTTGGTGGTACGTGGAGAATAAAAGGACAGGGTAAAAAAAAAACAATATGGTCATGTAATAAGGTTGAGATTCACTGAGCACCAAGGCCATGTACTAGCTGCATATAATAATTCCAATAAAAAAGTATCTGATGTAATTAACTTTAGAAAGAAGAAAGTTTTGTCTGACTCACAGATCAGAAAGCTCCAAATGAGTCAAGGGCTATTACTATGTGATCTAAATTCACTTTAGAGATGACATAGAAGGGAAGGCTTGTCAGGATAAAATGTTCTATCTCCCACCAAAGAAGATCAGAGACATGGGCATTGCATTCTCATTCCAGCTTTTGCTGTTAGCTAGTGATCTAGTGACTTTCATGTGGGCCTCCCACTACTACTACCAGCCTCTGAGGCATATTTAATATCCAAACCATAGTAGACCCAAGTAAAGATACAGCACCATCTCTGCAGGTGTCCAAGTGCCAGCGAAGTTCTTTTTTTTTTAATTTTTAATATTTTTTATTATGTATTTTCCTCAATTACATTTCCAATGCTATCCCAAAAGTCCCCCATAGCCCCCCCCCACTTCCCTACCTACCCATTCCCATTTTTTTGGCCCTGGCGTTCCCCTATACTGGAGCATATAAAGTTTGTGTGTCCAATGGGCCTCTCTTTCCAGTGATGGCAGACTAGGCCATCTTTTGATACATATGCAGCTAGAGTCAAGAGCTCTGGGGTACTGGTTAGTTCATAATGTTGTTGCAGATCCCTTTAGCTCCTTAGGTACTTACTCTAGCTCCTCCATTGGGAGCCCTGTGATCCATCCACTAGCTGACTGTGAGCATCCACTTCTGTGTTTGCAAGGCCCCGGCATAGTCTCACAAGAGACAGCTCTATCTGGGTCCTTTCAGCAAAATCTTGCTAGCGTATGCAATGGTGTCAGTGTTTGGAAGCTGATTATGGGGTGGAAGTTCTAATGCACCTACTGCCGTTTGCTCTGTTGATCACAGGCTCCGCCACTCTTTGTGTCCTCTTTGCCTAATAACATTTCTAGCTCTCTTGCTTTCACCAGCTCTTACTCATCATAGTTGTCCTTCTACAGGTGATTACCTCTTTGTGCATCTTCATTTCTGCTCCACACATCTAATCAAGCCATATTTTGTGTTGTAGCGTTCAAACTTGAGAGTTCACATCCATAAGCTTTTGTGACATTCCAAATAAGGTGAAGGAAGTACAGAGTATTTTTTTTTATGTCTGTTGGGTGGAGAACTAAATGACACAATTTGGATCATATGTAATAGTCAGAATCAATCTTAGCCAGAGACCACTGACTAATCTACATTACCCCTCTATCCACAGGAAGATGAAAAGTAATTTGCTCTAACTATGATCAAATATGTACATGAATTAGAGTTGTGAACCCACAACTTCAGAGTCTGTTTCAGGTGCTATATAAGGACCACCAGGAGAATATCTGCTGACAGTGTGAGAAATTAAGACAAGGGACCTCTTTCATTATCCCTGAGCTATGGTTACAATAAAATTAACTAGTATTTATTGAGCACATGCTTGTATTACATGTGCTGTGCTAAATCATCCATTATGTTATCTTAATCAATTCTAATTTAATAAATGAGTAAATAGGCCATGGGAAGGCTAACAGACTTGGCTGTGGAAATAGCCAAACAATACTTGGGTTACACTCAGATCTACTAAACTAAAAGTCATAAACGTGAGGCTGAGATGCTGTCCCATTACAGTTACAAAAGATGAAACAATACAATCTTTGGAAACCATATACAATAGCAGAATTATCTCTAGTTATCTTACTAGTTATCTTACACTGTAATAGAAAGAAGGCCAAGCCAAGACTATGTGCCTCTGGCCTATGACATCATAACCATAACTACAAACTTCACATGAAGTTATTTAAGTCAAATCAACATCTATTCACAAGATTTCTGTCATCATAAGTAGTAAACATTGTGGTTGCCCAGAGAATGAGACAAAAACCACACCCTCAAAAGCATAGAGCAGAGGGGCAGATGAATAGCTGTCTTGACTTTATGAATTCTGCAGAGTGAAGAAGTATATGATAGAGACACTGGAAAAATGATCAGAAACAGATCCAGAGGTAGGTTGATTGGGTTTGGAATGGCAGTTAGCTTTGAATAAAGTAGAATCTGATACGAGTTTGTGGGCAAGCAGAATTTTATCTGTCAGCAGAGGAAAATATAACCAAAAGAGACATATGGGAAAACTCAAGAATGTAAAGGAATTACTTAGTATCCCTTAAGTCCTGTTGTATGCAGAGCCGAACAGGTGCTTTGGGGGACGGGGATTGGAAAAGCAAATTGAGCCAGATGATTGAAACCTTCCTTGAAGAAAGAGAGTTTGCACTTCTGCTTTGGATGCATGTCAGCTATAAGCAATTTCATTCTGCCAAGAAGAGCTCTGGAATGAAAATCAGGACACAGTGCAATGTTTCCCTTAGATACCCTAGACTAGTCTACAGCATAGGTTTTGCTTAGAAGCAATTCCAGTGTGGTGATCACACCAGTATTGTGAGTTCTCTCCTGAAATGCTAGCTTCATGTTCTTATTCCAGAGTTTCTTTTTCAAACATTCGAACGTTAAGGATGTCAATTGTAAGTGTAAATACACAAACTTACATCTAAAAATAAAGATAACTAGAGAGGACAGAAGATTGATAGAGGAAAGGGTGAGATATATTTACAAAAATAGATGGTTAAGAAAGAAAAGACAAAAATGCCTAAGATGGGCAGAGGAGAAAGCAGGAAGGAAGCGAGACGACCTTGTAAACATCACATGGATTTTATGGACTTGTTCTTCTTGTGGAAGACATGAGCACAACATTACATATCTATCTATAGATGTATAAAATGAATTCTTGTCAGGTATTCTTGCAAAATCAGAAAATAAATGTATAACTTAATGAATATTTAAATGCAACATGAACTTCAGATGCTCCTAAAACTAAGGCAGTTCTGTGGCAACCTTAGAGAGAAAGCCTAGCTCCAAAGAAAGGAGGATTGTTACCATGGCAACTCCTAGGCTGACTCATTCATAGATAACTCTTTAAACTTGTGACATGAGAGAAATTGCTTGAGGATTTTTAACATTGTACCAAAATACATACTGCTCCAAGCAGATGAGAAAAAAAATCAGCACAGCCTCGTTCTCTGTCCTAAAGATTTCTCCACTATTTCCAAGCAAGATGTCTATCATCCTTAAGTTCTTCCCACATTTGGGATGGAGAAATGACCACAACAGAGGTGTAGGAGACTAAGGAGAACTCACACTGCTTGCCAAAAATGAAGTTCTTTGTGTGCTTGCAGATAAAACATCAGAATCACATCACCCGCTGACTTTTGAGATGTCTATTAAATTTCCAGAATGTTTCCAAGTTTTGTGTATGTGTGTATATATATATCCAGTACAGATAAGTATAAAAGGCAGAAAAAAGTAGGGTGAATGGACAGAAAGACACAAAATACTAAAAGGAAAATACAGTAAGCCTCTCGTCTTCCTCTTTATCCCTCTCTATCTCCTTTTCTCTCTCCCCTCGCCTCATGCTCCCTCTTACCTCCTTCTACTTCTTTTGTTCCTTTGGGTTTTCTTGTGAAATATGTCTTTATAGAGTAACAAAGGAAGAAGATGCCAGATTTAGGTTTCTTTTGCTTAAATTGAAAACTAATACAAGAAGTAACTGCCAAAGTAGGCAATGACAATTGCAAACAGAGACAGGAGCAGATTTTGCATGTCTAACAAAAGCATAGACACAGCACATTTAGGAGTTGGAACAATCCTTGGGGGGATGCCTGAGCCATCATTGCTTGTCTATAGCAAGGACTGGGTTCCATTCTAATTCCTCTCAATATGTTATTTATTTTAATTTTATTTTTTGAAAACAGTTATTTTATGCAGTTTATTATCACAGCTCCCCTTCCCTCATCTCCTCCTAGATATTCCTCATTCCATCCCAATACTTTTTAAGAGATTCATATTTAATATGCCTACCTGTGTGTACCTGTGTTTTTGAATATGAATCTAATTACATGTAGATGTTAGAGGTGTTAATCTCCCTGGAGTTGGAGGTACAGTCAGTTGTAAGATACCTGAAACAGGTGAGAACCAAGCATAGGTCTTTTTCCAGGCCCCCTAACAATGTGCTTCATTTTGTTTTGTTTTAAATCTCTATTCCCCTTCTAATACTAACCTGTAACCCTTCTGCCTCCATTTAGATGATAAAATATTTTATCTCTATTACAAATTTTGACTGTTTCTTACTTGAACTCTTTATCTCTGGAATTGATTTTCCCCCAGTCCAATCCAGTTATTGATCAGCTCAGCAAACAATCATTGGGCATCCTCCAGACAGAAAGTCCTGTTCTTAGGGTAAAGGCAATCACATGGTAGATATGCTCTAATGGAGCACAGAGTCCAATCAGAGTAAGACAAAAATACCCAGCACTTTCCCATTGTACAGTGATAATCAGGAGGATGAACAAGTTTTACAGGAACATATGGAGCAGCCAAAACCAAGCTACTATCTGCTGACAGCACTATAGTTTCCCTCTAATCTCAGGCTTCTGTCAGTCAAACATATTTACATAAACAAGCTACTGAGAAAGAATGAATGTCTCATGCCAAGATCTTTTAAGAAAAACTATGATGTTTGAGAAACTGAGAGATGAGAATGCTCAAATGAGAGGGAAGTGTGACCAGAGAGGATGACTGGGACAAAACAGGTGTTTCTTCTACTTCAAGAATCTATATTCTTCATTTCATGACATTGAGAGACTATAGCAGATTTAATCATAAAATCACCATGCTCACAATATTTCAATTTAAACAGAAATTAGGATACCCAAAAGATGAATGAGTAAAAGACTGAGTGGAAGAGAAAACTAATTAAGGGCCTATTACAGTCAATCATATATGCACTATACACAAAATAATAAAATTTAAATGCCACCTTGATTAATTCATTTAACATAGTCATGAAAGTCTTTTCATTTTGATTTTGGATGATTGTACCAGGAGGGATATGGAGGATCAGATTTACAGTTTTGTGGGCATAGTTTAGACTGGGGTGGTTTGCCACTCACTCCATTATCCAGGATTCAACCAACTCAGTTTTAGCCCTTCTCTTAATCAATACAACCATCCACTTTTCCTAGGATTTTACATTTACATTGTCTAAATTAAGAGATTCTTTGTTTGCTTTTAATCTGATTGTCACTTGGAAATAATTTCCAGCTTGGGAACTAGAGTTGCTACCATAGCTAATAATGAATGAGGCTTTTATTTGGAAGTAGTAAGATATTTTGGCAGAGTACTGTATGTGACATCCATTGTACCTGAAGAAAATTACTCTACTCCCTGTACTCCTTGAGGATTATTATGGAACAAAAGTGTTGGCTTTCTCTTAGGTATCATCTGATGAAAGGCCCAGGGCTGTCTGAACAGTTGATTGTACTTAGCATGCCATGGGGAAATTGACACTGTGCAATAAGAGGTTAGCAGTGACGTTCATTATGAACAGGATGATGAAGGAGCATTCATGGATAAAACATCAGAGAAAAGAATGAAAAGTCCACACCAGAACTGCATGTTAATGACTAATTGTCATCCATTAAAAGGCAAACAGAAGTCAGCCTTAAGTGAGCAATAAAAGCCATGGCTTGCAGGAAAACCTTTCGAGTTGTGCCTGGTACTTAAGCCATCATTTGTAATAAGCCATACTAGAAAGAACTAGAACTATAGAGTTAGACATGCTTGGATTCAAATCATAGCCGAGACATTTTGACAAGAGTCACTGTGGACATTCCTTCATGTAGCTGCCTCAATCCATGTTAATTCCAATCCTGTAGGGAAGTTTGAGGTTTTAAATACATAGTGGGGCATATGAAAAACATCAGCTAAAATGGTGAACATGTGGTTAAGCACTCATTGATGCCAGGTCTCATTATTATGTAGATGATAATTTAGATAACTTATATATAAGGTGCTGTGTTCCTTTGTAATATATTTTAAGCAGATTATTTTTCATATTTGTTTAGACAATTTTTTAACAAAATTGGGCCTATTGTACACAGTCTTTTGATTAATTATTCCAACAGTCCTGTTAATAGTATTTGTTCATATAACACAAATATGGTAATTGAGTATCATACTAGTAGAAAGATTTGCTCCAAAATTGTAGCTCTAATACACAGTGAGTCTTTAATTAGGTTCCAAGTCTCCTAATTCCTGATGCCATTTCTCATTATCATATTGAATGTCTGTTTGAGCTACGGGATTAAATGATAGCTTAGTTTGTTTCAGCCTTGTGTTAGCATGGAGTTTTATTCCTATTTGGAATCACCCTGTATCTTTACTGCACTTAGGTGCGTGTGTGTGTGTGTGTGTGTGTGTGTGTGTGTGTGTGTGTAATGTGTGTATGTTTGTATATGTATGTGTGTATGTGTGTGATCCTACCACATTTCATTAGTTTATTTATTTATTCACCTTGCATCCCAATATCAACCCTGCTGTATCACCTTACACAGATCCTATGCCCATTACCACATACCCTTCTCCTCTGAGAAGAAGGAGCCCCCACCACCAGATGTCATCATCATTTCCCTCACCCTACTCCTTCCACCCCCACACCCAGCACATCAAGTCAGTGCAGGACTAGGCACATCCTCCCCCACTGAGGCCAGATAAGGGCCTAGTTAGTGGAACAGGGTCCACAGGCAAGCAAGAGATTCAGGGACAACACCTACTTCCATTGTTGGGGGACTTGCATGAAGACCAAGCCACACTTCTGCTACATATATGCAGAGTTCCTAGGTCCATCTTATACTTGCTCTTTGCTTAGTGGTTCTGTCTCTGGGAACCCTCAAGGGTCCAGGTTAATTGACTTTTGGTCTTTCTGTAGAGTCTCTGCCCTCTTCAGGTCTCTCAGTTCTTCCCCCAACTCTTCCAAAAGATTACCCAAGTTCCATGTAATATTTGGTTGTGTATCTCCCAGTACCTGTTTCCATTAGCTACTGGGTAGAGTATCTCAGAGGTCAGTCATGATAGACTCATGTCTGTAAGTATAGCAGTATCACTACTAGTGGCGGGGATTGGTTCTTGCCCATGGGATGAGCCTCAGTTTTGGCCAGTCATTGGTTGACCACTTGCTCCATCTCTGCTCTCTTTGTCCCTGCATCCTTGTAGGCAGGACCCCTTTTGGGTCCAAAGTTTTGTATGTTGGTTTCTTTCTTTATCCCTCCTCTCCCAGTCCTGCCTGGCTACAGGTAGTGGCCACTTCAGGATCCATATCTGCTACTGCTAGGAGTCTCAGCTAGAGTTGCCCCCATAGCACCAAGGAGACTCTTTCTCACACCCATCCAAGGTCTCTGGCATATCCTAAAGATGCCCCCTCCTGCCCACCACTGATTTCTGTTCTCTTTCCCCTACTCTTTCTACATCTTATCCTCCTGCCCTTCCCCCTCCTCTCTTCCACTCAGTTCCCTCCATCCATTCACCTCTATTTCAGTATCTGTTTTATTTCTCCCTCTGAGAGGAATTCAACCCCCCCCCCATGGACCGTCCTAGTCACCTGGCTTCTTTGGTTCTATGGATTGTAGCATGGTTATCCTGTACTTTATGGATAATATCCACTAACAAATGAGTATATGCTATGCATGTCCTTTGGGTCTGGGTTACCTCACTCAGAATGTTTTCTAGTTCCATCCATTTGTCTGCAAAATTGATGATGGCCTTATTTTTATTAGCTGAGCAGCATTCCATTGTGTAAGTGAACTACATTTTCTTTATTCATTCTTCAGTTTAAGGGCAGTAGAAGAGTGCAAGTAGAGCCATATTTATTGATCTACACAAAACTTAAGTCCAAATGTATCAAAGACCTCAATGTAAAACCAGACACACTAAATATAATAGAAGAAAATGTGGGGAATAACCTTGAACTCATTGGTATAGGAGATAACTTCCTGAACAGAACACCAATGGCTCAGTCACTAAGATAAATAATTAATAAATAGGGCCTTATGAAGCTGAGAAGCTTCTGCAAGGCAAAGAACACCATCAATAGGACAAATGACAGCCTATAGACTGGGAAAAAATATCTCTACCTGCCGTACATCTGACAAAGGGCTAATATCCAAAATATGTAAAGAACTCAACAAATTAAATACCAACAACTCAAATAACCCAATCAAAAATTGAGGTAAACAGAGAATTCTCAACAAAGGAATCGTGAATGGTGAAGAAACACTTAAAGAAAATGGTCAATAACCTCAGTCATCAGGGAAAAGTAAATCAAAATGACTTTGAAGTTCCACCTTATGCCCATTGGAAATGCTAAGATAAAAAACTCAAGAGAGAGCACATGCTGATGAGGATGTGGAGCAAGTGGAACACTCCTACCTTGCTGGTGGGAGTGAAAACTTGTACAACCACTCTGGAAATCAATTTAGCAGATTTTCAAAAAATGGGAATAGTTCTACCTGAAAACCCAGCTATATACCTGAGTATATACCCAAAAGGTGTTCCACCATCCCACAGGAAGCTTTATTTGTGTAGTCAGATGTCAGATGTACATATTTTTATGATACTTACTTTGGGGTTTTATTTCTTTGTTTATTTTGTTTTGTCCTATAAAAAAAAGAAAAAGAAGAAAGGAAAGAGAGAGAGAGAGAAGGAAGGGAGGGAGGGAGGGAGGGAGGGAGGGAGGGAGGGAGGGAGGGAGGGAGGGAGGGAGGGAGGGAGGGAGGGAGGGAGGGAGGGAGGGAGGGAGGAAAAAATAAAAGCTGATCATTCCTCCATGGCTTGCCTTCTGTTCCTATCTCCAGTTTCCTGACCTATCTTCTTTTAATGTTGGACTATGAGCTTTAAGCTGGAAAAAAATTTCCAATTGCCTTTGGTTCAGTGTTTTTATCACAGTAATTGGAAGCAAACTAGGAGAGTTTGGACTCATTACAGGATGACTGTGAATCTTCATCAGACTCAAGCTAAGCTTATTAGAATTTCAGAATTTTCTTTCTTTTTTGTTCCTTGGTAAAAGGTGCTGAAGTCCTTCACAGCAATGTCTGCCAAGACACTTGTAGCCAATCACAGACCAGCAGAAGTAAGAGCAGATGGCCATGAGTGTGAACCATTGGAGATGGCTTATATGTATATTCATGCAGCTTTTTAGTTCTATAATCTGACTTTAAGATCTTACTTTTATGCATTTTTATTGAGCTCAATATTTATAAAACTATTATTTCAAAGGTATAGTGTATGGTTTTATTTTTATTCCAGTATATTATCACATTGGCTCTGATGCATGGTCTCATCTTTAAAGAATGGAATAAAACCCCAAAATTTAAAATCCACATATAAGCTCTTTAGTATTTATTTGTATTACATCTTGAGATCACACAACACATCAAGAAAGCCAACTACCTGGTGTAAACAGAATGGAGAAACATGAAAATTCACTATATAGATGAAGAGAGTGGGGGGCAGGGAGAGAGAGGGGAAGAGACGAGAGAGAGAGAGAGAGAGAGAGAGAGAGACAGAGACAGAGACAGAGACAGAGACAGAGACAGAGACAGAGACAGAGAGACAGAAACAACATAAAGGAAAAGGGTGGACAGAAAGATGGAAAAGAGGCGGGATACAAAAATATTTATGGGAACATGACTCCAGTTACAAAAAAATCCAATTTGAATAACCATGAACAATCATATATGTATACATTAAATAAAATTCAGTATATGCCTACCCTAGGATGTAGAGTAATTTCTATTCCATTTCATTTTAAAAAGAAACATTTGCATAAATGCATATAAGATACTGCTACTTTAAATAATAAAAGTACTATCTACTTATCTATTGACTATGTAGATTTACAGTCATGAGAAAGCATAAAATGTTATCCACCAAGTTAAAAAATAGGTTTGTGAAAGAAAACTAGAAAGGAAGGGAAGTTGATAAGTGAAACAGAAACAAAAAAATAAAGAGCTATGGGGCATATGGTTTGATGGCTACTGTTTTCAGTATAAAAGGATCTGGACTCACTAGAAAGTGATCATCTGGGCCATATCTGGGACAGATTTTTTTGATGTTAGTTAATGGTGCTGGAAGCTGGGCGTTGTGGTGCACACCTTTAATCCCAGCACTCAGTGGGCAGAGGTAGGCAGATTTCTGAGTTCGAGGCCAACCTGTCTACAAAGTGAGTTCCAGGACAGCCAGGGCTATACAGAGAAACCCTGTCTCAAAAAAAAAAAAAAAAAAAAGACCAAAAAAAAACCCCCACAAAAAAACAAAAACAAAAACAAAAACAGTGCTGGAAGAATCTTCTTTACCCGTGGGTGAGTTCATTCCCTGGATGAGAATTCTGGACTATATAAAATGGAGAAAGTGAATAGATTATGGATGTAGTTGACCAGATGCACCAAGTTTCTGCTATCTGACTACAATGTTACTATGACTTTGAACTGTGAGCCCAGATGAACTATCCTTCATAAGTTGCTTTTTCCCATGAATTTTAAGGCAGGAACAAGGAAAGAGGCTAACACATGTGCAATTTAAAGCCGCATAATAATGTTCTTTATTAAAAAGAGAAACAATAAAATATTATCGGCAATTATTTCTAAAAAAACAACTTCATTTTTTCATGTGATTATGGTTTTACTACAATTAAAGTAGATACATAAAATCCTATGAAGGAAGGGACAACATGACAGGGCTTGGGAGAATCTTCTTTAAGATGCTTACAATACCCTTTCCTGTGGAACTAGAATAATCCCTCCCTCAAGTCACCTATGTGGAGAATCTAAAGAGTATTGCCAAACACAACAGTTCGTATGAATTTCAGACCTAGATCATTTTAGTTTGCCTCTGTATACTTGGCACATGAACCATTGTTCACTTGATACCCTTTAAACTTAAGCCCTAACTGTCCCTAAAGCTGTGCAGATATATCCTACTCTATATTCCCAGACACTTAATTATATTATCTTTCTTTGATGACCAATATCCATCTTAAGGGAAACTTACTTATCAAAGCTACCTGAAATTTGATTTTTAATCATTTAACAGTAGTAACAGGCTGCATGCTTCCCCGCATAGTTCTAAAACAGCCTATACCCATTGTACATGACAATGTCATGTCACAAGATCAAAAGGTTGCATGAGGCAAAATGGCTCCAGCATGTATAATCCCCAAGTTAACCTTATATATTTTAAGGGTACAAAGTCCAACCAAATGCTTTGCTATCTGATAGTAAGTAAACTATACATAAAGTAGGTTTGATTTATGCCATATATGACTAGAGGTGTAACGGAGAAAAACATGTCAGCATTTTATAATTTTTAATCTTTCTACTATTTGATTGTTATTCTTTGAATGTTTTTACTTTCTATGTTTCTGCAATATGCACACTTTAATTGTATAGGAGGAATAGCTAGAGATATTGTTGGAGGGATTAGAGAGGGAGGAGTAAAAAAAAATGAATTTTGGAGAACAGTGGGAAATGTGCTACATTCTTTCCTGGAACCATTCTAGTATTTCTCAAATCACTGAAAATTGACTAGAAAAGTCCTCAGGCAAAATTCTGAAAATTCTGTTAAGACAAGATGATGACAGTACTAAACTAAAAATTAAAGCCTTTATATCAACTAATGTGAGATATGAGAGACTTTATAATTATATTCTTATTTAAAACAATTTTTAAATTCAAACATATATTTGAAATATTCTTTCCTTTCTCCATGTCCTTTAATATCCTCTCCCTACTCAACCAACTTTTTTTTTCAAAAAATAAACAAAACCCCAAGGCAACAACAAAACCTCCCAAAAAGAAAAGTAGAAGAATAAAGGTAAAGCCACATCCAAAAAAAAAAAAAAAAAAAAACAACCATCAAACTGTAACCAAACAAAAGCTCATCTTGTGCACACACACACACCACAAAGAAACACAAACAAAGCAAACAAACCTATGGCATCCTGTCATTCACTGGTCAACTACTCCCGAATGTGAGACCTTTCCTGGTGGTTGAGATACCCAGTGTCTTGATTTTTCACTTTCCCAGCAGACGTGACAGTCGTTTGCTAACCTAGTTTGGGCTAGGTTGTCATCCACTCATTCATCTCTTCACTTTTAAACATGTGACAACATAAAATATAATAAGCAAAAGCTAGAAGTTGGACAAGTCAAACCAACAGAAGGAAAATTGCCTAAGAGAAAATCTAAGAATCAGTGACCCACTTGTTCACACACTCAAGAATCCCATAATTCTTTGTCCTCCTGATGTCCTTCTTCCATTCTAGCTCTTACACTCTTTTCTCTTCCTCTTCCATGCGCTCCATGGAGCTCTGAGAGGAGGGATATGATGGGGACATCATCTATACGGATGAGTGTTCCAACAATTCTCACTGTCTGTGGTTTGCTCTGTATTACTAGATTTGTTCCTATCTACTGCAGGAGGAAGCTTCTCTGATAATAGCTGAACAAGGCACTGATCTATGAGTATAGGAGAATATCATCAGGAATCATTTTATCATCACTATTTTTTCCTTCTTTAGACCAGTATTATTTGTTTTTAGCCCAGGTCTCTATGCTATCTAGTGTCAGGTTCTTGGTCACTTGAGCATTGTTAGGTTCCATCTGGTGGAGTGGGTCTTAAGTCAAATCAGATATTGGTTGGTTACTCTCACTAGCTTTGTGCCACCATTGCACTAGTATATCGTTCAAGCAATATACCATCTTAAAGAAAGGATCTGTGGCTAGCTTGTGGTTTATATTATTTTGAGAGCATCCAAAGTGCCTTTACACACTAAAGGAGCTGGAGCAGAGAGGTAAAGCTTTTATGTAGTCACCAGCTCAACATTTCCATGTTTAATGAATTATGTAGATGTTGTCTTCAGATGCCAGTTTGTGGAGATCAACATATAGTCTAGGCAACAGCCTGGATTTTGGGGGGATTCCATAGTGTCACTTTGGCCAATAACTCAAATATGTGGTACTCAATCCAGGTATTGGAAGCTTTGTTTCATGAAAATAGATGTCATGCTGTGACTATGTCTCCCCCATTATTTGGTAATTTCATTTATATAAACTTTATATGTTTATATTTCAAGCAATTTCTACTGTCTTGTTTCCAAACTACTCCCCGAATGCCCCTTAATTTTAGTTTTCTCTCCCTGTATTCTCTCCTACAACTTGATCCTCTCCCCTCCTCCCCAAATTGATCTTCCTGTTCCATCCCTTTTCCATCCATCCATACCTATCCTATTTTACTTTCCTAATGAGCTCTATCTGTTCCCTCTAGTCAGTTAGACTACACCTACTCCATAAGGTTCTATATGCTGTAACTTGGTTATCACTGACTGCACAGCTAATATCCATATATAAGTGAATACACACCATACTCATATTTCTGAGATGGGATATCTCAACTAGGGTGATTGTTTTTCTAGTTCCATTCATTTGCCTGCAAATTTTCTGATGTTGTTTTTTCTTTACTCTTGTCTCATATATTAATCCATACTGCAGTTTCCTCTATCTCAACTCCCCTAGTCCCTATTCCCATCTAACCCCGCCCCAAATTAATTCTTCCTCCAATTCCCTTTAGATAAGAGCAGACTTCCCAGGGATAGCAACCAAATATGGTATAGTAAGTTACAAGACTAGGCACATACCCTTATAACAAGGCTGGTCAAGACAATCTACAAGGGGGAAAGGGCCAAAGGAACAGTCAAAAGAGTCAAAGACTGCCACACTTCCACTATCAGGAGTTCCACAAGAGCACCAAGACATAAAAATCATGCCATATCTGTAGAGGACATAGTTCAGACCCTTACAGTTTCTAATTGTTGCCTCCATCTTTGAGAGCCCTACGAGCCCTGCTCAGGCAACCCTGAGGGCCCTGCTCTTGTGGTGTCTGTGAGATCTCTGGCTCTTACAATCATTCTTTCCCTCTTCCTCTGGGTTCTTTGAGCTTCACCTCAGCTTGTCTTTGAGTCTCTGCGCCTGCTCCCAGCAGTTGCTGGATGAAACCTCTCTGATGAAGACTTGAGTAGGCTCCAGTCTACAAGTATAGCAGAATATCATTAGGAATCACTTTTACCGACTTTTTTGCCAGCTGTGTTTGGTTCTGTCCTAGGTCTCTGGGTTATCTAGCCTCTGGGTCCTGGATTACTATAGTTTTGTAGTATAACTTGAAGTCCAGGATGGTAAAACCTCCAGTAGCTGTTTAGTTATTCAGAATTGTTTAAGCTATCCTTGATATATTTTTTAGATATGTGAAGGATTGTGTTGAAATTTTGAAGGGGAATCCATTGAATCTGTAGATTACTTTTGTCAAAATAGCCAATTTTACTATATTAATCCAACTGGTTCTTTTTTTTTTTTTCCAAGACTTTTATAATGAATGGGTGTTGGATCTTGTCAAATGCTTTTTCCGCATCTAACGAGATGACCATGTGGTTTTTGTCTTTGAGTTTGTTTATGTACTGGATTACGTTGATGGATTTCCGTATATTGAACCATCCCTGCATCCCTGGGATGAAACCTACTTGGTCAGGATGGATGACTGTTTTGATGTGTTCTTGGATTCGGTTAGCAAGAACTTTATTGAGGATTTTTGCATCAATATTCATAAGGGATATTGGTCTGAAGTTTTCTATCTTTGTTGGGTCTTTTTGTGGTTTAGGTATCAGAGTAATTGTGGCTTCATAGAATGAGTTGGATAGAGTACCTTCTGTTTCTATTTTGTGGAATAGTTTGTGAAGAACTGGGATTAGATCTTCTTTGAAGGTCTGATAGAACTCTGCACTAAACCCATCTGGTCCTGGGCTTTTTTAGTTGGGAGACTATTAATGACTGCTTCTATTTCTTTGGGGGATATAGGGCTGTTTAGATCATTAACCTGATCTTGATTCAACTTTGGTACCTGGTATCTGTCTAGGAACTTCTCCATTTCATCCAGGTTCTCCAGTTTTGTTGAGTATAGCCTTTGGTAGAAGGATCTGATGGTGTTTTGGATGTCTTCAGGATCTGTTGTTATGTCTCCTTTTTCATTTCTGATTTTGTTAATTAGGATGCTTTCCCTGTGCCCTCTAGTGAGTCTGGCTAAGGGTTTATCTATCTTGTTGATTTTCTCAAAGAACCAGCTCCTTGATTGGTTGATTCTTTGAATAGTTTTTCTTGTTTCCACTTGGTTGATTTCACCCCTGAGTTTGATTATTTCCTGCCGTCTACTCCTCTTGGGTGAATTTGCTTCCTTTTGTTCTAGTGCTTTTAGGTGTGTTGTCAAGCTGCTAATGTGTGCTCTCTCTAGTTTCCTTTTGGAGGCACTCAGAGCTATGAGTTTTCCTCTTAGAAATGCTTTCATTGTGTCCCATAAGTTTGGGTATGTTGTGGCTTCATTTTCATTGAACTCTAAAAAGTCCTTAATTTCTTTCTTTATTCCTTCCTTGACCAAGGTAACATTGAGAAGAGTGTTGTTCAGTTTCCACGTGAAGGTTGGCTTTCTATTATTTATTTTGTTATTGAAGATCAGCCTTAGTCCATGGTGATCTGATAGGATGCATGGGACAATTTCAATATTTTTGTATCTGTTGAGGCCTGCTTTGTGACCAATTATGTGGTCAATTTTGGAGAAGGTACCATGAGGTGCTGAGAAGAAGGTATATCCTTTTGTTTTAGGATAGAATGTTCTGTAGATATCTGCCAGATCCATTTGATTCATAACTTCTGTTAGATTCACTGTGTCCCTGTTTAGTTTCTGTTTCCACGATCTGTCCATTGGTGAAAGTGGTGTGTTGAAGTCTCCCACTATTATTGTATGAGGTGCAATGTGTGCTTTGAGATTTACTAAAGTTCCTTTAATGAATGTGGCTGCCTTTGTATTTGGAGCATAGATATTCAGGATTGATAGTTCCTCTTGGAGGATTTTACCTTTGATGAGTATGAAGTGTCCCTCCCTGTCTTTTTTAATGACTTTGGGTTGGAAGTCAATCTTATCAGATATTAGAATGGCTACTCCAGCTTGTTTCTTCATACCATTTGCTTGGAAAATTGTTTTCCAGCCTTTCATTCTGAGGTAGTGTCTATCTCTTTCTCTGAGATGAATTTCCTGTAAGCAGCAAAATGTTGGGTCTTGTTTGTGTAGCCAGTTTGTTAGTCTATGTCTTTTTATCGGGGAGTTGAGTCCTTTGATATTAAGAGATATTAAGGAAAAGTAATTGTTGTTTCCTGTTATTTTTGTTGTTAAAGTTGGCATTTTGTTCTTGTGGCTGTCTTCTTTTAGGTTTGTTGAGGGATTACCTTCTTGTTGTTTCTAGGGCGTGGTTCCTGTCCTTGTATTGGTTTTTTTTTCTGTTATTATCCTTTGAAGGGCTGGATTCGTGGAGAGATAATGTGTGAATTTGGTTTTGTCTTGGAATACTTTGGTTTCTCCATCTATGTTAATTGAGAGTTTGGCTGGGTATAGTAGCCTGGGCTGGAATTTGTGTTCTTTTAGTGTCTGTATAACATCCGTCCAGGATCTTCTGGCTTTCATAGTCTGTGGTGAAAAATCTGGTGTAATTCTGATAGGCTTGCCTTTATATGTTACTTGGCCTTTTTCTCTTACTGCTTTTAGTATTCTATCTTTATTTAGAGCATTTGTTGTTCTGATTATTATGTGTCGGGAGGTATTTCTTTTCTGGTCCAGTCTATTTGGAGTTCTGTAGGCTTCTTGTATGTTCATGGGCATCTCTTTCTTTAGATTTGGGAAGTTTTCTTCTATAATTTTGTTGAAGATGTTTGCTGGTCCTTTGAGTTGAAAATCTTCATTCTCATCCACTCCTATTATCCGTAGGTTTGGTCTTCTCATTGTGTCCTGTATTTCTTGGATGTTTTGAGTTAGTATCTTTTTGCATTTTACATTTTCCTTGATTGTTGTGCCGATGTTCTCTATGGAATCTTCTGCACCTGAGATTCTCTCTTCCATCTCTTGTATTCTGTTGCTGATGCTCGTATCTATGGTTCCAGATTTCTTTCCTAGGGTTTCTATCTCCAGTGTTGCCTCATTTTGGGTTTTCTTTATTGTGTCTACTTCCCTTTTTAGGTCTAGTATGGTTTTGTTCAATTCCATCATCTGTTTGGATGTGTCTTCCTGTTTTTCTGTAAGGACTTCTACCCGTTTGATTATGTTGTCCTGTTTTTCTTAAGGATTTGTAACTCTTTAGCAGTGTTCTCCTGCAATTCTTTAAGGGATTTTTGTGCTTCCTCTTTAGTGTCTTCTGCCTGTTTAGCAGTGTTCTCCTGTATTTCTTTAAGTGTGTTATTAAAGTCCTTCTTGAAGTCCTCTACCATCATCAGGAGATATGCTTTTAGATCCGTGTCTAGCTTTTCACGTGTGTTGGGGTGCCCTGGACTGGGCGAAGTGGGGGTGCTGGGTTCTGATGATGGTGAGTGGTCTTGGTTTCTGTTAGTAAGATTATTACGTTTACCTTTCGCCATCTGGTAATCTCTGGGGTTAGTTGTTATCGTTGTCACTGTTTAAAGATTGGAGCAGAAGCTGTGTTCCACTCACCAGCAGTCTCTAAATCCTGCGGCGGGGGTCGTGGGTAGCTGACGGTACCCCGGTGCTGGTCCAGCTGGAAGAGGCCTGTGGTCCTACTCAGGCCGGTTTTCTGCTTCCCTTACTAATGCAGTCTGTGCTCCACTCACCAGAAGTCTTAAGATCCTGTGGCGGGTGTTGTGGGTAGCTGGCGAGTGTCAGCCGACCCTGCGCCCCAGCTGCCCCGGTGCTTTTCTGACCGGAAGAGGCTTGTGGCCCTATGTAGGCCAGATTTCTCTCTCCCCAACCAGAGCAGTCTCAGGTCCTGAGTGATTGGACTGGAGCAGAAGCTGTATTCCACTCACCAGCAGTCCCAAAATCCTGCGGCAGGGGTCGTGGGCAGCTGGCGGGTGTCAGGCAACCCTGCGCTCCAGCTACCCAGGAGCTGATCCAGCCGGATGAGGCCTGTGGCCCTACTCAGGCCGGTTTCTGCTTCCCTAACTAATCCCAACTGGTTCTTAAACATGGGATTGTTTTATGATAATTTCTTAAATTTGTTTCTTCAATGACTTGAAGGTATTTATTATTATTATTATCATCATTAAAGTCTTTCACATTTTTGTTAGAAATATTTTCAAGATACTTTATATTATTTGAAACTATTGAAAAGGGTTGTTTCCATTATTTCTTTCTCAGACAATTTGTCATGTATATAGGATACTACTGATTTTTGTGAGTTAATTTTACATCCAACTACTTTGTTTTACCAGGTTTATCAGCTGTAGGAATTTTCTGGTAACATTTTGGCATCACTTATGTATACTATCAAACCTTCTATAAATAGAGATACTTTGAGTTCTTTCTTCCAACTTGTATCCCTTTGATCCCCTTCAGTTGCCTTATTGCTCTAGCTAAATTTTCAAGTATTATATTGAATAAGTATGGAAAGAGTGGACAACATTTTTCCTGCTCCTAAAATCAGTGGAACTGCTTTTGAGTTTCTTTCCATAGTAGACATGATGAAATTGGCCTTGGAAATTACAATTCAGTGACTTGTTTTAAGAGTTTTCTGAGAAATTCCCCTGGAACTGTTACCTACTGTATTTGATTTGGTAAGTCAAATGAATATAAACTCATCTTCTTGTGTCAATATTTAAGATTTTTTGAATGTGTGCAAAGAACTCTTACCTAGGAAGCCCACCAAAATATCTAAGTGGAATTGACACTTGATTCTTGAATGGCATAATAGCTTATCCCATAAGAGTCTATCACATGTATTTTAGATTCTATTCTTTAATTATCTTTTTTATATATAGTAAAGCACAATCATGTCATTTTTTTCTTTACTTTTCCACACTCCTAATCTTTGCATATGCTTCTTATTGTTCTTATTCAAATTTATAGCCTCTGTTTGTATTAACTGTTGTTATATGTGTATGTGCACATATATGTATGCAAGCATGTGTGTGTACGTGTGTATGTGTGTTCCAAACACACAAATACAACCTGTTCACTGTGTATATTACTTTAATCCATGTTTTCAAGGATAACCATTTCGTAGTGGATAACCAGTTGGTATGCTCTTACCTGGGAAAGACTGTTTCTCCTACTCTCAGTTTTCATTAGTTGCTTGTAGCTCTTTGTGAATGGTTGAGGTCTCTTGAGTTTTTGATGCCTAGAGAAATTACACATAGTTTTATTATTTCTGAGAAAATATTATTTGCTCTTTTACTAGAATTATAGATCCATTTACATTGCTAATGAACAGAAAATCTGGATATTAATTATTTTAATTTCTGTATTAATCTTCGATAATGTTATTTGAGGGTGAGCAAATGTTTCAGAATTGTAATGCAGTAAGATTAGCTAACACTAGTACACACCACATTAATATAAAGTGACTCAAGCACAATATGCCACTTAATTCACATTTTAACAAACAACTTTGGTCATTTATATCCTTTGTGACACAGAACTATGAATAATCACATTTGGGTAGCTCTGAATCAGGTGAGACAGAAATTGTCAGAAAACTGTTCAGGAAATACTAATATCCAAGGAAATGAGGAGTATTGGAAGTCCTCAAAAAGTGAATGGCTGACTCTGAAATCAAATGTCCCGTGGATTTATCCTCTTCTACGCTTTCAAGACCTTTGTGGTAAGCAATCTATTTCCATGTACCTATCACTCCTGGGTCACATAGCTGTGTTTCTTCCTAGGTCTGTTCTTTCAAGCTCTGACTCATAACAACTTACTTGTTGTGCCAATCACACCCACAATACATCTTATATACAGGACAATGGAACTATTAGCACCTAGTAGTCAAATATTCTTATTACAATTTTGTCTCCTCACACAGGTCACAAACCTGGTAGATATCATGATACTCCTTTCTTATCCATCCAACCTAAATCATCAAGTGTTGAATTAAACATTCCATCTATTTCCATTTTCTTCCTACTTTTTTATTTCACTTTTTATTAGGTATTTTCTTCATTTACATTTCAAATGCTATCCCCAAAGTCCCCTATACCCTCCTCTCATCCTGATCCCCAACCTAACCACTTCTGTTTCCTGGCCCTGGCATTCCCCTGTACTGGGGCATATGTTCTTCCCAAGACCAAGGGCTTCTCCTCCCACTGATGGCCGACTAGGCCATCCTCTGCTACATATGCAACTAGAGGCACATCTCTGCGGAGTACTGGTTAGTTCATATTGTTGTTCCACCTATAGGGTTGCAGACCCCTTCAGCTCCTTGGGTACTTTATCTAGCTTCTCCATTGGTGGCCCTGTGTTCCATCCAATAGATGACTGGGAGCATCCATTTTTGTATTTGCCAGGCACTGGCATAACCTCACAAGAGACAGCTGTATCAGGGTCATGTCAGAAAAATGTTGCTGGCATATGCAATAGTGTCTGTATTTGGTGACTGTTTATGGGATGGATCCCCGGGTGGGGAAGTCTCTGGATGGTCCTTCCTTCTATCTCAGCTCCAAACTTTGTCTCTGTAACTCCTTCCATGGGTATTTTGTTCCCCATTCTAAGAAGGAATGAAGTATCCACACTTTGGTCTTCCTTCTTCTTGAGTTTCATGTGTTTTACAAATTGTATCTTGGGTAGTCTAAGTTTCTGGGTTAATATCCACTTATCAGTGAGTGCATATCATATGTGTTCTTTTGTGATTGGGTTACCTCACTCAGGATGATATCCTCCATTTGCCTAAGAATTTCATGAATTCATTGTTTTAAATAGCTCAGTAGTACTCCATTATGTAAATGTACCACATTTTCTGTATCCATTCCTCTGTTGAGGGACATCTGGGTTCTTTCCAGCTTCTAGCTAGTATAAATAAGGCTGCTATGAACATAGTGGAAGATGTGTCATTATTACAAGTTGGGACATCTTCTGGGTATATATGCCCAGGAGAGGTATTGCTGGATCTTCCGGTAGTACTATGACCAATTTTCTGAGTAACTGCCAAACTGATTTCCAGAATGGTTGTACCAGTTTGCAATCCCACCAGCAATGGAGGAGTGTTCCTCTTTCTCCACATCCTCGCCAGCATCTGCTGTCACCTGAATTTTTGATCTTAGCCATTCTGACTGGTGTGAGGTGGAATCTCAGGGTTGTTTTGATTAGCATTTCCCTGATGATTAAGGATGCTGAACATTTTTTCAGGTGCTTCTCAGCCATTCAGTATTCTTCAGTTGAAAATTCTTTGTTTAGTTCTGTACCTCTTTTTTTAATGGGGTTATTTGATTTTCTGGAGTTCACCTTCTTGAGTTCTTTATATATATTGGATATTAGCCCCATATCTGATTTAGGATTGGTAAAGGTCCTTTCCCAATCTGTTGGTAGCCTTTTTGTCTTATTGACAGTGTCTTTTGCCTTACAGAAGCTTTGCAGTTTTATTAGTTCCCATTTATCGATTCTCAATCATACAGCACAAGTCATTGCTCTTCTGTTCAGGAATTTTTCCCCTGTGCCTATATCTTTGAGGCTTTCCCCCACTTTCTCCTCTATAATTTCAGTGTCTCTGGTTTTATGTGGAGTTCCTTAATCCACTTAGATTTGAGCTTTGTACAATTCTTCTTACTTTTTGCTATCATTTCTATATTAAATTAACTGTTATTTATTCTCTAGGTTAATATAAGAGGTTATCAAATAAATATTAGTCTACTCATTAGTTTTGTTTCCTTACTACAGAGATGTAAGGGAAGAAAAGTGGAATCACACTGAGTTTTCTGAGTGCTTGAAGTCAGGAAAAATTCTAGCCATGAGCTGCATATATTACTAAATAGATGAACTGAGGTATTTGGAAATAAACAAAGCAAAGTCTCTTTATCTGGTCTATAGCCTCCTCAAATAAGAAATACATATTACAATGTTTTCTTCTCAGCATCTGGCATAACTCTGTGATTAACAGCAAAAATATCACAAGATCATTTTTCCTCTTTTAAGATTAATTTAATAGTTTTATTGGTAGATAGAAATACACCATTTCTTACATTACATCTCCATTTTTTATGAAGCAACATACAATTAAGGTTAACCTAAAATTAAATACTTACATATTTTCCAGTGTTTTATTTACCTGAATACATGTATGCCTCTGTTCATATACACACATTTACGTATTTGAACATTGTATTTTTTTCTAGTTGTTATGGAAGAAAGTATGCATATGATGTGCTTATAACGTTGAAGAGATTACTACTAGTATTTCTCATTTATCATATTTTTATCTTCTGTTTTATTCTTTGTTGAGATTCTTTTTTCACTAATTAATTTATTTATTCACTTTGAATCACAGCCCACTCCACCCCTGGTTCTCTCTCACACAGCCCCTTTACCTAACACTCCTTATCCTCTGAAAAGACAGAGATGTCCAGGTTATCATCCCATCCTGTTACATCAAGTCACTTCAGACTAGGTACATCTTCTACCACTGAGGCCAGACAAGGCAGCTCAGTTAGGGGAATAGGATCTAAAGACAGGCAACAGATTCAGGAACAGGCATCATGCCAATTGTTGGGGGGCCTATATGAAGACCAAGTTGCACATCTGCTACATATGGGCAGGGAGCCTAGGTCCAGCCCATGCTTGCTCTTTGGTTGATAGTTCAGTCTTTGGGAGCCCCCAAAGGCCCAGGTTGGTTGACTATGTTGGTCTTCTTGTTGCATACCTGCTGTCTTCAGGTCCCTCAATACTTCTCCCAAGTTGTCCACAAGACTCCTTGGGCTATGTCTAATATTTGTCTGTAGGTTTTAGTATCTGTTTTCATGAACTACTGTGTGGCACTCTCAGAGGCCAGTTTTGCTAGGCTCCTGTCTACAAATACAAGAGAGTATCATAAATTCTGCCAAAGATTTGGTTCTTGACCTTGGGATAAGTCTCAAGAAGAGCCAAACTCTGGATGGATATTCACTACATCTCAGTCCCTTCATGTCTTGTAGATAGGCCACATTTTGGGCTGAAGGCTTTGAGGTAAGGTTGGTGTCCTTATCCTTCTATTTTGAGTCCTCCCTAGCTACAGAAGATGGACACCTCAGGCTCCATACCCCCTACTTCTAGAAGACTCAGCTAGAGTTGCCCCCATAGACACCCAGGGCTCTCCCCCATCTCTGTCCCAGGTCTCTGGCATGTCCTAGAGATGGTTCCCCAGTTGACTCCCAATTTCTATTCTCTCCTGATCCCTGACCCAGTTCCCTTCCCTATCCCTATTACCACCCAGTGTCCTCCATCCATTCACCTTCAATGTCTGTTTTATTTCCTCTTCTGAGGAAGGTTCAAGCAGTCTCCCTTAGGCCTCCTTTTTTTGTTCTTTAGCTTCTTTGGATCTGTGGATTATTGCATGGTTATCCTGTACTTTATGGTTAATATAAACTTATAAGTGAGTACATACCATGCATGTTCTCTTCAGTCTTGGTTATCTCACTCAGGATATTTTTAGTTCCATCCATTTGCCTGCAAAATTTATGATGGCCTTTTTTTTAATAACTGTGTATTATTTCCATTATGTAAATGAACAATATTTTCTTTATCAGTTCTTCAGTCGAAGCATATCTTGGTTGTTTCTAGTTTCTGACTCTTATGAATAAAACTGCGCAAGTGTCCTTGTGGGATGGTAAAGCATCATTTAGGTATATGCTTAGGAATGGTATACCTGAGTCTTGAGATAAAACTATTCTCAATTTTCTGAGAAGCTGCCAAAGTGATTTCAGAGTGGTTTTTACAAGTTTGCATTTCTACCGTCAGTGGAGGAGTGATCCTTTTACTCTACATCCTTGCCAGCAAGAGCTGTAACTTAAGATTTTCATCTTAGCCATTTTGACAGGATCATTGTGGTTTGCATTTGCTTGATGTGTATGTGCATGGAACATTTCTTTTAGTGTTTCTTTGCCATTAGAGATTTCTGTTGAGAATTCTTTGTTTAGCTCTGTAAGCCACTTTTCAATTGGGTTATTTGGGTTGTTGGTGTCTAGCTTCTTGAGTCCTTATATATTTTGTATATTAGCCCTCTGTCAAATGAAGGGTTGGTGAAGATCTTTTCCCATTTTGTTGTCTATCTTTCTGTCCTATCATGGTGTCTTTTACCTTACAAAAGTTTTCATTTCATGAGGTCCCACTTATTAATTGTTGATCTTAGTGTCTGAGCTATATGTGTTCTGTTCAAGATCTCAGATCCTCTACGAATGTGTTCAAAACTATTCCTTACTTTTCTTCTATTGGTTTAGTATATTTGGTTTTATGTTGAGGTCTTTGATACACTTTGATTTGTGTTTTGTACAGGGTGAACAATATGAGTTTATTTTCCCCACATTTTGTATTAGATATTTTCTTCATTTACATTTCAAATGCTATTCCAAAAGTCCCCTATACCCTCCCCCCGCCCTGCTCCCCTACCCACTCACTCCCACTTCTTGGCCCTGCCATTCCCCTGTACTGGGGCATATAAAGTTTGCTAGACCAAGTGGCCTCTCTTCCCAATGATGGCCAACTAGGCCATCTTCTGCTACATATGAAGCTAGAGACACAAGCTCTGGGGGTACTGATTAGTTCATGTTGTTGTTCCTCCTATAGGGCTGCAGACCCTTTCAGATCTTGGGTATTTTCTGGCTCCTCCACTGGGGGCCCTGTGTTCCATCCTATAGATGACTGTGAGCATCCACTTCTGTATTTGCCAGGCACTGGCATAGCCTCACAAGAGACAGCTATATCAGAGTCATGTCAGGAAAATCTTGCTGGCGTATGCAATAGTGTCTATATTTGTTGGCTGTTTATGGGATGGATCCCCAGGTGGGGCAGTCTCTGGATGGTCCTTCCTTTTGTCTTAGCTCCAAACTTTGTCTCTGCAACTCCTTCCATGGATATTTTATTCCGTATTCTAGGGAGGAATGAAGTATCCACGTGTTTGTCTACCTTCTTGATTTTCTTGTGTTTTGGAAGTTGTATCTTGGGTATTCTAGGTTTCTGGGCTAATATCCACTTATCAGTGAGTGCATATCAAGTGATTTCTTTTGTGATTGGGTTACCTCACTCAGGATGATATCCTCCAGATACATCCATTTGCCCAAGAATTTCATAAATTCACAATATGAATTTATTTGTATTTTTCTATATCCAGAGATCTTGTGAGATCAAGCACAACTTGTTGAAGATGCTTTCTTTTATCCCATTGTATGATTTTGGCTTCTCTATCAAAAATAGTATCTATAAGTCCATGGGTTTATTTCTGAGCCTTTGATGCAGTTCCATCTATCAGCCTGTCTTGTTTCTACACCAATAGCTTATGGCTTTTATTACTGATTCTCTAATACAGCTTGAAGTTAGGGATGGTGATACCTTCAGAAATTCTTTTATTCTACAGGATTGTTTTAGCTATCCTAGGTTTTTTTATTTTTCATATGAATTTGAGAATTGTTCTAGCAAGCTTTGTAAAGAATAATGTTGGAATTTTGTTGGGAATTGCATTGAATCTGTAAATAGATTTTGGTAAGATGCCACTTTCACCATGTTAACCCTACAGATCCTTGAGCATGGAACGTGTTTCCAACTTCTGATATCTTCTTCAATTTTTTACAAAGACTTTAACTTCTTGTCATATAGGCCTTTCACTTGCTTGCTTAGAGTAACCCCAAGATATTTTATACTATGTGTGACTATTGTGAAGTGTGATGTCTCCCTAACTTCTTTCTCGGCCCATGTATCTTTTTTATAAATGAGGGCTACTGAATTCTTTGAACTTTTGTAATCCAAACACTTTGTTGAAGATACTATCAGCTGTAGTACTTCTCTGATAGAATTTCTGGGATCAATTATGTATAGTCTCATAGCATCTGAAAATAGTGATACTTTGACTTCTATTCCAATTTGTATTCTCTTGATCCCTTTTAATTGCTTTATTGTTCTAGCTAGAACTTCAAGTACTATATGGGTGGGATAGAGAGAGAGAGTGGGAAGCCTTGTCTTTTCCCTAATTTTAGTGGAAATGCTTTAAATTTTTCTCCATTGATTTTGATATTGGCTATTGGAATGGTGTATATTGCCTCTGTTGTGTTTAGGTATGTGCCTTGTATCCCGGATCTCTCTAAGACTTTTAACATGAAGAGTATTAGATTTTTGTCAAAGGCTTTTTCAGAACTAATGACATGATCATATGGGGTTTTTCTTTCATTTGTTTTTGTGGTGGATTATACTCATGGGTTATCATATATTAAACCACCCCTGCATCCCTGGGATGAAGCCTACTTACTCATGGTAGATGATATCTTTGATATGTTCTTGGATTCATTTTGTGAGTATTTTATTGAGTATTTTCACACCAATGTTCATAAAAGAAGTCAGTATAATAACAAGTAATAAAGTAACAAGCTAATTGGTAATATAACAAAGAGTTATTTCAATTTTCTTGTCTGATGAGGCTTGCCTTTTGACCGACTGTATGGTCCATTTCAGAGAAGGTCCCATGAGGAACTGAAGAAGGAATATACTTTTGTTTTGGATAAAAAATATTCTGTAGACATCTGTTAGTTCCTTCAGATTCATTTGTTACTTAGTTTCAGTATTTCTCTGTTCAATTTCTGTCTCGATGACCTGTGAGAGTAACATGTTGAAGTCTCCAACTATTAATGTGTGGAGTTCAATATGTGATTTAATCTTTAGTGATATTACTTGTAAGAATGTAGGTGCCCTTGCATTTGGGGCATAGGTGTTTAGATTTGAGTATTAAGTGTCCTTTCCCATCTCTTTTGATTAATTTGTTTAAAAGTCTATTTTTATTGGATATTAGAATGGGTGTTCAAGCTTGTTTCTTGTGTCCATTTGTTTGGAAACCTTTTCTAGTACTTTACTCTGCAGTAAAGTCTATCTTTGTTGTTGAGCTGTGTTTCTTTTATGCAGAAGAATGGGTGATCTGATTTAGGCATGTACTCTGTTAGCCTGTGTCTTTTTATTGGGGAATTAAGTCCATTGATATTGAGAGATATTAATGACCAATGATTATTAATTCCTGTTATTTTAATGTTAGGGTGGTGCTATGTGTGTGTGTGTGTGTTTCCCTTCTTTTGGTTTTGCTCATGTGGAATTATTTATTTCTTGTGTTTTCTTGGAGGTTGTTACCCTCTTTCTGTTGCAGTTTTCTTTCCCATATCCTCTGTAGGGCTAGATAAGTGGAAAGATATTATTTAAATTTGGTTTTGTCATGGAATATCATGTTTTCTTTCTCTATAGTGATCAAAAGCTTTTATGGGTATTGTATGCTTAGATTTTTCATAACTTCCTTTAACAAGGGTCCTTAAATATTTTAACCTTCCTTCTATCCCACTACCCACTAGAGATAGTAGAAAGGGAAGATTGATATGGCATAAGAGGGATGAGGGCCTGTTCAGAAATAATTCTTTTGGGAGATTTCCAATCCTCAGGATATCAGAAGTTCAATTCACAAGAATCAGTAGCCATAGCTCCATCCATTTGCAAACACCATTCATGAATCAGCAATGGCAGTTAAATTCAGAAGAAATTGGAAGGCTCTGCCAGTCAACCCAAGACTAAGAAAGTGGCAAGAAGCCTCTGGAATACCACCAGAAGTTCTTTCGTGCATTTCATTCTATTAAGTCATGACAAACAATGATTAGTGAAGAAGGCAAGGCCAACCAATGCCATAGCATAGTCAGTTGAGACAAGCATCAGCAAAGACCAATGAAGACCAGCAAAGAGTATCAAATTGAACCAATTCCACACTGTCTGTTGGATTCTTCTTATATCCTTTCTAAAGATCAAGTGTCCTCTCAAGCATCTGCTCTAACAAACATCACATGCCCTTTTTTGAGGTAGCTTCCAGAAAAATACCATGTGTCTGTTGTCAGCAAAACATTCTCCCACATATCTGCTTCAGCAAAACATTCTCTCATAAGACAGTTTCCAGAAAAACATCACATGACACAGCTGAGTCTCCAACAAACCAGAAATTTTCACTTCATATCACCCTTTATGTTTAAAAAAAAAAATTGTCTGTTTCTCTAACATTAACAATCTACACAATAAAAACAACTATAAGGAATGCAAAACTAGAACTTTATACCAAACCTTAGACAAACAGTTTATGTACAAGATAGTTAAACAATAGTCTAACAAAACAATCTTAAGTTTCTATCAATATACAATAATTATGCAAAACAACCTTAAATTTCAGTTCAGAAACAATATTTGAGCAAAATAACATTAAATTTCTATCAATATACAATAATTAGAGCAAAGCAACCTTGAATTTCTATCAATATTCACTAATTAAACAAAACAACCTACCTCACTCTAGATGATAACAACCATAACACATCAAATGACCAAAACCATCTACTTCAACTTAAAGGATCAGGACAACAGTCTTCTTATATATAATTGCTACCTACTAAATTGAAGTGAAGAATTCCTGTTTGGGGCCCAATAGAAAAACATGGGTAATCTGAAAAAGCTAGCTATTACATTGGTTGCCCATTCTCTGTGTTTATCCAGTCTAATCTGAAAAAGCTAGTTATTACATTGGTTGCCCATTCTCTGTGTTTATCCAGTCCCTGTGTTGACTGTCCAATCTATGTACTGTCCAGTCTGTGTTTTATCTAGTCTATGTGTTGTCCAGTTTCTATGTGATATATCTAGTATATGTATTATCCAGTCATTATGTGATTCATCATTTGGGCGAGCCCTTTTGAAGTTGAATGGAATGCATTTTTTGGAAGAAATAAGTAACATAGAAAGTCTGTGAGAGTGAATCACCTGAGCTATTTGCTTTGTGAAGACATTCATGTCTCAGCTGATAAGAAGTTTTCCCTGGTCGGATTTAATCTTTATAAGTTTTGTTGGTAACCATATTTTTTCATTCCCTGTAGATACATAGCATAACAACATCCCCATCTTAAAACTATTGCAGCTTTCCATTCTAATGTCAACACGTCCTTATAGTATATTGATTGACTTATTTCCTCAGTTTCTTTTAACCCCGTGTCTTTCAATGTCTGTTGTTTGTTTTCACCAACATGAAGAGAATTTAGAGTTAACAAAGCATTGTTTAATCTGTCCCTGGGGGATTTTACTCTTCCTGTTTTCAACCATCTCTTTTAAGGTATGATTAGCTCTTTCTTTAACTGCTTGTCCTGTGGGATTGTGTAGTATACCAGTAACATGCCTTATATTGTAATATGCAAAGAATTGCTTCATCTTATTGGATACATGTGGAGGAACATTGTCAGTTTTAATTTGTGCAGGTATCTATATAATTGCTATTATTTCCAATCAATGTGAAATTACATGATCAGCCTTTCCAGAATTTAAAGCCGTTGCCCATTGAAACCCTGAGTATATGTCAGCCGTATGCTGTATATAACTGTGTTTTCCAAGGTGTAGTAGTCTGGGCTGGCATCTGTGATCTCTTAGAGACTATAAGACATCTATCCAGGAACTTCTGGCTTTTAAAGTCTGTATTAAAGGTCATCTGGTGAAATTCTAGTAGATCTCCCTTTATCCCTTGGAGATTTTAATATTTTTTCTTCATTTTATACACTAAGTATTTTCATTACATGTGGTAGGAGGATTTTTCATTTTGGCCCACTCTATTTGGTCTTCTGTAAGCTTCTTGTATACTTATAGGAATCTCTTTCTTTAGGCTAGGGAATTTTCCTCTATGATTTTCATGAAGATATTTTTGGGACCTTTGAGTTGAGGAGTGTTTCTCTTTCTCCACATCCTCGCCAGCATCTGCTGTCACCTGAGTTTTTGATTTTAGCCATTCTGACTAGTGTGAGGTGGAATCTCATTGTTTTGATTTGCATTTGCCTGATGACTAAAGATGTTGAACATTTCTTTAGGTGCTTCTCAGCCAATAGATATTCCTCAGTTGAAAATTCTTTGTTTAGCTCTGTACCCCATTTTTAATAGGGTTATATGGTTCTCTGAAGTCTAACTTATTGAGTTCTTTGTACAAATTGTTTATTAACGCTCTATTGGATGTAAGATTGGTAAGGATCTTTCCCCAATCTGTTGGTTGCATTTTTTGTCTAATTGATAGTGTCCTTTGCCTTACAGAAGCTTTGCAATTTTATGAGGTCCCATCCACTATGTTCATAGCAGCCTTACATATAATAGCCAGGACCTGGAAAGAACACAAATTGCCACGGCGCTCCGGTTGAGTCAGTTTGTCAGGCAGGGATGCCTAAAAGCTGCTCATGAGGCAAAAAGAGTTTCAAGGAAGCTCTCCTCCTGGAGTCTGGCATTCTCTTAATTCTCCATTCCTGTGTTAGTCTAGTGTATGGATCCACGTGCTCTCTTTCAGTATTTTCCTATCATAAGTGCCTTTTAAGATTGAATTCTGACATAGCTGAAGCCGTCTGCCAGTGTTCCAACAGTCCTAGTTCGTCCTTAGCAAGACCTTGGGCTTGGAATTCAGTACTGCCCCTGGTATTACACTATCTCTTTGAGTAAAAGTTAGGTCACTGCCCTTCACAGGAATCTACCATCACCTAGGAAGAAAGAAGTTTCTGACCGTAGGGAAAACCAGAATAGATGCTTAGAATTATAGCTGAGTTACACCTATTTACAGGAATTTACAATGGTTTAGGAAGCAGATCGGGCTGTGGTTTTAGAGTATTGCATTATTCATGAGATGATTAGCTAGAACAGAACTCTCTAGTTAGAACCATGACTTGGGTGTGAAAGCCCTTGCCCTAGGAGTGAAAAGTTCTCACACCTGGCTTCTAAGACTATAGCTGACCTTAGATAGGGCTGACTTTGTCTCAGTTATTTTATTGCCCAGTTCCTGCCAGTCTTTGCATTTTCATTCCTCTATTCTGTGTAAGAGTCATTAAGCATCTGGTTACCTCATTTTGTACCTTGCAGGTATGTCACCCAACTTCCTTATTGTCTTCTGTATAAAAAGTCTGATGCTCGAGTTGTAAAATTACATTCAGATTCTACACACAACCTCTCCTGTGTGCGTCTGTTTGTCATTCATCCATGCTTTGCCCACCCGTATCGAGAGACTCGTTCCACTCAGACACAGGGACCCAGAGGGTCTGCTGCAACAAATGTCCTTCAACAGAGGAATGGATACAAAAAAATGAGGTACATTTACACAATGGAGTACTACTCAGCTATTAAAAACAATGATTTCAAGAAATTATTAGGAAAATGGATGGAATTAGTAAATATCATCCTGTGTGAGGTAACCCAATCGCAAAAGAAAACACATGTTATGTGCACACTGATAAATCGATACTAGCCCAAAAGCTCCAGATACAATTCACAGATCACATGAAGCTCAATAAGAAGGAAGACCAAAATGTGGGTGCTTTGGTCCTTCTTAGAAGGAGAAAAGAATACACACAGGAGCAAGTATGGAGATAAAGTGTAGAGCCCAAACTAAAGGAAAGGCCACCCAGAGATTGTTCCACCTGGTGATTCATCCCGTATACAGTTACCAAATCCAGACACTATTATGGATGCCAAGAAGTGCAAGCTGGAAGGAGCCTGATATGGCTGTCTCCTTAGAGGCCCTGCCAGAGCCTTACAAATACAGAGGTAGATTTAATAGGTAACCATTGGCCTGAGAGTGGGGTCCCTAATAGAGGAGTTAGAGAAGAGACTGAAGGAGTTGAAGGGGTTTGCAACCCCATAGGAAAAATAACAATATCAACCAACAAGACCCTCCAGAACTCCCAGGGACTAAGCCATCAACAAAGGAGTACACATGGCTCCAGCTACATATGTAGCAGAGGATAGACTTGTCATTCATCAATGGAAGGAGAGGCCCTTCGTCCCATGAAGGCTTGGTAGATGCCCCAGTGTAGGGTGATTGAGGGTGGGGAGGTGGGAGTGGGTGGTTGGTGGAGGAACACCCTCATAGAAGCAGGAGTAGGGTGTTTCCAGGAGGGAGGGAAACTGGGAAAGGGGATAACATTTGAAATGTAAATAAAGAAAATATCCAATTTTAAAAAGGGGGGATTTTTAGGACTTACTGTCTTGGGATAGCTGGGTTTTGGTGGTGCCTTATTTCTGTGGCCTCTGGGGCTCCAGTTAGAGCTGGAAGTCCATGATGTCAACAGGCATCTGGGATTCCAGGTAGAGCTGGTTGTCCTGGGTGTCCACAGGTCTTCAGTGATGCAGTCAAAGTTGGTGGTCCCTGATGGTTGCAAGCCTCTAGGATTGTAGGTAGAGGTGTGAACCAGAAGATGTAGCACAGATGAAACAGGGAAGACTTCACAGCTGTTGGGCTTGCCAAGGACCCAGGAGGCAGGAAGGGGATTGGTGCTTGGAGATCTCACCTGTTTTTCCTGGACAGCAAAAGGTCTCCAGGGATGCAGGCAGAGATGTGACCATAGAAATGAAATCTCGACAGGACACGGTAGAACTTGTTGCTACTGGGTTTACAGAGGGACTACCAGATGAGGAATTAGGGTCAATTACAAGATCTTAATGTAATGAATTTGTTATTCTATTAAACTAAGAAAATTTGACACAGAAGTTTCTAAAAAGTGTTTTTTCTTGCTTTAGATCTAATATTCTGATATGCCTTACCATAGGAACAACCTTAATTATCTGTGCTTCTGATCACCTAAATTGTAGAATATAAGGCATGTAAACTGATGCCATGTGGAGCATAAATTTTATCCTCCATTTTGAGAAATTTGATCTAGTGCACCATTTCTCAATCTGTGGAGTAGATACCCCTTAGGGATCAAACAGCCCTTTCACAGAGGTTGCATATTATTTATCCTTCATATCAGATATTTGCATTACAATTCATAACAATAGTTCACAGCCCTGGAGCAGAATCGTGTACTTACCTGTCATGTTGGTGTCATATGTACACATATACAGCTGTGTGTTGAATATGACTTTCTTACCCGATTTTCATTTGGTATAGGAGTAGCCACATTATGGAAAATGCTCTTCTTTATACACTGAGTTTGCTAATTCCAAACATTTCCAGGAAACAATAGAACACATCTGACAAAATGTCTGACTGCCAGATGGTGAAATCAAATGGGACTGTTATTATTATTGTTGCCATCATCATCACCATCATCATCATTTACCACCACCCTGTTGTCACAACCAGAATTCTCTCCAGATGTTTCTAAAAGTATTTTGAAGGGTAAAATTTCCATGGCTATAGAACTACAGATTTAAAATAGAATCTGTCCTATATTCCCCTGGGATGGGGATAGGGTAAGTGATTTTATTCTGTGATCCACAGATGAGGCTACTATTGATAAATTTTAATAAGCAAGAACAGGCACTTTCTAAAGAATGGTAATAGAGAATGCATATTTTTAAAAGTGTTAGCAAAATATAGCTAAGGAATAATACATATATATATATGTATATATATATATATATAATAGTTGAAGTAATACTCAAAATGTGAATGGATGAATTAGAAATTAGCTTAGAAACTAACACAAAACCTGGAGGATACAAAGGTAAACACTTTCCGTGTGATGTGCTTTCCCACTGCTAGGCAAACTATTCACATAACTGGGAGATTCCATTAGAATGAAGTCTTTTGTGGTTCGTTTTTACGATAGTTTAAATTGACTTCTCAGACAATCATTGAGTTCATTTTTTAGGACACAAGTGATGGATTTCTCTCCTTTCTTCTTACCATTGTACAGTGTGCTGATTGTTACCAGCTGGTCTCCAGGTGACTTTTCTAGGTAGTTTGCCTTTTGTTAAAGGAAATTGCCTTGATACAAATTATGTGTGCCTGTTCTCTCCGTTGTCCTCTGGTCAATAAGCCACAATGATCCCAAATGTGTGGCCTTTGTTTGAAAGTTATTTAATACCCATGGTTCCCAGATTGCTCATAGTATTTCCACTGTATAAGTAAATTAACTGTAATGTCAGGAAATTAATATATATACATATATATATATATATATATATATATACATATATATATAATTAAATTCACATGATATGGTCAGCATCATTTTTTTCTCATTGTAAAATATAAAAATTTAGTCAATGTAGCCAAGGGGTGTAATATTACATATGATACATTGAAGATACACCAAACCAGAGAAGTAGAAAAAAATAGAAAACCATTGTGCCTTTTCTTATTCATTATCTAACAAACAATGACCTCTGCCTTTAAACTTTCTTTGCTTCTCTTTTATAATTGATTTTATACAGCAATACAGTATAAATTATATCCCATGACCTTTGAGCTCATTCCCACTGAGTTTGCGTCATAGACTTTTGCTAAGTAATAAATTCCTTAGAGACTCCAACTCTTCCTTTTGAGTCAGGTGTATGTTTATGCTACGTATGTGAAACGTGCTCCTATTTAGCTATCTAACCTTTGTTCTTGAAGCTGGAGAAAAGTACAGCCAAGTGATACAGAGTTTGCCCATGCTTCACCAGCTGGAGCTGAAGACAGAATACCCACAATCAGCAAGAGATTTGGTTGTGGTACTCTCCATTATGCTAGGAGCTGTAAACACTATAATGTTGATCAGCAGGACTGAGTAGGATGTTCTCCATCATGCTGTGATCTGAACATAATACACTCGCTATCAGCAGGATGGGATAGTTTTCATCAGCTGGGCTGTAGGTAGGATACTCTCTATCAGCAGGACTGTAAGTAGCAAGCTCTCCATCATCAGGAGCTATAGATAAGATACTCTCCATTTTTTAGTAGCTGAAGGTAGGAAACCTCACTGTCTTGTTAGGAGCTATAGGTAAGAAATGCTCTATCTGCTGGGGCTTTAGGTAAAATACTGCTAGGGACTGCAGTGGGAGGTAATAACATTGAGCTTCACTACAACCAAACTGTCAGAAAAAAGTAAACATAGCCTTGGAAGGAACAAATCTCAGAGTTCTATTAAACTGTCATGAATGTTTTATAAAAAACAGGGATTTTACTTAGAACCTCTTGTAACATGTATTAAAATAGATGAAGGTATGGCTTGAACCAGAGCCTTGGTTCTTTCTCAAGATACAGCTTTTATGTTAGAACAGTTTAAAGAGGAAAAAAAAATGTTTCTGAAATCCTTCTGGATCCAATATTATTAGATGTTAAAGCAATATATTGTCTGAGACATGTGCTGCAGACACAGGCAAGTAAAAGCCACTCCCACTTTTCCAGATCCCTGAAAAGCCCCCTTATCAGACCTTCAAGTAACTGCTAGACCCCACTATAGCAAAATAGCACGTTGCTACCCATCTTGTATTAAGATTCTTTAACAAAAAAAAAAAATTAATAATATGTTAAAAGCTCAGATATTTCTGTAACCGTGATCCAAGACTCTGAAGTGTTTAGTGATGCTAAAAGGAAAGCTGTTTCATTGAAGGCCGGGTTTCTCAAACTTGACAATGTGCCAGAGATTTTCAACTCTGAATATTTTGAAGCTGCCAATTCTTTGTGGTGGGTGCTGTGACGTGCATAGCGGTACACTCATAAGAAGTCTGTCATCTCCTCACAGAGGCTAATACCACGACCCAATTGTCACAGCCAGACAAACATTTCGTCCTATGTCGCCAAAAGGTATTATGAAAAGCAAAATCTTCATGGCTTTAAAACTACAGATCTAAATTTAAATGTGTATTTTATTTCTCAGAAAGGAAAAAAATGTTTTATTTAATACAATATCTTCTGTGAACATTCATTGAGTGTTCCTGATTTGATTTGCTCTCCCTTTCAATGGATCAAATTCTTTTATGCCTGAATTAGCTTGACCAATTTCATTAGCAAACTCACACCCACTAATCCCACTAATTTACTCAGTGTCAGAGAATCCCCTTTGGCCTGTAGTTTCTATCAATATCACACTTCCCCTGAGGAGTCACTTGCATAGCTCACACAGCCAGATGAATGTATGTAATACTGCCAGATTCAGACCTGAAAGTGGAAATCATTCAGGGTTCTGGGCCAAAAGCAAGAATTTCTTTCTGAAATTTCAAACCCTTTCAAGTGATTGCACTTTGAAAACTTAATAGAAAAAAAAATGTGTGGTAGAACCAAGTACAGCATTCTTCTGCATTATTTTCATCTAAAAGTAACATAGATGTCCAGTTGTGGCTGTAGGTTTTAGTATAGCTGTATGTGGCTGGTGACATTTTAGGAATGGATAAGAAGAATAAAGTATATACAATTGGTCTATACTAAATAATTTCCTATGTATAACCCACAGCTTCTTTACATGAGTAACTAGTCAATCACCCAAGGTTACTGTGTGAACCAAAAGTAATGAATGAAGAGAGCTTGGGAAACCAGATGTCAGCTTGGAAAAAAGAGGTTATTATCTTGTGTGCTGCATCATAGAGAGGGAAGAAAACATGGATAATGTTATATGTTACATCTTTCAGTGTGGTTCATCATATTAATATGATCATTATCTATAAAAAGGCTTTATTCAGGTTATTAATATGATTTATTAATATCTCTTTGTATCATAACATGAGGCCCCAATTCAGGCTACCAGCTGGAGAAATGCTTAGAAATGCAAAAGTTAAAGAGGGCTTGTTCCAAGAACTCCACATAAAACCAGAGACACTGAAACTTATAGAGAAGAAAGTGGAGAAAAGCCTCAAAGATAATGGGCACAGGGGAAAAATTCCTGAACAGAACAGCAATGGCTTGTGCTGTAAGATCAAAAATCAACAAATGGGACCTCATAAAATTGCAAAGCTTCTGTAAGGCAAAAGACACAGTCAATAACACAAAAAGGCCACAAACAGTTTGGGAAAGGATCTTTACAAATGCTAAATCTGATAGGGGACTAATATCTAATATATATATATATAAAGAACTCAAGAAGTTGACTCCAGAAAATCAAATAACCTATTTTAAAAAATACGGTACAGAGCTAAAAAAAAAAAATAATTCTCAACTGAGGAATACCAAAAGGCTGAGAAGCACCTGAAAGAAAATATTCAACATCCTTAATCAAATCAAATCAAAGCAAATCAAAACAAACCTGAGATTCTGCCTCACACCAGTCAGAATTGCTAAGATCAAAAACTCAGGTGACAGCACATGCTGGCAAGGATGTGGAGAAAGAGGGACACTCCTCCATTGTTTGTGGGATTGCAAGCTGGTACAACCACTCTGGAAATCAGTCTGGCGGTTCCTCAGAAAATTAGACATACTACTACTGGAAGATCCAGCAATACCTCTCCTGGGCATATACCCAGAAGATGTTCCAACTTGTAATAAGGACACATGCTCCACTATGTTCATAGCAGCCTTATTTATAATAGCTAGAAGCTGGAAAGAACCCAGATGTCCCTCAACAGAGGAATGGATGCAGAAAATGTGGTACATTTACACAATGGAGTACTACTCAGCTATTAAAAACAGTGAATTTATGAAATTCTTAGGCAAATGGATGGATCTGGAGGATATCATGCTGAGTGAGGTAACCCAATCACAAAAGAACACACATGATATACACACACTGATAAGTGAATATTAGCCCAGAAACTTAGAATTCCCAAGATACAATTTGCAAAACACATGAGACTCTAGAAGAAGGAAAACCAAAGTGTGGATACATTGCTCCTTCTTAGAAGGGGAACAAAATACCCATGGAAGGAGTTACAGAGATAAAGTTTGGAGCTGAGATGGAAGGAAGGACCATCCAGAGACTGCCCCATCCAGGGATCCATCCCATAAACAACCACCAAACCCAGACATTATTGCATATGCCAGCAAGATTTTTTTGACAGGACCCTGATATAGCTGTCTCTTGTGAGGCTATGCCAGTGCCTGGCAAATATAGAAGTGGATGCTCACAGTCATCTATTTGATGGAACACGGGACCCCCAATGAAGGAGCTAGAGAAAGTACCCAAGGAGCTGAAAGAGTTTGCAGCACTATAGGAGGAACAACAATATGAACTAACCAGTACCACCTCCACACACACCCCCAGAGCTTGTGTCTCTAGTTGCATATGTAGCAGAGGAAGGACTAGTAGGCCATCAATGGGAGGAGAGATCCTTGGTCTTGTGAAGATCATATGCCCCAGTACAGGGGAATGCCAGGGCCAGTAAGCATGAGTGGGTAGGTTGGGGAGTAGGGCAGAGGGAGGGTATAGGGAATTTGGGGGATAGCATTTGAAATGTAAATGAAGAAAATATCTAATAAAAAAGAAGAAGAAGAAGAAGAAGAAGAAAAAAAAAGAAGGACTTGTTCCAGTCATTCATCAGTGTAGTATATCAGCACACAGGGGTTTTCTTAAATTATTTCTTACTACTGATTGGGGATGTCATTGCCCAACTTAGAAATGTGATATAATTTTCACTCAATACTTATTTAAAGCAGACTGAGTTATGTATAGCATAGGTCTCACTACATGCATATAGTTCCTTATTTCTCTATTGAAAATAAAAGAGCCTCCAAAGATGGAAGGGAGGAGGACCCAGAAACACATACATATGCACTCATGCACACACTCACATTCTCACACATGGACATGCACACATACCCACCTTTATGATGGTTACCCATTTATACCCTTTATAGTAACATTACCTTACTCTCTTAGCTCCCTGTTGTTTACTTACCACAGATATAGTTCAATTACAACATTCAACATTAATATGTTAATTTTAAAATGTTATATATACTTATCATGAATGACATGATGTTTTTAAGAATGTATATACTTTAGGTCAATAAACAGTAATTAACATAAAGATTACTTTACATACTTATCCTTTCATGGTGAGAACATTTGAAATCTATTCTCCTAATTCTCAAGATTATGCCTTTTTACACTCTAAGATCATATCGTAAAAATCTTACTTATTGGAGAGACTTATTGAAGTCAGGACACTCTATGTGTGTGGAGGGGTGGGGAAGTGAGTTCATCTACCTATGAAGGTGAGCTTCTGTTTCAGTTTGTTCAAAGCTTCTGTGTATGATTAGAAATGAAGGGTAGAAATTATTGCCTTTGAACAAGGAGGAATGCCTCTGAACAAATGCAAGATGGTTTCTGAGTCAATCGTGGCAGTGGGCCTGAGTGTATTGTTTAAATGTGATGAAATTGCTTATCTGGGGTCGGGGTCAGTATTGTCTTAAGATTCATTATTTTTCAGAAATATGCAATTATATGCTGGGGGCCCTACAAGGGATGACCAGATATAAGCCTCGTTATTCAAATCAGTAACCTTCCATTTCATTATTAAGACCAGTTCACATATGTTGTACGGTAGGTTGATCATTGGTAAAGTATTCACAGTCACCAATTTTTTATGTTAGAACTTACACCTGAAACACTTCATGGTTTTACTGTTCCAAATAGATTTTCTAATAATAATTATACATGTGTGTTAGAGTTCTTTAAAATGAGAGAATAGCTAAAGAACTATGGTAATGATCACCATCCTTTTCCTGTAGGGTTCTCCATGTACTGAGGCCAGATATATCTGTCACTTTTTGCAAGAGAAAAGTATGGTCAGATGTCCTCACTATAAGCTTTTACAGTGTAAGAAGGCATAGTGTTAAGTATAAATCCAGTCCATCACAAATCCATTCTTCACATGGAACACAGATAACATATGAAACTTGATCATTTATACCACTGACATCAGTCTTCAGGATACATAATTATCTTCATCACTATATGAATTATAACAGCTCCTTAGGACACACCAACAAGGTGTAAGTCACTATGAATAACTAGAGAAAGGCAGCTGGTAACATTCAAGAGTTAAATAGTGTGCTAGTCACTCAAAAGGTGTTGCAGTTTGAAAATACTCTCTTTTTTAAGACAACGTATTCAAAAATATCTTGTATGGAACACGAGAAGGGACTCTAGACATCCACAATACCATATGCATAGATTCTTTTTATAGGAGTTATTATTTCATTTCTTATTGGCATTTTTGTATATGATGTTATATCAGGGAACATGTGTCCTATAGCACATATGTGTAGGTGAAAAGATAACTTTGTGGAGTTTGTCCTCATTTTTCACCTTTACATGAGTTTCAGAAAATGAACTCGGCCTTTCAGGTTTGTGCTGGAAGCATTTTTACTCTCTGAGCCTTCCTGCTGACCACACACTCTGATTCTCAGCCAAGGTCCTGAGATGATGCTGTGGGTAAAATTCCTATTTGTTTTCTTTTTTTTCCACAGGATTATACACTCACCATGTATTTCCAGCAGTCTTGGAAGGACAAGAGGCTTTCATATTCTGGAATCCCATTAAATCTGACCCTTGACAACAGAGTAGCTGACCAACTCTGGGTACCAGACACCTACTTTCTCAATGACAAGAAATCATTTGTGCATGGGGTCACAGTGAAAAACCGAATGATCAGGCTGCATCCTGATGGAACTGTTCTCTATGGACTACGGTAAATACTTTCCTATTGCCTTATTTTATGTCACTGCTTTATATCGTCTTTCTGAAAGTAAGTAGAAGCAAGAGAAGCAAGGAGGAGAACTGCTTGTGTATGTAGTTAAAGTTAATATCTTTAGATAGAAAAAATATTGGGGACTATATGAGCTCAATGTAGACAACTGCCCATCAAGTGGAGGTGAGGGGTTCTTTCTATACCATCAAATAAGAAACAAATTAGTAAAATGTATTACTGTAAATAGATTTAAAGCTACATCTATTTTAGTCAAATGCATGATTAGCTCAAAGCTAGCAGGACAGATCTGGAATAGAGTTTGAGTGTTGTATAAAATTAATTATGAAAGAAAACAAAACAGATCTTGAAGAAATTAGAAATTTTGGGATACTTTTGAGAAAAGTCATAGTGTCTTTATTTCCTTCATTTTTTTTTAAATTTTTGTATCTATATTTAAGTCTAAAATTTATCCTAAACTATTTTGAGACATTTTTCAAGAGTTACAGGTAGGGGTTGTATGTTCTCTAGAGTTGCCTAGTTTATTCGGGGTTCATTTGTTGAAAATGAATTTTCATCATTGAATTGTGCTGATAACATTGATCAAATATTCAGGGGGATTTTATACACTCAGATGTGACACACTTGGCTATTTATTTATCCTTACACAGGGTCACCCTCTTTTAATGCAGGTGGCTCAGGGCCAACTCAGGAATGCAAAATGCATATGCCCCTTTTATCTTATATTTACATTTCAAGTTGTTTGAAATTTAACGATATGCTCAGGTTGCTATAAGTTTTAGAATACGTTCCATCTATCACAAGAAAGTCTGCTATGGAGAAGTGCTGAGTCAACTGATTAGTATGGGAAGAACCGACATCATAAAATTATACATCTATGCAACTCATGAAAGATATCTCTCTATTTATTTGGGCTATCTCTAATTTATATCAATTGCTTTCTGTATCACACTTTGTTATGTGTTTATGATTCATGTAGAAAGATAATATTATCTTTGTCTTATATCAGCAATATTTATACCATAATGGGGTTTTCATCTTATTTTGCTTGTTTACTGAGTCATAAAGATATTATAAACATTTATAGAGGTCTATTATTACTCTCTACGTAACTGATGGCCTAATAATCAGAATTTTAAGCTATGTTTCAAATTTTACTTCTACTGTTACAAAAAAAAATGTAACTAAATTGTGACTTACTTAAAGCTTTGGAATAACCTTGATAAGCCCTTTGAAAAGCAAAGGAAGGCTATGGAATTTATCATCAATATTTTGCTGGAAAACAACATGTAGCTCTATTTTAAGGTATAGACCTTAAACAGATTTTGAAGTGAGTAAGGTAGTCTATCACATGAATGTATAAGAACACTTTTCATTGGAGACATTTCCCTGTGTACTATTTTATGCAGTGATGTAAAATATGACATGAATGTAGAAGTCAAATCATAATAACGTCACAGTTTAGAGTTTCACTTCAAGTATTTTAGAAATTATTGGCAGTCTCTAGCAGTGGGAATTGTATCAGGAATGATAACACTGGGCAATTATGGAGTTGAACACACGTTTTCTTTCACAACCTGAAATGCTCTTCTTTGGACATGCTGTGGCTACTGCACACATGTATTCATAGTTGACACAATCAAGCCAGTTAAAAAGTTTAACATGCAGTGGAGAGGAGCTCCTTAGACCTTAACCCTGGCTGAGAGCTCCTTGTAGTTGATGGCTGGGGAAGGAAAGAAGGTCACCAGGATTTTTGCTTGTTTGCTTAGTTGGTTGGTAGGTTGGAGGTTGGCTAGTTGGTTGGTTGGTTGGTTAGATGGCTGGCTGGTTGGTTGGTTGGTTGGTTGGTTGGTTGGTTGGTTTGGTTTTGTTCTGGGTTTGTTTAGAAATATGACCATCAGTAGATTCTTCATGCCTCAGTAGGTGATTCCACATCCATATAAATATATGTGAAATTTTAAAGGAAGGCATGGGGTTGAAAGGCATGTAAAGGGTAGACATGATAAAGATGGATTATATAAATGTATTAAATTTTAGAATAAAAGTAGAAAAAGAAGAGAAAATTTACACAAAGAAAGGGTACAATTTATCTAAAGACCACCAGGAAGCAATAGCAGAATAAGAACCAAAATTCAAGTATCTTGCCTCTCAAATCTCTTTTTATCAATTCTAGTCCCATCCAAATATACTTAATAGTAAATACCTCCTTCCAAGTTATACATCACTGCCTTCTTCTCCTCAAATACAAACCAAACCCGTGTACCTTTTAGTGTTCAAGCAGACAATGACCTTCCAAAGAGGAACACAAATTAAGCATCCATTACATGAATTCTAATCTCTCTATGTAACCCTCTTCCTCCTTAAAGTATTCATCTCCACTCGGATATGTCTTTTTCCTTCTTTACTTCTCTTCTGTCTTCTCTGGTGGATTTGATTTTTCTTTCACCAGAAGCTGTTACCATACTAGAGACCAAAAGTGTAACAGAGATTATGTGACATCTAAATCTAGAGGATAGAGGTTGGGCTTCATTGTCACAGTTTACAGACTGCTTGACCTTGAAAAATAAGCAAATTTGGTGAGCCTAAGGTGTTATCATTTGTAGAAATGGTTTAACAGTCCCTAACTTATTACAGAAAAGACCTTATAAAGTAATTAGTATGAGATTGAGTAGATAGTATGCCCCAAGTCACAGTTCTCTAAACTGTGCTTCATTTGATACTGGAAACTTGCCTTCTGAGGTTTGCCCTCTGACTCCTGGGGCTACTAATGATTAGAACTGAGATACAGTTGTCCAATTAGAAAAGCTCTGACTGCATGCTCCATATGTGTATCCATTTGCTATTCTGACCCTGAGAATAGGTTTCTAGGACTCGGGAGGCTTTTCACTGAAGCAGGCAACATCTGGAATGAGGAAAGAAGAGACTTGCAGCTTAAGCCATCGCTGTCCCCCTAGTCAGCATTTCCACTCCATGAGCTTCTATCAAATTTCATCAATCATCCTATCTATTAAATCCTGTTCACTTTAATTCCTCTGACATAACATTTCCTAGTTGTAAAAATGAAAACCTGCCTGTTCCTCATAAAAGCCTTTTAAAAGAATGTCTATCATTTATCATTCTTAAGCAGAAAGTCCTTACCATATAACATATGTTTGGGCATCTTTAGGACTGTAAAGTACTTACTTTAAGCATGAGTAATTGAAAGAATGATACTGATAGCTTTATCCATTTTCATAAGTCCAGCTAATGGTCATTATGAATGGGCCCATATATTAACAAGTAATTTTAGCAGTGACAGGATTGATGTACCCACTGGCCCTTTAGCCAGCTTTTCCATAATTTTAAGACAACATTCTTCAACCAATTTTTTGTAGTCAAATCCAATATAAAGTGCTATTTTTAAGTAATATGAAATTATAAGATTTGAAAACTATTCTGAGTCCAATTTTATGCTCAGTGTATAGTGCCTTATTCTGTAAATGCTCTAACAGAAGGACATCTGAACTTGGATAATACTGAGTAACTAGACTATCATGCAACAGGTCCTTATGCCCTTTGCTCTTTAGTGGCTTCTGGTGTGACAAAATGTATTATTTCAAGGGGTAACCCTGCCACCACTATTATGTCTTTTAAAATGGGAGTTGGTGCTTTACTTTATTACTGTGAACTTTGTATCCTCTGAAAGTTGGCAAAACCATTCATTTTTCCGAACAAGTCCCTCAGTGTTACATATTGAGTTCTTAAAATTCTCCCTCTTTTCCTCTTTCTTTGCATTTCAGTCTGAGGAGGTTTTCTTTTTCTCTCTAGGCCAATCTCTTAACAATAGCATTTAATCTTATTATGGAACAGTCTTCAGACACAGCACTCATTTTTGCTTAAGTCATCAGACTTTTCTCTTTTATTTATTCCTTCACCTTAGCTTTCTACTTGAGTTCTAAACTTCTCAGAACCTGGGTTTCCTCTTCTCTATCATTAAGCACTCACAGGCGCCCTCAGCAAGCCTCCTACCCATGCTTCTTGCTTAAGCAGCTATGTCCATAGTTACTATAGACATTGGCACTCTCTGTTCATTTTCATTAAATGACTTAATGATGACTGGACCTGGCTTGAGGGTGTATCTTTTGTCTCTAGCATGTGCTGTCACAGTTATTCCAGGTTTGACCTGCTCATGGAATTGAACCATAGTAAGTATCTAAAACCCCAATCCAGCAAGTTTCAAGGAAATTTTTAAATTGTGTACCCAGTACCTAAATCTGAATGTTCTGCATTTCTACATTACACACTACTTATTTTGTGTCATTTGTTTTTTTGTCCAAACCAGGAAATCTTCTTGTCCCAGGTGATAACAAAACCATCAGCATCCTAATAACTCATCACAAACTGCAAGACATACTCATCCCTGAGACCTAATCTATTGCTTCTTGCCTCTACTGTTTAACCAACTTTCCAGCTTATAAACAATTGCTTCAACCTAAATTAACAGCTTCCCTCACTCTCTGTCACTTCTTGGCCAATTTCCTTGCTCAACCTTCTTACATATTTATTAGTATCATTTTATCTTCCTACAGAACATGCTAGAAACCCCCTGCCAAATCTGTGACTTCAAAACCCAAACAAAATTGGTTTTAACTCTCTATCTGGAATCCAAAAACTTCTAGTTGTTTCTCTAAAGACCTCAAAGAAACTTCAAACTCAACTATGCACTGAGTATTGAAAGAAAAATGTCTCCTGGAAATTATAACATAATGGGGCAACATTATACAACTCTACTGTCTTAGTGAAAGGTCCCTCCTTTTCTACTTGAAGGGGGCTCTGATTGAGTCCTCTCCCATTGTTGTGAAAATGGCAGGCATCCCATCTTCTTTGCATAGTCTCACTGTTGTGTCTGTGTCCAGATTTCCCCTCATGATAACTTTTTCATATTTTACATCTTTATCTGGATAGCCCCTCTCAAATTCCTTCCATGAAGATGACTACATTCTCTGTAACCTAGAAAAAAACTCTCATTCTATACGCCATTACATTTTAATCTTACTAAGATCCCTGGGTTTGCACTCTTTTATGACACTTTACCTTTTGGTGTCTTGGAGCTGATCAAGCTGTTTATATAAACCAGATTGTTTAATTGTTGGAAATATAAAAAGTACATTTCCCCCAGCCTCTCTCAAACTAACTGATTGCCCAGTAAATGTTTGTAAAAGTAATATTATTGTTTCAGAATGCACTTACCTGACTCAGAGTTGTCAACTGCAATGTTTCTTTTGTCTAAATGATGGCTTTTTAGCAAAGAGTGATCATTGCTATCAGTGACCATATGTATCCAATGCCTTGTGCAAACACCATACAGATGGTTGCATATACTAGCTCTCTCCAAGGCCTATACATGTGGGGGTTAAAAACTGTGTTTGTTTCTTCCTTAAAAGTGGCAGGCATAGAATGATTGAATTATGTGGAGACATTTAGTGGAGTACTTAACTTCCCAAGAACACCTCCCACTCCTTCTGTCTTCCACTTTTAACTCTACCAATTCTATCCGTTTATTAATTCACAGTACATATTCCTCTATCGTCTACCAGAAGAGTTCAGGGCCATATGAGATTAAGATTATGTGAGAGCTTCAGCAGACAAATGGGAAGCCCATTCACATAGTGAGACTGAGTGTCTATATATAGATGTGTACACATCCTGTGAGTAAGCTGTACATACCATGTCATTTTAAGTAATGTTTATAGATATTCTAGCATAATTATCTATAACTATATAAACATATATATATATATATATGTGTGTGTGTGTGTATATATGTATATATGTATGTATATATATATATATATATGTGTGTGTGTGTGTGTGTGTGTGTGTGTGTGTGTGTGTGTGTGTATGACCATACTATAGTTCCACACTTCACTTGTTACTCCACTTACATTGCCATATTTAACTGTTGCCTCAGGCCTATGAGCTATACATTTTAAGGAGCTAATTCTATAAATATCAATATAGGAAGACCCAAAGTATCCAATCTCATTATTTGTTATTTACCTTTTAAAAATATTTTATATGTGGTGGTATTTTGCCTGCATATATATTTATGCATTAAATGTATGTCTGGTGTCTGTGAAAGGTAGAAAGAAAATAGTGTTGGATCATCAGAGACTAGAGTTTAGCTGAAGGAGCCATGTTCTACCCTCTAGGAAATCTCTCTTGCTCTTATTTGTTCTTTTTTCAAGTAGGCCAAAGAGAATACATACTGCATTTGATTAATGTATTCTCAAAAACTACATATTGTATTTAATTAATGTATTTAAAAAAAAGACTGTAGATTCCTGGTTCCTATTTAATGCCTTTAGTAATAATAACTTGTTGGAACCAGATTGTTTTGAATCCTTTTACCCCCTGTTATGTTCTATCTTAGCTTAATAGGGTTTTGATTCATTGTTTGTGGTATTGTGGTTGGGCATGGACACTTCAACAGTTGTGTAGTCTACTTCTACCAAGAGATTAAAGTCTAGCTGCTAGGAGGTTACAGGGCTACTATAACAAAGATCCATAAACTGGATAACTTTCACAACAGAATTTTATTGGCTCATAACTTGGGGCTTGGAATCATCAGTATCTTGGTGGACCTGGCTTCTTCTGAGAGCTGAGAGAAAGGGTATTTTATTTGAGCCTTCTATCCTTGAATATAGTGCTGGAATCTCCAAGTCTGCTCACATTCTTTCTATGTGTTTATGTGTCCAAATTTCTCCCTTCATTAGGGTACCAAGTCATTCAAATGAGGGACCTTCCCAGTAATCTTTTTTTTTAATTTTTAATATTTTTATTACATATTTTCCTCAGTTACATTTCCAATGCTATCCCAAAAGTCCCCCATAGCGCCCCCCACTTCCCTACCCACCCATTCCCATTCTTTTGGCCCTGGCATTCCCCTATATTGGGACATATAAAGTTTGCAAGTCCAATGGGCCTCTCTTTCCATTGATGGCCGACTAGGCCATCGTTCAATACATATGCAGCTAGAGACAAGAGCTCCGGGGTTCTGGTTAGTACATCATGTTGTTCCAACAATAGGGTTGCAGATCCCTTTAGCTCCTTGGGTACTTTCTCTAGCTTCTCCATTGGGAGCCCTGTGATACATCCAATAGCTGACTGTGAACATCCACTCCTGTGTTTCCTAGGCCCCGGCATCATCTCACAAGAGACAGCTATATTTGGGTCCTTTCAGCAAAATCTTGCTAGTGTATGCAATGGTGTCAGCATTTAGAAGCTGCTTATGGGAAGGATCCCTGGATACGGCAGTCTCTAAATGGTCCATCCTTTCATCACAGCTACGAACTTTGTCCCTGTAACTCCTTCCTTGGGTGTTTTGTTCCCAATTCTAAGAAGGGGCACAGTGTCCACACTTTGGTCTTCATTCTTCTTGAGTTTCATTTTTTCAGGTGCTTCTCTGCCATTCGGTATTCCTCAGGTGAGAATTCTTTGTTCAGTTCTGAGCCCCATTTTTTAATGGGGTTATTTGACTTTCTGGAGTCCACCTTCTTGAGTTCTTTATATATATTGGATATTAGTCCCTTATCTGATTTAGGATAGGTGAAGATCCTTTCCCAATATGTTGGTGGGTTTTTTGTCTTATTGATGGTGTCTTTAGCCTTGCAGAAGCTTTGCAGTTTCATGAGGTCCCACTTGTCAATTTTCGATCTTACAGCACAAGCCATTACTGTTCTATTCAAGAATTTTTCCCCTGTGCCCATATCTTCAAGGCTTTTCCCCACTTTCTCCTCTATAAGTTTCAGTGTCTCTGGTTTTATGTGAAGTTCCTTGATCCACTTAGACTTGACCTTAGTACAAGGAGATAGGAATGGATCGATTCACATTCTTCTACATGTTAACAACCAGTTGTGCCAGCACCATTTGTTGAAAATACTGTCTTTCTTCCACTGGATGTTTTTAGCTCCCTTGTCGAAGATCAAGTGACCGTAGGTGTGTGGGTTCATTTCTGGGTCTTCAATTCTATTCCATTGGTCTATTTGTCTGTCACTATACCAGTACCATGCAGTTTTTATCACAATTGCTCTGTAGTAAAGCTTTAGGTCCGGCATGGTGATTCCACCAGAGGTTCTTTTATCCTTGAGAAGAGTTTTTGCTATCCTAGGTTTTTTGTTATTCCAGATGAATTTGCAGATTGCACTTTCTAATTCGTTGAAGAATTGATTTGGAATTTTGATGGGGATTGCATTGAATCTGTAGATTGCTTTTGGCAAGATAGCCATTTTTACAATGTTGATCCTGCCAATCCATGAGCATGGGAGATCTTTCCATCTTCTGAGATCTTCTATAATTTCTTTCTTCAGAGACTTGAAGTTTTTATTATACAGATCTTTCACTTCCTTAGTTAGAGTCACGCCAAGATATTTTATATTCTTTGTGACTATTGAGAAGGGTGTTGTTTCCCTAATTTCTTTCTCAGACTGTTTATTCTTTGTGTAGAGAAAGGCCATTGATTTGTTTGAGTTAATTTTATATCCAGCTACTTCACCGAAGCTGTTTATCAGGCTTAGGAGTTCTCTGGTGGAATTTCTAGGGTCACTTATATATACTATCATATCATCTGCAAAAAGTGATATTTTGACTTCATCTTTTCCAATTTGTATCCCTTTGATCTCCTTTTGTTGTCGAATTGCTCTGGCTAGGACTTCAAGTACAATGTTGAATAGGTATGGAGAAAGTGGACAGCCTTGTCTAGTCCCTGATTTTAGAGGGATTGCTTCAAGCTTCTCACCATTTACTTTGATGTTGGCTACTGGTTTGTTGTAGATTGCTTTTATCATGTTTAGGTATGGGCCTTGAATTCCTGATCTTTCCAAGACTTTTATCATGAATGGGTGTTGGATCTTGTCAAATGCTTTTTCCGCATCTAACGAGATGACCATGTGGTTTTTGTCTTTGAGTTTGTTTATATACTGGATTACGTTGATGGATTTCCGTATATTGAACCATCCCTGCATCCCTGGGAAGAAACCTACTTGGTCAGGATGGATGATTGTTTTGATGTGTTCTTGGATTCGGTTAGCAAGAACTTTATTGAGGATTTTTGCATCAATATTCATAAGGGATATTGGTCTGAAGTTTTCTATCTTTGTTGGGTCTTTTTGTGGTTTAGGTATCAGAGTAATTGTGGCTTCATAGAATGAGTTGGGTAGAGTACCTTCTGTTTCTATTTTGTGGAATAGTTTGTGAAGAACTGGGATTAGATCTTCTTTGAAGGTCTGATAGAACTCTGCACTAAACCCATCTGGTCCTGGGCTTTTTTTAGTTGGGAGACTATTAATGACTGCTTCTATTTCTTTGGGGGATATAGGGCTGTTTAGATCATTAACCTGATCTTGATTCAACTTTGGTACCTGGTATCTGTCTAGGAACTTCTCCATTTCATCCAGGTTCTCCAGTTTTGTTGAGTATAGCCTTTGGTAGAAGGATCTGATGGTGTTTTGGATGTCTTCAGGATCTGTTGTTATGTCTCCTTTTTCATTTCTGATTTTGTTAATTAGGATGCTTTCCCTGTGCCCTCTAGTGAGTCTGGCTAAGGGTTTATCTATCTTGTTGATTTTCTCAAAGAACCAGCTCCTTGATTGGTTGATTCTTTGAATAGTTTTTCTTGTTTCCACTTGGTTGATTTCACCCCTGAGTTTGATTATTTCCTGCCGTCTACTCCTCTTGGGTGAATTTGCTTCCTTTTGTTCTAGTGCTTTTAGGTGTGTTGTCAAGCTGCTAATGTGTGCTCTCTCTAGTTTCCTTTTGGAGGCACTCAGAGCTATGAGTTTTCCTCTTAGAAATGCTTTCATTGCGTCCCATAAGTTTGGGTATGTTGTGGCTTCATTTTCATTGAACTCTAAGAAGTCCTTAATTTCTTTCTTTATTCCTTCCTTGACCAAGGTATCATTGAGAAGAGTGTTGTTCAGTTTCCACGTGAAGGTTGGCTTTCTATTATTTATTTTGTTATTGAAGATCAGCCTTAGTCCATGGTGATCTGATAGGATGCATGGGACAATTTCAATATTTTTGTATCTGTTGAGGCCTGTTTTGTGACCAATTATGTGGTCAATTTTGGAGAAGGTACCATGAGGTGCTGAGAAGAAGGTATATCCTTTTGTTTTAGGATAGAATGTTCTGTAGATATCTGCCAGATCCATTTGATTCATAATTTCTCTTAGTTTCTCTGTGTCCCTGTTTAGTTTCTGTTTCCATGATCTGTCCATTGGTGAAAGTGGTGTGTTGAAGTCTCCCACTATTATTGGATGAGGTGCAATGTGTGCTTTGAGATTTACTAAAGTTTCTTTAATGAATGTGGCTGCCTTTGTATTTGGAGCATAGATATTCAGGATTGATAGTTCCTCTTGGAGGATTTTACCTTTGATGAGTATGAAGTGTCCCTCCCTGTCTTTTTTAATGACTTTGGGTTGGAAGTCAATCTTATCAGATATTAGAATGGCTACTCCAGCTTGTTTCTTCATGCCATTTGCTTGGAAAATTGTTTTCCAGCCTTTCATTCTGAGGTAGTGTCTATCCTTTTCTCTGAGATGAGTTTCCTGTAAGCAGCAAAATGTTGGGTCTTGTTTGTGTAGCCAGTTTGTTAGTCTATGTCTTTTTATCGGGGAGTTGAGTCCATTGATATTAAGAGATATTAAGGAAAAGTAATTGTTGTTTCCTGTTATTATTGTTGTTAAAGTTGGCATTCTGTTCTTGTGGCTGTCTTCTTTTAGGTTTGTTGAGGGATTACCTTCTTGTTGTTTCTAGGGCATGGTTCCTGTCCTTGTATTGTTTTTTTTCCATTATTATCCTTTGAAGGGCTGGATTCGTGGAGAGATAATGTGTGAATTTGGTTTTGTCGTGGAATACTTTGGTTTCTCCATCTATGTTAATTGAGAGTTTGGCTGGGTATAGTAGCCTGGGCTGGAGTTTGTGTTCTTTTAGTGTCTGTATAACATCCGTCCAGGATCTTCTGGCTTTCATAGTCTCTGGTGAAAAATCTGGTGTAATTCTGATAGGCTTGCCTTTATATGTTACTTGGCCTTTTTCTCTTACTGCTTTTAGTATTCTGTCTTTATTTAGAGCATTTGTTGTTCTGATTATTATGTGTCGGGAGGTATTTCTTTTCTGGTCCAGCCTATTTGGAGTTCTGTAGGCTTCTTGTATGTTCATGGGCATCTCTTTCTTTAGATTTGGGAAGTTTTCTTCTATAATTTTGTTGAAGATGTTTGCTGGTCCTTTGAGTTGAAAATCTTCTCATCCACTCCTATTATCCGTAGGTTTGGTCTTCTCATTGTGTCCTGTATTTCTTGGATGTTTTGAGTTAGGATCTTTTTGCATTTTACATTTTCCTTGATTGTTGTGCCGATGTTCTCTATGGAATCTTCTGCACCTGAGATTCTCTCTTCCATCTCTTGTATTCTGTTGCTGATGCTTGTATCTATGGTTCCAGATTTCTTTCCTAGGGTTTCTATCTCCAGTGTTGCCTCATTTTGGGTTTTCTTTATTGTGTCTACTTCCCTTTTTAGGTCTAGTATGGTTTTGTTCAATTCCATCATCTGTTTGGATGTGTCTTCCTGTTTTTCTGTAAGGACTTCTACCCGTTTGATTATGTTGTCCTGTTTTTCTTAAGGATTTGTAACTCTTTAGCAGTGTTCTCCTGCAATTCTTTAAGGGATTTTTGTGCTTCCTCTTTACTGTCTTCTACCTGTTTACCAGTGTTCCTTTGTATTTCTTTAAGTGTGTTATTAAAGTCCTTCTTGAAGTCCTCTACCATCATCATGAGATATGCTTTTAGATCCGTGTCTAGCTTTTCCGGTGTGTTGGGGTGCCCTGGACTGGGTGAAGTGGGAGTGCTGGGTTCTGATGATGGTGAGTGGTCTTGGTTTCTGTTAGTAAGATTATTACGTTTACCTTTCGCCATCTGGTAATCTCTGGGGTTAGTTGTTGTCGTTGTCACTGTTTAAAGATTGGAGCAGAAGCTGTGTTCCACTCACCAGCAGTCTCAAAATCCTGTGGCGGGGGTCGTGGGTAGTTGGCGGTTGTCAGCCGACCCTGCGCTCTAGCTACCCCGGCGCTTTTCTGACTGGAGAGGCTTGTGGCCCTACTGAGGCCGGATTTCTGCCTCCCCAACCAAAGCAGTCTCAGGTCCCGAGTGATTGGACTGGAGCAGAAGCTGTGTTCCACTCACCAGCAGTCTCAAAATCCTGTGGCGGGGATCGTGGGTAGCTGGCGGGTGTCAGCCGACCCTGTGCTCTAGCTATCCTAGTGCTGGTCCCCCTTCCCAGTAATCTTGCTTGAACTCTATTACCTCTATAAAGATTTCATACTTGATACAGTTATATTCTGCAGTTAGAGTTTCAATATATGAACTTGGGGGTAGATAATCCTACAATGGCAATGATTTTAGTTACCCTGATAGTTGTGTTGTCTCAATCAACTTCCAATATACAAAACAGCAACAGTACATTTTCCCATCCTCATTAATTAGCTAGATCATTCTCTAAAGAAGTTTCCCTTATCAACCATTGCCTATCTCAAGGTGTACTCCCTGTAATATCAATAGATTCTAAGGGCCTTTATTTACAGTTGGGAAAAAGGTAGATGGAAATTGATGAAATGCTGCCACAGCAATGTAACATTGTAATAAGGAAATATCCACAACCCAAGAAGTGAACATCAACTCAACTAATCAGAACTGAGAGATAAGTCTTTTGTCCAGTAGATGATTTGCCTTCGGGTGTCAGAGCTGTCATTGTGTCCCCTCCTTGTACTAGGAAGGAACTTAACTAGAAATTATCACCCTCGGTAAGTTTATTGTCTTAGAAGAATAGGACCAATTGTTTTCTGATCCTTGGAAAGTTTTACTCTAACAAGTTCTTTTCCTAACATCTCCAAGTGTGCCCTAAGGTCCACCATTTTGATCTTAGCTCCTGTGTTTGTATACAATTAGGAAGTCTGGGTTGTGACAGGTGTATCTCCTGCAGTCCACTGTGGCTGTTATTTTCAATTCTAACTTTTTTTAAAATCTTTTTAGACAATTGTAACCTTTAAATTCTGCTACTGAGTTCTTTGGACCTGAATAGTCTTAAAGCTTCTTTAACTTCTAAAGCAGAAATTTATTCCCTAGTCCATATATGGGGAAGATTCCAACTATGCACTGATATTTCTAATTCTTATTTAGAATGTAGGGTATTAAAGTACTTTTTGAATTTTATATAACCTTTCTCTTTCCTAGAAAACATTTGTTCCTAAAAATATTTAAATAAATAATTTACCTGCTATTTATATGTGTGTATCTATATCATACTTGTATATATACAGCATAGATATGTCTGTCTGTATCTGTGTATGTACATAAGTATATGTGTGTAAATTAGGATACAATGTAGCTTGTAGGTGAATTAGTAAGTATTAATTTTATTTTAATTGATTTCATTTGATTAAGCTATAATTTTTTATATTTTGTATTTTTTTAATTTTTGAGATTATAAAATAATTACATCATCCACCTCTTTCCTTCCTTCCTTCCTTCCTTCCTTCCTTCCTTCCTTCCTTCCTTCCTTCCTTCCTTCCTTTCAAACACTCCCACAGGACACTCCTTACCATCTTTCAAATTCATGGTCTCTTTTGTCATTACGTGTGTGTGTGTGTGTGTGTGTGTGTGTGTGTGTGTGTGTGTTTCTAAACACATATGTACAACTGGCTCATTTTGCATACTGTTACTCCAGATAATGTGTGTTTTCAGAGTTAACCATTTGGTAATGGATGGCCAAGTGCTGTACTCTTTCCCAGAGAAGACTATTTCTCATGTTCTCAGCACTCACTAGCTGTCCGTAGTTCTTTGTGTAACATTGAGACTTCCTGAACTCCCCATCTCTAACATTTCTTTTCATTTGGGCTTGTCTATTGTTGTCCTTGTTCAGCTCATATTTAGACAATCACTTTGGTGAGACATTATGGATGAACCTTCTGCCATTCCTAGGAAACACAACCTCACACCAGCCAGCGTGGGCTCATGCCGCTGCTAAAGCACAGCTCTGACCTGGGTATGTCAGCCTAGTTGTGCAGGCACAACACAGCATCTGAGCTAATAAGTAATAATAATAATAACAGAAATACAGGGTCTACACAATAAAGTCAGGGTGGGACTCTCTGCTAAAAGATACAGCCACTTCCAAACAACAGGCTGGGATTTAAAAATGATACATTTTTTTCCTTAAAAGTACTATATACGTTTTTGATTAATAATAATTAGGAATGTGCTTTGTAATTTAAAAAATAAATACACATCCATCTTAGATTTATATGGGAAGAGAAGGGAGATATAGAAATATAGGAAATTAGACAAATAGGTGTAGATTACTGAATCTACTCAAACTAAAAAACATTTTATAGGAATAACCTTACATTGGTAAAAATCTTTATATTTTGATGCAAAATTGAAGTTATATTTTCTTACATTGGTATAGAATTTTGTATATTGATGCAACTTTGTTTTCATTGGTTTAAATCTTTGTATACTGATGCATTTAAGGTTAATTTGTTATAACACATTTGCATGTTTCAACTCTTGTATAGGTATTATGCCTATACAGCTCATTTAATGATAAAAAGGTTTAGTCCAAGTCCTTTTAATAGCTGCTATTACAAACTGTTTAGAATAATTAAGTAATGCAAGTTAATAGTCAATCAATCAAACTCATGGTCAAGTTAGATTATAGTTTGATTACTCTAAAATATACATTCTGTTGCTTGTTCAGATGTGCGATTAATAGATAGATGGTCTTCAAAAGCCTCAGAGACACACAGTGTACAACATATAAAATTAGTTCATTTTTAAAAGAGCTTTTGATTATGAGGCAGGTCTGCTCCTAACAATAGCCCCATTCCACTTCAAAGATGATGCCAGACCTCAATTGAGACATGGCTAGATGGCTTCACTTGTGGCAAGCTAGCCACTGAGGGAAAAACAAACAAACAAACAAACAAACAAAAACAGCCCTAATTTCATCTGCAGACTAAATGCTATCCAAAAAGGTCAAATGGATGCAGAGAACTCAAATACCAAGCTCTGCCAAGATAGCATAAGCAAGTCCTTCACAATTCCTGCTTCACGAAAGAGCTGTCAGATATACTGAGTGGGCCAGAAGGCTGAATATAAATGCTCCAACGTTATAGAGAATATTGGGAACTGTCCAGGTGGTCAACTGTGGCATGAAATACTACAAAAGATACCCAACCTACCACTGTCATGGCACCCGCAGACAGGCTAGCCTGTTCTCAGCCCAGCACACTCTCTGACTCAGAGCTCTGAAATCTTCCCACTCAGATCGCTAAGTTCCCAAGGTAGGCCATTCCCACACACCCCATGCTTCCAAATTCCCATGACTGGCTGAGGTGCCCTGCCACTGTACCTTTCTCTGGAACACAGCTGAGTTGTTGCGTGAAGGAAAACACCACACAATCTTAGTTTAGAATCAACAGGTAACAGAATTGTTGGGCACAGTAACTAACATACTAACTTTGTAAGCTATTTAAGTTATGAATCCTCCCATGGCAGATCACGGCAGATTCACCACCGGGGGCCTCGGACTACATACATTGTGACTCCATGCTCTCTCCCAACCAAAAGAAAGTATATTTTTCCTGCCTCTCCTCTTCCAATCTCTGACCAGGAAGTCCTGCCTACTTGCCCAGTGATTGGTCCTTTGAAATCTTGAAACTTTTATTCATAAGGGGAAGGTTCTGCCACAGTCAGCTGGCTCTTTCATTTTTGTACACTGCATCCCTATATTTTCTGAATACTCAAGTAATATTTTTACCTTCTCAGGTCTCTGTTGGGGATGAAGATTCTATACCAATAATCTTAGTATAAGCTTAAATTATTTAGAATTTAAAGAGATATTCTAGGTCTAACAAGATGTTTTTAGATTGATAATGCAATTTAGGATAGAAATTAATTTAGATACAGAACTCTAAACTCACCAAGATAAAATACATAATAGAATACTTTCTTTGAAGCTGCCAAATATAAACAGACTGGACTTTTTAAATGTAACTTTTAACTAATAATTTTTATAATTGTTTCATAATTGTTCCTACTGTGTGTTGTTTATTATTATAAGAGAAATAGCCTTTTTACTTAGACAAAAAAGGAGACATGCTGAGGTTTTGTCTTTTGCTATGTACTGTAATGCCAAATACTGGCTCCCAAGGCCTGGTTGCACCCCAGGATGAGAGAATCTACATATACAGGAGTGATACTATGTAACATTGCCCTCCAAGTTATCAAAGACTGGTGAATAAAGATGCCTTCAGGCTATATCTGGTCAGAAGAGAGATACGTAGATTTGGGTTCCCAGGCTTGGGGTCTGAGGGAAGACCATGAGGAGAAGAAGAGAGAAGAAAGTGGAGAAAGGAGAAGATGTCACGGGCTAAGTGAGACATAAAAACACAGCCATGAGGGCTGGCTAATTGAAGTTAGGAGCTGCCCAGATGAAACATGGCAAGTTATAATTTGGAGTTATTGATCGAGAAGTAGATACCAATAGCATAGAGGGTAGATATCTGCCCAGCTCTAGTACATTAAATGCTTATTATAAATATAAAAGTTGTATGTCTTTTATTTGGGAACTGAATATGTAGGGTAGAAACTCCAATTTGTGATTAAATATTTACTACCACAGTCCTCCATTATATTTTTACCCCTAGATATGAACATTTTCATTTGTTTGATATTTCTCTTCTGGTGTTACAGATATAACAATATAATAATGTGAACATTAACTTCCTTATTTTAGAAGGAATCAACTCCTCTGTTTCCTCCAGCCATTTTTGCAAAATGACTAGAACCATTGAGAACAAGGTGGAACCTGTCTTCTCATTTCCCTGTCTGTGTTCTTCATAAAACCCCACTGATGTTCTACATACATTACTCCTCAAAGGGCATTTCTATTTGTGTTTCTATGTCAGTCACCTATTGTTTTCCATTACAGACACAAGAAGAGTTACAGAAGGTACACAGAATACACAGAAATACCTCTCTCAAGGTTGTGATCATTTTCAAATGTTCAAAATTTTGTTAGGTCCTCCAACACAGAGTAATGAGTCCATATTCAGAAAAGAATTCTCTGAAATTCAGGTATCAGAAATGAGGTTATTGCTTACCAGAAACCTGTGTCCTTGTGTGGGCCTTGAGAACTCGGCTACTGTATTTATACTGCTAGCTCTACTTCAAATTGATTTCTTTTGTATTCTTGGCTGTTCATGACCACAGGTTATGTGTGAGAATAAAATCAATCACTACACTTTTATTGACTGTAAAAGAAAGATAGAGTTTCTCACATTCCCTTGGAGAATCATCTTATCTTGCCTTAGTCTTTATGATGAAGCACCTAAAGAGCAGAGGCAATTACCTTGATAACACAGATCCCAAAGCATAAAAATGTATAGATATTGATTGATTTCTATAGCAGTTTGGAGGTCCTCGTTGTTTCATATTATCTTTCTGTGTTGCTTGTGGACCGTGAAAACTGTTCTCTCTCCTAAAACTTGGCCCACACAGAGCAGTTATGATGACATTAAAGAGCTCTCAGCAGCTGGCAAGGAGCTCTATGTGCGTACACTAAGCAACAGCATTGTGGAGTTGAGAACAGAGACTGGATACGTGGGCTGATGTGGTGTTTGCAGAGGACTGACTGATATTGGCAAATGTACTTTGTAAGAGAAAGAAGCTTGTAGTTTTGAGTTGAAGAAAAAGAAAATAGACCACACATAAACAACAGGTAGATCAGTTTATTAGAAAGAATGGCTGGGGACGTTCCTTGCAATTCCTACTAAGGGGAAGGTCTGGAATGTCTCTCACTGTTTAGTGACCTTATATTTTATAACTTCATCAGTGAAACACAGGAAGAGCCATTTGAAATGGTTTCCGATGAAAGCACTACTATTTTTGCCTAAGTTTTTATTTTTAATGAATAAGTAATTATATTAAAAAGTTATGATTAAACGATGTTTCTTAGGGTCTTCTTTCTCATAAATATATCATTGTGACTAATTTAAATACTTGATAAGCTATTTATATAATAATGCAGTTACTATAACTTATGTGTGACCATGTGAGTTTTTAAAATGTCACTATGATTAATGCTCTGTAATTAATATACAATATTAAATACAAACAGTGACCAGACAATATTTTTAAATATATCTCAAATTCACAAGCTTGGTTAAGTATCCTGTAAGAGAATACCAACTGAGAACTGTTAGAATGAAGAAAATAATGAGAAAAAGGAAGGAGGAAGAGAAGGTTGGAGGCAAAGCATAGGAAGGAATGGGAGGAGAGGGAGATAGGAAAAGAACAGGAAAGGGGTGCCCTGTATATCAGAGACACATAAAGTTTAGCTATTTATATTGTAACTGTGAGAAGGTTTATTAGGTTTTATAACTGTGTTGAAACCTTTCCTATAGAGTGTTTTTTTTTTTTTAGATTTTTCATTAGATATTTTCTTCATTTACATTTCAAATGCTATTCCGAAAGTCCCCTATACCCTCCCCATGCCGTGCTCCCCTACCCACTCTCTCCTAATTCTTGGTCCTGGCATTCCCCTATACTGGAGCATATAAAGTTTGCAAGACCAAGGGGACTCTCTTCCCAATGAATGGCCGACTAGGACATCTTCTGCTACCTATGCAATTAGAGACACTAGCTCTGGAGGTACTGGTTAGTTCATATTGTTGTTCCGCCTATGGGGATGCAGAGCTCTTTGGGTCTTTGGGTGCTTTCTCTAGCTCCTTCATTGGGGGCCCTGTATTCCATCCTATAGAGGACTGTGAGTATCCACTTCTGTATTTGCCAGGCACTGGCATAGCCTCTCAAGAGACAGCTATATCAGGGTCCTTTCAGCAAAGTCTTTCTGGCATGTGCAATAGTGTCTGGGTTTGGTGGCTGATTATGTGATGGATCCCCGGGTGGGGTAGTCTCTGGATGGTCCATCCTTTTGTCTTAGCTCCAAATCCTGTCTCTGTAACTCTTTTCATGGGTATTTTGTTACCTATTCTAAGGAGGAATGAAGTATCAACCCATTGGTCTTCCATCTTCTTGATTTTCTTGTGTTTTACAAGTTGTATCTTGGGTATTCTAAGTTTCTGGGCTAATATCCACTTATCAGTGTGTGAATATCAAGTGACTTCTTTTGTGATTGGGTTACCTCACTCAGGATGATATTCTCCAGATATATCCATTTGCCCAAGAATTTCATAAGTTCATTGTTTTTTAATAGTTGAGTAGTACTCCATTGTGTAAATGTAAAACATTTTCTGTATCCATTCTTCTGTTGAGGGACATCTGGGTTCTTTCCAGCTTCTGGCTATTATAAATAAGGCTGCTAAGAGCATAGTGGAGCATGTGTCCTTATTACTAGGTGAAATATCTTCTGGGTATATGCCCAGGAGTGGTATTGCTGGATCTTCCTGTAGTACTATGTCCAATTTTCTGAGGAACCTCCAGACTGACTTCCAGAGTGGTTGTACAAGCTTGCAATCCCACCAGCAATGAAGGAGTGTTCCTCTTCCTCCACATCCTCGCCAGCATCTGCTGTCACCTGAGTTTTTTATTTTAGCCATACTGACTTGTGTGAGGTGGAATCTCAAGTTTGTTTTAATTTGTGTATCCCTGATGATTAAAGATGTTGAACATTTTTTCAGGTGCTTCTCAGCCATTCGGTATTCCTTAGTTGAGAATTCTTTTTTTTTTTTAACTTTTTTTTATTTATTTATTTTTTAATATTTTTATTACATATTTTCCTCAATTACGTTTCCAATGCTATCCCAAAAGTCCCCCATAGCGCCCCCCACTTCCCTACCCACCCATTCCCATTCTTTTGGCCCTGGCATTCCCCTATATTGGGGCATATAAAGTTTGCAAGTCCAATGGGCCTCTCTTTCCATTGATGGCTGACTAGGCCATCTTTCAATACATATGCAGCTAGAGACAAGAGCTCCGGGGTTCTGGTTAGTACATCATGTTGTTCCAACAATAGGGTTGCAGATCCCTTTAGCTCCTTGGGTACTTTCTCTAGCTTCTCCATTGGGAGCCCTGTGATACATCCAATAGCTGACTGTGAACATCCACTCCTGTGTTTGCTAGGCCCCAGCATCGTCTCACAAGAGACAGCTATATTTGGGTCCTTTCAGCAAAATCTTGCTAGTGTATGCAATGGTGTCAGCGTTTAGAAGTTGATTATGGGATGGATCCCTGGATACGGCTTCTTTGTTTAGCTCTGTACCCAAATTTTTAATGGGGTTATTTGAATTTCTGGAGTCCACCTTCTTTAGCTCTTTGTATATATTGGATATTAGTCCCCTATCAGATTTAGGATTGGTAAAAATCCTTTCCAAATCTGTTGGTGGCCTTTTGTCTTATTGACAGTGTCTTTTGCCTTACAGAAGCTTTGCAGTTTTATGAGGTTCCATTTGTCAATTCTTGATCTTACAGCATAAGCCTTTGCTGTTCTGTTTAGGAATTTTTCCCCTGTGTCCATATCTTCAAGACTTTTCCCCACTTTCTCCTCTATAAATTTCAGTGTCTCTGGTTTTATGTGGAGTTCTTTGATCCACTTAGACTTGAGCTTTGTACAAGATGATAAGAATTGATCAATTCGCATTCTTCCACCTGATACCTGCCAATTGTGTCAGCACCATTTGTTGAAAATGCAGTCTTTTTTCCACTGGATGGTTTTAGCTCCCTTGTCAAAGACCAAGGGACCATAGGTGTGTGGATTCATTTCTGTGTCTTCAATTCTATTCCATTGATCTACCTGCCTGTCACTATACCAGTACCATGCAGGGTTTTTTTTTTTTTTTTTTAATCACAATTGCCTGTAGTATACCTTGAGGTCAGGCATGGTGATTCCACCAGAGGTTCTTTTATTGTTGAGAATAGTTTTTGCTATCCTAGGTTTTTTATTATTCCAGATGAATTTTCAAATTGCCCTTTCAAACTAAGTGAAGAATTGAGTTGGAATTTTGATGGGCATTGCATTGAATCTGTAGATTGCTTTCACCAGGATAGCCATTTTGACTATATTAATCCTGTCAATCTATGAGAATAGAAGATCTTTCCATCTTCTGAGATCTTCTTCAATTTCTTTCTTCAGAGACTTGAAGTTCTTATCATACAGATCTTTCACTTCCTTAGTTAGAGTCACACCAAGGTATTTTATATTATTTGTGACAATTGTAAAAGGTGTTGTTTCCCTAATTTCTTTCTCAGCCCGTTTATCCTTTGTGTAGAGAAAGGCCATTGATTTGTTTGAGTTAATTTTATATCCATCTACTGCACTGAAGCTGTTCATCAGGTTTAGAAGTTCTCTGGTGGAATTTTTAGGGTCACATATATATACTATCATATCATCTGCAAATAGTGATATTTTTACTTCTTCCTTTCCAATTTGTGTCCCCTTGATCTCCTTTTGTTATCAAATTGCTCTGGCTAGGACTTCAAGTACTATATTGAATAGGTAGGGAGAAAGTGGGCAGCCTTGTCTAGTCCCCGATTTTAGTGGGATTGCTTCTAGTTTCTCTCCATTTAGTTTGATCTTGGCTACCCTTAACTTTTCCATGAGGCCCCATTACAAAATTCACTTTCATGATTTCTTCCCAATTATGAGTCATCTATAAATATTGACTCATTATTACTTGCATTCCTGTATATAGGAATACATATACATGTTTTAATGTAATTGTATTTCCTTTGTATTTGGATAGCTTATTTTTACATAGACATTGAGTTAATTAAAAATTAAAATGTTTTGTTTATAATATTTTTTGTAGAGTTGAAATAACAGTATTATGAGTACATTAGGAATAAATAGATTAACAGCAGCAAAAATAACAATATCCAATAACATATATTAAGGATGAAAGGAACATTCATTTATCTCATATGATATGTGCATTATGCTTAGATAACAAACATGTGCTGTTCACATGCTCATAGCAATGAAAGAAAGTCTTAGTTTCTTTTTGTAAACTATTTGAAACACCAAGATAAAGCTATGCTCCCTTCAGGGTTGTGCTGTAGCTCTCTGATTGTGAGGTGATTGCCTGAGGAGCCCGTTTCACTGCACTGTGATTTAACATCTAGTTTCCTACATCAAATGGAAACCATGGGGTACCTCTAAAATATAAACTTCCACTGCAGATATTATATGAGATATACAATACTATACCTGGGATGTCATTTCCTATTTTCAAGTACTACAACACCATATAATGTCCAGACATGGAAGCTTTATATTTTACATCCGTATCTTGTGGACGTTTTCATCATCTCATGGCTGTCATGGAAGCAGTCATTCATTTATATTAGACTAAAACAGAGATGCCACAAAGGACTTCTGGAGGGTTATGTACTGTAAAAATGCAAGAAAAATATCCTTTAAGATAAGAGTTTGAGCTGAATCACTTTTGCAAGTCCACCCAAATATTCTGATCAGTTGGCAGGAATTGTTACAGGCCCTCGTATTGCCTTGGTGCATGTAAAAGAAGTAATGGGGAACTCAGAACCACATTTACCGGAATGAGTGCCTGTTCTCCAGGGTAGTTCAGCCCACAGAAGATTGGAGAGGACAAAAATGTTTTTCTGGGTAACTCCCCCTTTTCAGTCTCTGCTGGTGGACACAGAATGCTGTGTTCAGATAGTGTGCTCTTACTCCAGAGCACAGAGTGTTACAGTGAAGAACAAACAACTCAGCAGGCACTGAATCTGGAGGTACGCCGCTTTCCACCTCCTAGGGGAAAAATATGCTTTACCTTTCTTACATTATTTTCTTATTTTTAATGAAGATAAGAGCCAACATCTAAAAAATCTGCAGTGAACTAGAGCTGAACGAGTTTACAAACCCATTTCCTTCTAATTGCAAAGACGCGACTTTCTTGTTTTCAGTGTATTTGATGAGGGACGGGGAAGATGTATAAATGGCAAACAGCCTGTATACCTTATGTTTTTTTTTTTTTTAAAGACAAATGCATCCAAATCCAGATTGCCATTTTGAGTGTCCTGCAGGGAACTACTGATCCACTTCTCTACATGAATGTCTACAGACATTGTAAAAACCATATCCACAAAGAAAGCTCCTTAGCTTCCACCCCAGAAGCATTTCCCACAGTTATGTTTTTAAATTTAACCCTTCTAACATGCAAGGTGGCCATGGTATTTGTTTCACAAACTGTGTTCACACCATAGCAAGTGCGTTGTTTTCTTTTCTGATAACAGACAGTAAAGGCATCTGATGGCATGAGCTGACTAAGGATGAGAAAAGATAGAGAGCAAATGAAGTCCAAATGTCTAGCCACAAGGACAGACCCTAAAACCTAGAGTGAGAAAGCAGGAGGACAATGACCTAAAAAGTAGGAAGGAGGCCAGAGGAGCATGGTGTCCTGAATAAAGAATGTCTGTCCAAGAAGTGGGCCTGATCAGCCTTGTGAGGTCGGGCCATTATGTAAAGTTATTTAAATACTGATCAACTGACCACCAAATGTAATAGTGTAAGGGTTTGGGGGACTTTGATATGGTGGGACTGGGTGTAATGGCCATGCAAACTATGAAATGTAACAGAAGAGAAGTGAATTAGTAGCGTACTGATGTAGTGAAAAGATATGCCAGAGAAGGAAAATTTTGTGAGTTGTAAGATGGGAAAAATATGAAGCCAGGTCCCTAAGAAGGTGAAAAAGTACCAGATCTACTACAAAAATGGTTGAACCTTAGCCAGAACCATGGAAAGCTAAGCTCACTCATAACACCAGAAGAGAAAACCAAGTCTCCGGACATAAGCACATAGAGAAGTTTGGCTGGAGGCAGTATTTAATTACCAGAATAACTCATTAAGAAAAGTGGCCCTGTTTCTCCCTTCTTAAAATGGGTAAACGGAGGCAGCACTATCCATTTAGATAACTTTCTTAGGAAAGCATGGTTGAATCAAAGCCATCCAGAATCCAAAATTAAGCAATTTGCAACAATGGCCTGAGTGGCCGCACACAATTTTTCTGATAGAAATGTAGCATCATCAGTAGGTCATTTTCATCCAGACTGTTTTCTCAGACTTGGATAACAAAATGAATAATGACACTGGCAATGTAGTAAGCAATGAAAGGAGCATGGAGTGGTTGGCATAGGACTGGGCACTTTGTACTTATAGAGCAGAAATTACAAAACTCAGAGATTTAGCTTTACAACTGTGTGGCCACAGATGAGATGCCAATATAGTCACTTGAGTTTGATGATGGTTTCATTTATTTACAAATTCCTCTCCTGCTACCCTATCCACTTCTCTTCAGAGAAGAGGAACCCTCCTTGGGAACCATCTTGCCTTGAGACATCCAGCCCTAGCAGGACTAATCACATCCTCTCCCACTGAGGCACAACTAGGCCATCCAGTTAGGGGATCGTGATCCAATGGCAAGCAGCAGAGTCAGGGACAGCTTCCAATCCAATTGTTAGAGGACATACATGAAGACCAAGCTGCCCAACTACCCCAACTATGTAGGGGATCTCTGTCCAGTCCCTGCATGCTTTTTGTAACCCAGTGTTTTTACTGGGTCTGGAAGATACTCATCTTCAGTCCAAAACCAGACATTTAAACCATCTCCTCTAAGGTTCAGAGAACATTACAAAAGAAGGAGGAGTGGAAACATTTAAAAGCCTGGAGGTGGGAGAAATGACCACAAAATGCAAAGGGCATGGCATATCTATGAGCTCATAGCAGTTGTGGTTGCTTACACTGTTCCTGAATAATATTTGGTCTGTTGATAGCTCATTGTAGATCAGGGAGGGGCTCATTAACCCTTTCCTGGTGAACTATTGGTTATTGGTAGGTACTGTGAGACAATCATTGCCTTTAGATATTTATTTATATATTATTTTATATGTATGAGTGTATTTCTTCATGTATGTATTTCTATATGCATTGCTGGTACCCACAGCAGCCAGAAAAGGGGCTTGGATCTCCTGGAACTAGTGTTAAAGTGGTTGTGACTCATAAGGTAGTTTAGGTAACTGAACGTGACCCTCTCCAAGAACAACAAGTATTCTTAACCATATCTCTAGCCCATACTCCTTTTTTTCCTTGACCTAACCTGATGTTTTAGGCATGTTCTATGATGTCTAGGATAGCCATAGTTTTAAATACTCCGTTAAAACACACGTGAAATATATAAGGAAATAGAAAATCTAAGAAGTAGAGAAATATAACAGCTCACCTGAAATATTGGAAGTGTGTTACTTCAAGAAAGCCAGAGCCTTACTGTATGTTGAGATTCAACTCAAGGAACTTTTGAGCAACACATCAGCTACATGTGTTTATCCTTGTGAGTCTAACAAGAAAAACATTTACTCCAAAATCTTCTCCTATCTAACTTTTAAAAACTAAAACTAATGCTTATGCAGTGACTCTACAGAGCTAGGTAAATTGTTGGAAAATGAAAAGAAACAAACAAAAACTGAAGCTTCACCACCTAACTGTGCTATATCTTGAGTTACTCCTCCTCCTCTTTGACTCTCGGTTTGGTTTACTTATTTTGAAAGCAGGTTTAGGCACAACCATCTTTAAGACCTTAGAAGAATGATTGCATATGAAATAAGAACAGTGGTTTTGTTTGTTGAATTTTTTTTATCATTTTCACACCAGCCCAGCATCAACTTGCACAGATCAATCTGTCTATGCCACAATTTCTTGAATAAAATCAAGACTCAGCCAAAAATACATACTTTTAGAAAACATTTAATTGGGAAAAGGGAATTTAAAATTAGTAGCAAATTTCCTATCCTCTAGTGAGCACTCAATGGTGGCTATGCCTGCTCTTAGAATTTACTGTGTGGGTTGAGGGTCCATTCTTTAATGTGTGGTCCCACTTCCTGGGGAGGTTCGGTGACTTTCGACTAAATGGAAGGCCCTTTCATGGCCCATATAGAGTCACTTGGATTACCTTTGATGATATCAGCTGCTATGTCTTAGAATCTTTCCAGGTTTTCTCCAACTACACAATGAAGAGGAATTTCCTTCTGTCCTATGCTGCAGGTTTTTGTTGTTAGATTAGGGGGTTCAGCGGAGAGTGCAGCCATTGTGCAGGCACAGGAAGCTCTGCCATTGCTCATTATTTTCAAGTATTATGTACTTTCATCTTTTGTGTCACTGGATAATTCTGTACCAAAGAAAAAACTGTATGTGCCTAAAATACAAAGTCATCTTTATTCACCCCCATAGAAAAAGGGCAGTGAAGAATGCCATTTTTAGAGAAAGATAAAAATGTCTTTAAAGATTAGCCTCTTTTCTCTCTTTTATCTAGAGCTACACATGCCAAATGCGATGTGCAGAGATTTCATTTCTGCTAAGAAGCTTAAGGAAATTGGGAGTCATGGTTGAGCAAAGCGTTTATAGTTGAATGTAGAAAAAAATACAATATAATGAGATACTTTGTTCCAGGTCTTCCTTTCATGTTCTGTCTTTATCTCCATCCTTATTATCTGCAGTATTCAAAATGCTGCTCCTTCATGACTCTGAGAATAATCAGCCGTACTTACGTCATTTACAGTATTACTCTCACATTGCTATGACCAGAATACCTGACAAAACAAATAACTAAATGGAAGGTAGTTATATTTTGGCTCATGGTTTCCTAAGTTTTAATCATCAAGGTAGAAGGTATGTGCACTAAAAAAAAAAAAAAAATCCATCCTACAGCAAATATAGTACTGAGAAATAAGAGAAGTGGGTAGAAATAATACACCTTCAAAAATACCCACCATGGCACATCACCCCACATCTCCAAGATTCCACAGTCTCTCAAAAAAGGCTCCACTATCTGGGGATCCATTACCCAAAGCATGGACTTGAGGAAAACACAGCGTATTCAAGACCTAATGTTCTGCCCCTGCTCCCCCAAGGGACTATGTCTATCTTATAACACAAAATATGCTTTGTCCAACTTCAAAAGGTCTATGGTCTCTGTAGTCACGATATTGTCAAAAAGTCTAAATCCAGAAACTCTTCTGAGACTTAGGGCCTAACGATGAGCCCTGAAAATTCAAGTCATTTCAAGCTTTCATTATACATTGCTAGAGAGTAAACATTTTCCTTCCAAAAGAGGAAACTGGATCATAGAAAGGGAGAGAGTGACCAAAGCAAGAGCAAAAGCAAATCAGGAGAGACAAGAAATTCCATACCTGTTCCTCTTGTTTTGGATGCATGTGGTTGTATTATATGTGCTCCAGCAATCTTGGTTACTCCCACTCCTGTCTCTTTTGCTGTTTGGACTCTGTGTAGCTTATCTCTTGGGTTAGATCCATTTGTTATCCGAGATTTTCATCACATATGTCATGTTCTTATCCTCCAACATTCTGGGTTCTAATTTCTATGGTGTTTACAATTCATCCTTATAAGTTCATCTATCACCTTCTTCTGGGTTCCCTGCTAGGACTCTACCCTTCCTTCACATGGACTTTCTTGAAACCTCTTCCACAGTACTAAAGATATGGCTCAGCAGTTAAAAGCTGTTACTCTTTCAAAAGACATGGGTTCAATTCCCAGCAGTCATGTACTGGCACACAACTGTCTGCAACTCCAGATCCAGGGGATTCAACTACCTCTTCTGGCCTCCATAGGCACCAGACTTTGAACATGGTACACATATATGCATGCAGGTAAAGTACTCATATACATAAAATAAAAATAAATTAAAAAATAAACAACACTCCTCCATGACCAATTACACATGTCCCTGATTTTCAGGCATTCTGAATGCCTGTAAAGTCAGCCCAGAGAAGATTATATCAAAGTCTTTGTGCATCATGTGCAGAAAACATTAGACCAAATTATGGTTTCTGAATGTAGATACTTTTCAACCTAAATATTTCCCTATATGCCTATATGCATGAAGACTATGCTGAATGTAGACTATGTTCTCTGATCAAGTGTAAATCTTGTAAAAGTGTTTACAATCTTAAACTCTGGAGCCTGCAAAGTGTGAGGCTCACTAATTTCTGGAATGACTTTATGATATCTTCCTATCAACCTAGTATAAAATGCTTTGCTTTTGTTTCTTTAAAAATTATGGCTTTTATTTCTGTGCCTTAAACATGCTTATTTTGGGGCCATAGAGTACAATTTTTATATCTTAAAATATTTGAAGGATGTATTCATTTTTATGCTACGGCTATGAGTATTTTGCCTGCATGTATGTCTGCACACCATGTGTAAGCAGTATCTGTGGAAGCCAGAGAGGGCTTTGGAATCTTCTGGAACTAGAGTTATATACAGTTGTAAAACACCACATGAGTTCTTGGAACTGAATACAAGCCCTCTGAAAAAGAAGGAAGTACTCTTAAATGTTGAACCATCTTTCCACCCCCACCCCCACCTTTTTCCATTTTCTAACTCTGCTTTTTACTAATTAGTCCCACTGTGAATCTGGTTACAAGCAGCGAGAAGCAACCACACCATAACCTGAGTTCTATATTGTCTTCAAATTTTCTCTGCCAAAATAATGACTCAAGTGAGTCTTTTAAATTGAAACTCACTCACATTTTCAGGATGAACAAAGCTCAGGAAGACTCCTTGCCAGAATTTAATATGAATGGGCTTCGTATAGCTACCCATATCATCCTTGCTTCCATCCGAAATATCATGAGTATAACCTCTTGTCTACATTCAGGTCCTGAATAGCAAGTAAAAGAACAATATACCCTCCAAACACCTGTGATCTTGTACCTCAAGCCAAGCTTCACATTCAAAATACCTACCATTTCCCAAGAAACTACAACCAGTTGAAGACAAGTGGGCCTATAGAGGACAGTTCAGATTCAAGCAAGAACATTTAGTTTGATTAGAAAATGATGATTTAGTCTTTTTCAATACCTCTGTAGAGAAAAATATAATAATGCCAAAATAATTAGTCTCCATGCTATATTCTAAAGATCACAAGCAATGCCCAGTAAAGTGGGCTGTCAGTGGAATAAACATGGTCATTTCCATCATACTTCGCCATGACTTCTGCTTTCCATAATTCCAAATATGTATTGGATAAACCCACTCACATGATCTATAATCTGTGCCATGACTCTGCTTACTGGCTTTTCTCATTTCCTGATTTTATTAGAGAAATAAAATGCTGGTAGTAAGGTTCAATGTGCCTAGACTTAGGACTGCTGTACACGCACTAGGACTCTGAGTTTCATTAATTAAAAAAGACAATAGGTTAAAGCTTAGAAACTAGGGGCATGTTGGTGTTGTATTAACCAGAACCACTGATGAGCTCCTTGAGCATGCCAAGATATTGCATGTTGAATACGGATTGTGCTCTACATCCTCATAGAGTGTAGGTTGGTGCCTAGCTCATGGAACTATTATAAGAGGTTCTGGAAACGTTAGATATGGTGCCTAACTGGAGAATGCTGGCCCTGGGGTTGTGTCTTTCATTGTTATCCCTGTCCCCTGGTCCCATTTTATCTTCTTCATATCTTCCATGTTATAAAGAAATTTCTTTATTGTATACCATCTTCCCTTGCAAAAATATAGACACAGAAACCACAGAACAAACTGGCAGTTGAAATGCTGCTCTAGGTCTAAGCCACAAGTGACCAAAACTAACACATGGTTTTTTTTTTTGTTTTTTGTTTTTTTTTTAAGTAAGGTCATTGGAACAACAATGAGAAATATGTGTAAAGCTATTAAAACAAAGCATTATAGATAATTTGTCCTTATGAGGAGCTTCAATTGATGCAATTATTATTCTTATGATTGCTATTACCTCAAGGGTAAAATTTCATGGTATTTGTTTTCTCTTTGTGTTTGCTAAGTCTTCCTTATTAGCTCATCTTCCAAGAGAGATTTCTCTTGCGGGCATACTATTGGGTTGTAATCACTTCACAGCAGGACAGGTCAGCAGAAGCTTAAGCTCCAAACAAGAGGAGATGCAGCTATGTGCATTTCTTAGTCATGTCTTCTTGAACTATGGCTCCAAATGTTGCTGGGCTGCCAGCTTTAACCCTTCCCTTGCACTTATGTTAAGGCACAGTATGGTGCATGCCAAAGCAGGGTAGTAGCTTTCTATAAAAGAAACCTGGAGAGCATGATATGTATGATTTGAGCTATACTGCTGTTCAGTATGACTATAGATACGGGTAATTACATCTAAAGATGAATAACTGAATTGCATTAGCAGTTATGAGAATTTGATCATGGAGACATAAAAGATATTACCTAGATTATCCTAGAAATGTCATCAGAGAGATTTTTGGTTTTCTCTCTCTCTCTCTCTCTCTCTCTCTCTCTCTCTCTCTCTCTCTCTCTCTCTCTCTCTCTCTGTGTGTGTGTGTGTGTGTGTGTGTGTGTGTCTGTGTGTGTGTCTGTGTGTGTGTGTGCATGTGTGTGTGTATCTGTGCGTCTGTGAGTGTCTGTGTGATAACTAGGTATTTCTATTACTGCATATCGATGTGATATCTTCTAAACTCCACAATGGTATGCAAGATATTAGACAGTATATATTTATGATGGATTCATGAAAACAAAATGTGACCTCTATATACTCAAGTAATAAAGCATATTTTCTTAAGACCATCTGATAACTCCCATGTTTATAAAGTGATATAGGTTTTGATATTTAGAAGGAAAGTGGGTTTTAGTTTAATTGATTTTTTTTTTACTTATTCACTTTACATTCTGATCACTGCCACCTCCTGGTGACTCCCTCCCACAATCCTTCCCTCATCTTTCCTTCCCCTCTCTCTAAGTAAGCAGCCCTCTTCCTGGGTATCCCCCGAATCTGACACTTCAAGTCTCTGTGAGGCTAGGTGCTTCCTCTCCCATTGGGGCCAGACAAGGCTTCCCAGATAGGAGAACATATTCCATGTATAGGCAACAGGTTTTGAGATAGCCCACTTTCCAGTTGTTTGGGACCCACATGAAGACCAAGCTGTACATCTACTACATGTGAGCAGGGAGGCCTAGGTCCAGCCCATGTATGTCCTTTGGTTAGTAGTTCAGATTCTGAAAGCTCCAAGGGTCCAGGTTAGTTGACTCTGTTGGTCTTCTTGTGGAGTTCCTGTCCCCTTCGGGCCACCACAATCTAAAAGGGAAGTTTTTATTCACAAAGAACATTCTGATTCAAATGCTAAGCTCTTAGCACAGAGCAGAAAGAACATAAGAGGAAATTTCCTTATCTCTCAGGCAGTTCGCCTTCATCTTCTTATATTACATTTTTTTAGATAAAACAAAAGCTGTTGTGAATATTATACCTAGTTCAATCAAGTTAAATAAAGTGCTTTGGCATTTAAAAACTGAATGCCAATTAAAGAATTACTAGTGTTCTAATAGTGCTGACTTTAGGATACTTGCTCAGAATGTTGGTGTCATTGTTATTTTACAAGATCAAACTCATCATGTACTTTTGCTATGAAAATTTCAGTACTCCTATGTACTGATGGCCCTTTCAGTAGAACACCTCTACTATTACACATAGGCCTTGTATGTGCTATACAAACAATCTACCACTGAGTCAAATCTCCAAACCTTGATTTTTGAAACAGAATCTTACTACATAGGTAAGACTGACCTTGGATACTATACCCTCTAGACTGGACATTCAAAATCTTTCTGCCTCTGCATCCAGACTACTGGGATTGTAGATGTCTACTACCACACCCAAATTTATTTATTGAAGTTCAGTTTGCATTCATGACAAAGGTCAGTAGAGTGATTCATTGAAACTATAAAACACATAGCTGATGTTTTAATGATATATATTATGATATATGTATTATATTCTATACAGATACATATATGTATATATAAAATACAAGTTTATAGGACATTTTTATGGTTCCCAAGCATTTGGTGTGCATCAAGGATAATAAGATAACTATTAGCATTAAGGAGAAATATACAGATGGATAAAATGATCATATGCCCACCTAGTCTATCTAGTACACACACACACACACACACACAGAGAGAGAGAGAGAGAGAGAGAGAGAGAGAGAGAGAGAGAGAGATGTGCACACTCAAACATCTTATTTGCGTTTGCCTGCCATACTTTGGTTAATTTTTGGTAATTTCATGTTTAATATAGGATAGGCACAGAATATCTTCCAGGCCTGTCAATGTAGGGCCTATGTGTCATTTCCTCCAGAAAATTTTGACCTTTTCTTATCCTACTAAGCTCCCTGTAGATTTTTCTTAATTGTTGCCTGAAACTCTGGAAATACTAATACCTTTCTGTCTGTCTGTCTATAGCATCTTTTTGAATCCTTGTTAATGTTGTTATGTGTAAACGAGGTCAAAATTATCACCTAAACAACTCAGATAGGTCACATTTGCTGTTTTAATCTGTTCTACTTCCAACTCTGTTGATTCTGTACTCAAACAGACATTACTGTGGATATTCAATGTCATTAACTTACAATTTTATCCATATGGAAATCATGCCATCAAAACTACTTGTATTCTATTTATCTGCCTTTATTAGTTTAATCTCTTTAAGTCATTATAATCCTCTGATGGAAGTTTGACCCAACAGGTAATGATTTTCCCCTCACTTTGTAGCCATGTCTGGCCTGGAACTTGCACAGTTGTTTCTGCCTCTACCTCCCAAGATCTGGAATTCAAGGTCTGGGCCACCACTCTAGGCTTTCAACTTTTAATCTTTTCTCTTAATCAATAGAAATGCCATATTATAATATAGCTCTCACCCTTCATTCTGAATATGCATTATGTTTAAAAGACTAGAGTCCACACTCAGTCACTCTAGCAAACTGCTTCTTTTGTCTTTGTTTTAGATATTAGAAAAATATTGGAGCCAATTATCTTCCAACCTTTACCCTTTCCATTATAATATCTGTATACCCATCTTCTGGACAGGCAGTAGAAATTGTACCACTGCTGCATGTTTCATATACACTGTATTGTTTCTCCAGTTAGATTCTCAGGCTTCCATAAAGATTATTTTATGCATTTCCCTATTATATGAAAATCAGCTCATCACAAGTATGTATTTTTATTATCCAGCAAAAAAATTTATTTGCTAGATAGGTTATTTAGTAAGTAGATGCAAAAATAATTCAATTTTTCTCTTTTCATGTTATTATTAATTTTTAAATTATTTTATTTATTTACATTCCAAATGTTGCCCTCCTTCCAGTACCCCCTCTCAGAGTTCAATTTCTTAAAAAGGGGGGAAGGCAGAGAAGGGGGAAGAGGAAGAAGAAAAAGAGAGAGAAGGAAAGGAGAGGAAAAGGTGGAGGAAGAAGAAATAGAAGAAAAGAAGAAGTAGTGGAGAAGGAAGAGAATAGGAAGCAAAAAAAGATGAGGAAGAAGAAGAAGAAGAAGAAGAAGAAGAAGAAGAAGAAGAAGAAGAAGAAGAAGAAGAAGAAGAAGAAGAAGAAGAAGAGGAAGAGGAAGAGGAAGAGGAAGAGGAAGAGGAAGAGGAAGAGGAAGAGGAAGAGGAAGAGGAAGAGGAGGAGGAAGAGGAGGAGGAGGAAGAGCAAGAAGAAGAAGAGGAAGAGGAAGAGGAAGAGGAAGAGGAAGAGGAAGAGGAAGAGGAAGAGGAAGAGGAGGAAGAGGAAGAGGAGGAGGAGGAAGAGGAAGAGGAAGAGGAAGAGGAAGAAACAGCTCTGACTCTCCATCTTATCTTAACTTATCTTACTCTATTCTATTACTCATGACCAGCAAGGGTAGGACTATCCTCTCTACTGCATTCATAATGTCAAACTCCGTAATCCTCTTGCTGTGAGGTTGTTATTAAAAACTTCAGTCAATATAGTTAGCAGACTACCCAAGACTCTGAGGTCCACCTAGTGAATTATTTTGGAAACTATCATTAATTATGGATTTTTTTTATTTCTTTCTGAACTTCATCTAATGTTACAATATAGCAGGTCTGCCTAAAGCCCAACACACCTGCCTTCCTGTTCTCAAAGAAGTCATTCTGGTTATTTTAATTTGGTTTATTTCTGTGTTGAGAATGCCCAGCATGCATTTGACATTCAGAAAATATTCTCATAGCTTTTACTTACACAGGAGTAATTTGGTAGTGTTTATCCCTATCCTTTCAAAAGGAAAATCCTTAGAACACAAATGATCACAGAAATCGTACAATTTTTCCACAGGCTATACTTATGAAGAGAGTCAGAAGGAAATGCCTACTGTCCTATCAGAAAAATGTGGCCTTCCATCTCTTCATCTGTGTTTTTTTTAAAGCAAGTAAATTTCTGGAAGGAACTAACTGGTGTTTCTTGGAAACCTGTTTATAATACATCTTCCCACTCTGGAGTTAAAGGTCACAGCTTATACAAAATCAGTCACATAAAACAATGAATTTGATTTCAGCCTCATATTTAAAGGTCAACCACTGATCTTCCCAATAAAAGATATATGGGAACTTCTACTGCTAACTGCCCCATTGTGAAAGATTCATTTTAGTAAGGGGAGCAATAGAATCAGATGAAACTGTATTCAGAGACTTGTTCTACCTATTCCCTTCTTAACTCTGGGATACTCATCCTCCTGATGTTCGTCTGAAGATGCCAGTCACAGAAACTTCTTCATAAGATTTTCACATTGCATATCATTGTACATAGGCTACCCCAAAATAAGAAGCATTCAAAATATGATAATCATTAACCTTATAAAACAATAGGTCCTCAAAGAATGGAGCAGAAATGATTTTTAAAACTGAACTGCAAACCCTTGCTCTGGAGCACCGTGGCGCTGTGCCCTACAGAAGACAGGAGCAGATTGCCACTCACTTTGGAACATGGTCCTTCTGTTCAGATGTCTCAAGGCAGTGCATCATGCATGGCTATGCTAAACTTAACCAAGTGAAAACATAAAGAGATGTTCAAAAATGGCCAAGGCTGGCCTATAATATATATAGCTTTTCGCCTCAGAAGGTTCCCAAAGTATTTAACTGAATGTCTTCTCAAGTACTGTAACTACCCATAATATTACACTGACACTGAGCAAAAATGCCCAAAGGCCCAACAGACAGAAGTTTTATAATGTTCTTTGTTTTTGATAATTCATACATCCACACCTGGTTTCCCACCACCAACTCCCACATATTTCCCACACATAACGTATACCCCTTCTGACTTCTTCTCCTCTGCTATTTTTTAAATTTTGTGAGAATTTCATCTATGATTTCTGTACATACATCATTTGCACCACTCTATCTCTCCCTTCAACTCTTTCCATGTTACCCACAGTCTTAGTCAGGGTTTCTATTCCTGCACAGACATCATAACCAAGAAGCAAGTTGAGGAGGAAAGGGTCTATTTGGCTTACAATTCCATACTGCTGTTCATCACCAAGGAAGTCACCAAGGAACTCAAGCAGGTCAGAAAGCAGGAGCTGATGCAGAGGCTATGGAGGGATGTTCTTTACTGGCTTGCTTCCCCTGGCTTGCTCAGCCTGCTCTTTTATAGAACCAAGACTACCAGTCCAGAGATGGCACCACCCACAAGGGGAACTCCCCCCTTGATCACTAATTGAGAAAATGCCTTGCAGCTGGATCTCATGGAGGCATTTCCCCAACTGAAGCTCCTTTCTCTGTGATAACTAGCCAGTACAACCACTACCTCATTTCTTCATGACCACTTACTCCTTAATTATTATTGCTAAACAAGTACATAGCCACGCATGCTGGTGCATATGCATATACATATATGCTTATATAAAACCTATTGGGTTTATATACTTAATTTGACATCTATGTATGTTCAGGATTAATCACTTAGGATTGGATTATCAATCCACTATCAGAGTTCATTCCCAGGGGAAACTGATTCTCCCTTTCCCTGATGCTGTTGATTACCTATAGCATGAAATTTTTGTGCTATCTATGTTGGTACATCCATTAATGTGATCATCATCCAGGTCTTACTGACACTGCTATACAGTGAGATTTCATGACTTCAGCATCCCTATCATGTTTAGCATACACTATAAACTCAATCCATGCTGTCCATTTGTGTTGGAGGCAGTCCAATGACATAAGTACCTACTAGTGGCCATAATCTCAAAAGATGAGTCTCTTTCCTTCAGTAACTAATACTAGCCAATACCTCTTCCCAATAGAGGTAGGGCCTAGAGAGCAATGCCCTCAACTGCGGTGCTGTATTGGCTGATGTGATCATGTCCAGTTCTTGTTTTAAGCAACATTTAATGTGTGTGTTTTCAGTTATAGAATCCACCCATTTGTGTGTTTGGGTGTGGTGGTGGGGTTTCCAAAACAACCATCAGAAAATCAAACCTGAAGTCACTCCTGAGCACTTCCTCATAATAGGTGTGCTTTGGTGATTTTTTTTTCAATTTTAGATCAGAAGATCAGCAAGTACATACTGAAAATATTATAATGCATTATTAGTATCTGGACATGTACATAAAACTACAGAAATGGCTTTGATTACAATTTTTAATTTGACAAAAAAATAATAATGTTGTGAACATTGGTTTGTGGATGAAACAATACCTTGAAAGTATAAGCTGAAGTAAAGCCTCTGCCCTTCAAGTTGCTTTTCATCGGGGTATTTTATCTCAGCATCAATAACTGAACTAGGATGCACACCTTTCCTAAATGATGAATAGGATAGGAACTCAGAAAAAAAATCATATCTGAAAAAAAATTACTCATTATGAGCATCTCGCTGGAAGCAATGGTATCTTGAAAGTCAGGGGATGTTCATTTTTGGCATGTTTACAATAAGGTCACCTTACTAGGGAGACCTCTTGGGCATCATTGTTGGTCATTATAATAGAGAGCAACTGAATAAAATCCTAGACTTTACTGAGCATTTACTATGACACAGATGAAGAAAAAAAAGGCTTAAGTGATCCCAATACAGTTTCACAAAACCTCTATAAGGTAAACTAACATTCCAATTTTAAATGGATACATAGACATCAGGTCGTGGTCAGTTGACTTTCAAACCATTGCACAGCTATAATGTATTAGGTACATTATAAAGGTGTAGGAACGTTGCTCTCAATGCTTTTTCCTTCATATACAACACTAAACTATTTTATCTATGAAGCATACTTATCGGTAAGTTGTCTCTGATTCTCATAGTAATTGAGAAGGTTAAGAAAGGAGAGAGACTAGTACATAATGTAAATGAGGATGGAGAGTGGTATATTGGGTATAGAAAGATTAAAACAGTGACAGAGATGGGAAAGGGAGGAGATGGAGGAGATGGAGAAGATGAGGAGATAGGGCATGAGCAAACAAAGTGAAGGGGATATGAGAAAAACATTTGGCAATGTATAGCCTATTATCTCACTTAAAAATAGTTTGAAGGCATATACCCTACAAGACTAGACAATGTGGGACTAGAAACAATGAGTCATTTAAAAAAAAAAAAAAAAAAAACCTCGGCATCAAGTGTGGAGCACCTACATAAGGATCATTATCCAGAGAAACTCCAGAGACCACAAAACATCACGGATTTTTCACATGCCTCTTGATTACCTCATATACCTAGTTAATAAGATATTACTGTCATAAACATTGTGCCCTTTAGATGCAAATTATAGGTGAGACCAACCAGAAGATCCCTACACACAGTTTTGCTCTAAGTCTCATGGTTCCAGATGATGCTTTGCAGGCAGTTGTCAGAGAAAGGCATCAACAATCTAACAAAGTTGTGAACTCCATGAACTACAGTAACAGCCTGACAGACAAGCTGTGGCCATTACTGTAATGGTGGCATGATTGTTATAAGGGTAACCAACTGCTCCTTAATTGGATTTGAGGGTTCCTTTGTAAGAGGAAATATGCCCAATATTATAAACCTAGTCCTGAACCCAGGACTGAAGAGGTTTTTGACATCTTCAAAGGTCAAAGGGAATTGGAGCACTGCATCAAACTATTTCATAAATATCTATTTTTATTTTTTTAATTTATTTTTTATTAGGTATTTTCCTCGTTTACATATTCAATGCTATCCCAAAAGTCGCCCATATCCACCCCCCCATCCCCTACCCACCCACTCCCCCTTTTTGGCCCTGGGGTTCCCCTGTACTGGGGCATATAAAGTTTGCAAGTCCAATGGGCCTCTCTTTGCAGTGATGGCCGACTAGGCCATCTTTTGATACATATGCAGCTAGAGACAAGATCTCTGGGGTACTGGTTAGTTCATATTGTTGTTCCACCTATCGGGTTGCAGTTCCCTTTAGCTCCTTGGGTAATTTCTCTAGCTACTCCATTGGGGGCTGTGTGATCCATCCAATAGCTGACTGTGATCATCCACTTCTGTGTTTGCTAGGCCCCAGCATAGTCTCACAAGAGACAGCTATATCTGGGTCCTTTCAGAAAAATCTTGCTAGTGTATGCAATGGTGTCAGTGTTTGGAAGCTGATTATGGGATGGATCCCTGCATATGGCAATCACTAGATGGTCCATCCTTTCGTCACAGTTCCAAATTTTGTCTCTGTAACTCCTTCCATGGGTGTTTTGTTCCCATTTCTAAGAAGGGGCAAAATGTCCACACTTTGGTCTTCGTTCTTCTTGAATTTCATGCGTTTAGCAAATTGTATCTTATATCTTGGGTATCCTAAGTTTCTGGGCTAATATCCACTTATCAGTGAGTACATATTGTACGAGTTCCTTTGTGATTGGGTTACCTCACTCAGGATGATGCCCTCCAGGTCCATCCAATATCTATTTTTATACACAGAGACAAAAACTACTCTCAGACTTAAACAGAGGAGCCTCTTTGTAGTCGATGCAGTAAGTGTGAAGACCTTCAGCTTTACAAGATGATGATAACAAGGGACAATTATTGCCAGACAGTCTCTACCTGTCAGTTCCCAAAAAAAGACAGGAGACAATTATTATTTATTATATCTAAGGCCTTAAGTTAGGCGGTTTCCTAACTAGCTTGTATAACCAGTTTACCCATTTATACTAGTCCTTGTTTGCCACATGGCCTGTTTCCACTCACTGCGTCCCTGTGCAGCCTGACTTCCTCTGCGTCTGGCTAATGAATACTCCTGTCTTGGATTCCTTTCCAGAATTGCTATCTCTGCCCAAAAGTCCCACCTATCAACTCCTGCTTACCTATGGGCCATTCATCTCTTTATTAAACTGATCAGAAGTTGCCTTAGGCAGATAAAGGAGGATGGAGACATGCCTTCCCACAGTGTGCATGATGATTTCCCCAACAAACAATTGAGGGGCTTATCCTTAAGACTCAGGGAACATTGCAAAAGAGGATGTGGGGAGAATGTACCAGCCAGATGATGGGGAGAGTAGTTGTGAAATGCCATCTTCTGAGGATGACACAACTCTTGTACACACAACCTCACCGAATTTGTGTAAACTGGTGCTGGATCTACATCCACAGAAGTCAGCTAAGAAGAGGGAAGATACTCATAGGGCCCTACCATATCCTACTTATGTAATGGAAGCCAACATAGTCTGTGTTGGGAAACCAGTACCTAGCTGTATACCCACTTGTTAGCTCAGTGCTCTCTGATGCTCAATTCCAAACTCAGGATCACACAGACAGCTATAATTATATTCTTTGGAACATTAGAAACAAACTAGTAAATAGGTGAAAGAGGTTTATAGATAAAAGAAGGGTCTGGTAAGAATAGGAAAGAAATAGGAGACGGTTGTGAGGTGAGGGATCAAAACATGGAGTATACATGTATAGAATGATGGTAGAACAAAATTTAATAATGAAAATAAAATTTTAAGTGCAGCTCATTTCTAAGCAACTTTATATTGAGAGATACTAAGATTACAATGCTAATGACAAATATGAAAATCTCAAATTTTCATCAAGGTATTTGGTATTGTAGGGTATTTCTGTTGGGTCTAGAAAGATGACTCGGCATTTAAGACCACTTGCTATTCTGTCAGAAGACTTGGGTTCGATTCCAGAAGCACATTGTGACTCAACCATCTTTATCATTACAGATGGTTGTGAGCCACCATGTGGTTGCTGGGATTTGAACTCAGGGCCTTCGGAAGAGCAGTCAGTGCTCTTAACCACTCAACCATCTTTAACTCCTGGTCTAACATTGTCTTCAGACCTCTATAGATGGCACACATGCATATCAATGCACATACATACATACAGGCATATGTATATGCCTCATATACATAAATTGAAAATATATTTAATATATTTAAAATATATTTAAGGGAAGGTGGCAGTGATGGCTCAGTAGTTAAGAGCAACTTCTATGCTACCAAAGGACCTAGTTTGGGTCGCAGCACCCACATTGCAGCTCACAGTCATCTAAAACTTCATTTCCAAGGAATCTGAATACCTCTTCTGACCTCTACAGACACCAACCACTCACATGGTATACATACACACATGTACAAATCACATAAAATAAAAATAAATAAATCTTTTAAAATACTTTTTAAATTTTTTTCAGAGATGTTAAAAAATTATTATGAGATAAGTATGTATATGAATTGGAACAATTATAAACTGTCTATGTCCTAATTCACCCTGAGACCAACTTACATTTCAGTATGTCCATGTGTTTCCTTCCCTACCTACGACTATTTGCTTTTGCCTGATCTCATGTGCCTTCCTTCCTTGCATGCTCACAACCTCCAAGGTGTAATAAGTTCTCTATATTCTGCTATGTGTACATTGACCAAGGTGATACTTAGAACAAAAGTCATGTAACTTCTCGAATATAATACTCCAATAACTTCTCTCCTTGTTTACCAGAGTCCAAAGGAGACCATACCTTATCTGACCTTTGTGTACCTTCCTGAAATCTCATTCGTTTGGTCCGTTCAGTCTGCAGAACGTTGTATGTTCATGTGCATACCGCCTGATTCCTGTTTAAGCCTTTTGATCATACTATTTCCTGTCTTCAAAGTGATTCCTCCAGATGTCTACAGAGCACACACCCCATCCAGAGTAATACCACAACGCCACCTGATCACTCTTGATTCTTATCTCAGCTTGTTTCTCATCATAGAAATTAAACTATTTTTCAAATTAAGTATTAGTTTGTACTTTGATTAATAGTGGCTCTATAAACTAGATGTGCTCAGGTATGTGGCTATATGAATTATGTTTATGGATGTATTTCCAGTGACTGGATCATAGGCAGCACACAGCATGTGTAAATTAATCCTTGGATGAGCTAAATAAAGACTTAATACACATGGTACAAAATGTGGAACCAGGTAAATTCCTCACCTTCCAACTAGAACCTTGTTTAAAACCAGCCATTCCATTAGTCAGTGCCTTCTTTGAGTTTTCCTTTTAGACTGAAAACACATTTTATTCACCAAGTATTTTTCAGTCGATATTTTTTTCCTCAGATCTAAGTGTCCTTCAGAAGAGACGGTTATGTTTGGGGTGTCAGGGTAATGATACTGAGCTTGTCCTACTACATCAATACTCTGCTGTCAATTCATGCATTTCAAAAAGTATCACTATTCTTGGAACTCAATGCTTTGACAGAAATTCAATGTGCTTTAGACAGGAAAAAATGAAGTCATTCCCTGTTCCTTCTTTGATGATGTGAGCAGGAAGCAGTCTAAAAGAGGGTTAAAGGGCTTAAGAGAAGTATATTAGGAAGCTAAAGCACATTATGCTAACATTTTTCCTTTAATTTTTCGCTTTGAAGATGGTTGATAAACTCAAACTGTTGAAGTTCCCTTTATGTTGAAGTTAATGCATGACTTCATTGTTTCTTTAAATTCATGCTGCTTTGGGTTGGACATGCTGAATGTGAGTCAATATCAGGCAACTGCTGTATGCAGTTAACCCCTCCACACACATTTAGCAGAAGCTAGTGAAACACCAGCTGTGTAATCCAAAGGATAGAAGCCTAACTCTTCCAATGAAAACTGTGAACAGAATTGAGTTTTTTTGAAGAGGGTAACATTTGAGCTGACATTTGAATTTGAAAGTTACCTTAAAGAGACGAGATGAATATATGGAAACAGTTATCAGGGCAACATACACACATTGAGTTAACAGAGAGAACATTGTGTGGTGTGAGCACAAGAGCCAAGTCAAGATATAAAGAGTCCTTGAGAACTGACAAGATGGCTCAGTAGTAAAGAGCACTTGCTGATTTTCCAGAAAACCAGTTCAGTTCCCAGTTCCCATAGAAGATAACACACAACTGCCTGCCACTCCAGTTCCAAAGGATCTAACCCTTTCTTCCGGCCTTTACATTCACCTCTACAAATATGTGCATGCATATTCACATACACTGATACAGACAGAGTCACATATACACAGGCATAAAATAGATGATAGATAGATAGATAGATAGATAGATAGATAGATAGATAGATAGATAGATAGATGACAGTTCTTGAGCATGTTGCTATGACAGTAGGAACGATCCAAGTTTGAGAATCAAGAGAATAAAAAATTTAGAATGTGTGTGTATGTGTGTGTGTGTAAATCACTATGGAATGTGTGTGTTGAGGCTTTCCACACATTATCACTTTTAATTATTCCAACAAGGCTTTTGGTACCTGACCATAGGCCCCCTGTGCCTCTAAAAACTGCAAAGATAATTTACAAAGATTTTTTAAATCACCTGTATTCAAAGCTAAGCAAATACCCAATAAAAGAAAAAATAAAGAGAGGAGGGGATTTGAGCTTAACTTTCTGATAGGTTAAAATGAGAAAGACTGCAAGAAGGGAAACAGAGCTAAACTCCAGTCAGTATCTGCAAAATACCCTGAGATTGCAAAATCTAATGTGCATTGTCACCTGAGGAGCCTGGAAATACATGTTCCAACTCAGTATGTCTGTGGTAGAGACGGAAGACTCTCCTCTGGGGTATTTAGGTCCTCACCCAATATACCATACTGTAAGCTGGGGAAACTGAGTCTGCTTTACCAACTGGTAGATGTTTGACTGTTAAGATGGCATAAATTTATACTGCATATTTTTTAACATAACACAACTTATTCTTCGAATTTTCTAAAGATTTTTAAAACATATTTATAACTTTCAAAACACTGAGTTCATAGCAAAGCACCCATTGTTCTTGCTCTTCCCTTTGCCAGGAAAGAAAAAAACCAAAACCAAACAAACAAAATACACATAAAGAACAGGATCAGAGGATCTCCAGAGATGAACATTACTAAGTCACCTTTAACAAGTTTTAGCAAGAACAAGAAGAAAAATGCCCAAAGACATTTTGGATATTATTTGGCTTGATTTGATTTGATTTAGTTTTTCTTACCATTTATTCTAACATATTTAGTTCTTCTATGCTTAGAAACCTTTTTCAAATGATCCTCTTTTGGGAATGTGGTTTCCCCAAATCATGTGGTAGTTTCCTTCTAATTTTTGACCTCAGGTGTGATCTTCCTAAACACAGCTATCTTCCTAAACTAGCTTTAGTATTGTTTGCTTTTTGATTGCTGTAATAAAACTCCATGATCACAGCAACTTTTAGAAGAAAGGGTTTATTTGAACTTATGGTTCCAGAGGGATGAGTCTATAATTGTCAAGTGGAAGCATGGTGAGTGAAACTGAGGGCTAAAAGCTCACATCTTGAACCCCACAAGAAACAGAGAAAGCAAATTTTGAATGGCATGAATCTTTGAACTCCCAAACCAGCTACATACTTCCTCCAACAAGGCCTCACCTCCTAAATCCTCCCCAAACCGCATCAACTGAAAATGAAGTATCCCAACACCAAAGCTGATGGAGAGCATTCTCCTCCAAAGACAGCTTCCCACCCATCTATGTCACATGTAACCTAGCCTTAATCTCCACAAATATAGAAATTGACATCTATCTTGATCCTCTATTTTATTTATGCTCAACAATTAGCAAATTGTCTAGCATGGAGTCTATAGTTGTTTACCAAGCCCACAAATGAATGCATAGTGAAAGGAGGCTAAGTGAATGTAATAGATTGATCAATATATTAATAAGATTTTTGACAAGTGTTTTCAATCAGATGTTGAAAGTAAAGGATGTACTGTATTTAATGGAAACAGTCAAAAATTGGATTATAGCATGAAGTATGTACAGATAAATAATAGGATCTAACTTAGGCATGACATTTTTACTTTTTAAAAATCATGTAATAATGGGGATTAAAAATATAGTAAATTTTAATTTTTTATTTTGAAAATAAAATCCACAACAATCTTTTCCTGTTCTCATTGTTACATGTGTTTTTTGGCTCAGCCTCCAAACGCTGACACCATTGCATACACTAGCAAGATTTTTCTGAAAGGACCCAGATATAGCTGTCTCTTGTGAGACTATGCCAGGGCCTAGAAAACACAGAAGTGGATGCTCACAGTCAGCTATTGTATGGATCACAGGGCCCCCAATGGAGGAGCTAGAGAAAGTAACCAAGGAGCTAAAGGGGTCTGCAACCCTATAGGTGGAACAACAATATGAACTACCCAGTAGCCCCCAGAGCTCGCATCTCTAGCTGCAGATGTAGCAGAAGATGGTGTAGTGGGCCATCAGTGGAAAGAGAGGCCCATTGGTTGTGCAAACTTTATATGTGTCAGTACAGGGGAACGCCAGGGCCAAAAAGTGGGAGTGGGTGGGTGGGGGAGTGGGTGGGGGCGTGGGTGGGGAAGTTTTGGGATAGCATTGGAAATGTAAATGAAATAAATACCTAATATAAATAAATAAATAAATAAATAAATAAATAAATAAATAAATTTCAAGATACTCCAAAGCTCTGCTACAAGGGAGGAAAAAAAGAGGGAAGGCAGAAGGAACTAAGATAAAACATCACAAAGAATTAAAACAGCAAATTAATAACAAAACTAAGTACCAATAATTTGAGCAAACACCTGAGCAAGTGATGCAAAGCTAAAAGCTTTCCCTCTGTGCAGATAGAGTCCGGATTTAAAGCCCCAAACGATGGTACAATCATTTAAAAACATTGAACATTTAAATTAGCAGTTCAAGGACTTACATTGTTAACAAGTTATAATTCACATCTTTCTCTGGTGTTGTCTTTGCCTTTCAATTTCACACCAGAGTAGACGATATAATTGTATCTCTTTAGAGGTTTTTCAACGACAGGCACCAGAGCCTGTGTTCTCAATGCTTGTGAGAAATGACATGAAGGCTGAAGTGTCTATGCTAACCAAGGCCACCAATTGTATGCCTTCCCTGTCCCTGAGTTTTCAATGCCACTGCAACCATTCCTACAGATTTTGAAACTGACTTTAAAACATGTTAACTTTACTACTTTGTGAGAAAGACAAAAAGTAAAAATAAAAAGGAATTTAGTCCTGCTTAGATTTAAACAAAATCAAAAACAAAGCTTAAGAATTCAAGAGGGCTTTTTGTTATTCCAACCATCGGACTGAGCCTGGGGACTCCAATGGAAGAGATAGGAAAATGACTGAAGGAGCCGAAGGGGATTGCAACCCCATAGGAAGAAGAATATCAACAAATTGGACTATCCAGAGCTCCCAGGGACTAAACCACCAACCAAAATGTATGCATGGAGAGATACATGGCTCCAGCTACGTATGTAGCAAAGGATGGCCTTATCTGACATCAATGGGAGGGAGGCCCTTGGTCCTGTAGAAGCTTGATGACCCAGCGTTGGAGGATGCTAGAAGAGTGAGGCAGGAGAGGGTGAGTGAGTGGAAGAGCATCGTCATAGAGGCAAAGGGGAGGGGAAAGAGGGGAGATAAGATGGTTTGTACAGGGGTAACCAGGAAGGAGGATATCATTTGAAATGTAAATGAGTAAAATGATAGATAGATAGATAGATAGATAGATAGATAGATAGATAGATAGATAGATAGATAGATAGATAAAAGTTGTGATACTAAAAATTTCAAGAGGGCATTTTCATTTGTAACTTAATTTTGGTTTTATTATATCATTAATTATTTAAAGTGATGAAGTTGTTTCTAAAAGACTAGAAATTGTTTCAAGATTAAAATATAGTTTGAACAGTTTAAAAGTAGATCAAAACATATTTCCATCTAGAGAAAATATTTTTTAAATATATAGCAGCTTTAAATGTTCATGTTTGAATATAATTAAATGTCTGACATCTCTCCATCTACAAAAATGTAGACACCTGAGAACAAAAAGTTAATCTCCAGTTTTGCATCGTGTTGTAGTCCTGCAAACAATCATATTCATTGTAACTTTTAAACTCAAAATTAAAGAAAGTAAATGTAGCAGTGGATCTAACAACTGAAATACTGCATCAATGTTTGTTATAACTAAAAATGATATTTGATGGGATGCTGGTAATGACTAACAAGACAAGTGGGGTTTACTCACTTAGGCTTTGGAAAAGTTATGTCACATGAGTTTTACTTATATCTTCATTTTACAAATGGATAAATCAAGTCTAAGGGACATGAATAACTTCTGCTTCACTTAGTTAAGAAATAGATAAGCTAAATTTCAAAGCAAGGAACTCAGACTTGTAAGTTCACATGCATAATTTTCAAGGCAGGTGTGGAGTTTTCCCATTCTAGAGACTGGGTTTTAGGATAAGGCGCCTTTAAGTTCACATTGACTATTTAGTCTTTCTACTTCACTATTCTCACCCATAAAATGAGATTCCATCTATCCCCAGATCTTCAATGATGATAAAATTAAGTGAATCACATTTCAAGTATACAGTAAGTAACTGATTTTCTCTAAGAAGCTGCTCACTGAAGATTTCAGCTTTTCGAATGATGGAAATAACAATTTACCTTGTAGACCATTGTCTAAACTGACTTTATCCATACAATGGTTTTGTTCAAGAAAGATGCAAAAGACTAGAGAACATGTATATAAAGATATATATATATACATTTGTGTAATGGATGGAAATTAACCTGGTGCCCAAGTATATTATTATTCATTGATATAATTCATAAATTCACATTGGTAAGGCAGGATTGCACAAAATATGGTAGATGTCAGACTGTAATCTTTATGAGCAAGAAAAGCTCAACAGCTTCTTTTTTATCTTTTGAATTCTGTGCAAAACATGATTTCAGATGCAACACTCAAAAATGAGACTCAGTGGACGATTATTTTGAGGACAGCATTTAGCTGTACCTCACTTCTCTTCACATCTTCATCAGTTCTCCTAACTATAAAATGACTTATGCTTTGACTTAAGCACAGCCATCTTAAACTCATTAACAAAGTGCTTTGATTTCTTGCAGAAACTCATGTCAAGGTAATTAAAGCAGGATACAAGGTCAACACTGTAGAATACAATTGACAGCATCTTGTAAGATCATCTTATTTCCTGGAGTCTGAAATCAGTCATGCCGACTCCAAGAGCAGGATGTGTTCCTTCCATGAGCCCAAGGACCACATCATTCTGCACAGATTGCCTCCAATGTGGCATTTTCATTGGCTAAACTCTATTTAAAACAAGTTATCTGCCAGTCCTCTTGTTTACCTTCCCCATCTGTCAATTATATTGTAAAAATAAGATAAATACATAGTTATCACTTGACTTTATTGGATCTTTTCACAAAGGATAGATTAAACCTTTAACTTTCCTTTTAGTTGCTTTGTTTAATTAAGACAGTGATAGTTTTGTTTTGGTTTTTTTTGTTGTTGTTGTTGTTTCTTTTTTACAGAAAAAGCTATGTTCCTTCTGAATTAGCGTTTCTCAGGTGTTGTTCAAGCAAGTATATCTGTACATGAAATGTAATATGGGAGTACGTTCTTGGGGTGTAGTAAGGTATTTAAATTTGATGGTTTCTATTTTATGTTATTTTATTTTGTATTTTTGTTGTTATCTCTTAGAAGCCTGTTCCTTTTTAATAAGAGACAGAGCGAGAATGGATCTAGGTGGGAAATGAAGTGGGGAGGAACTGGGAGGAGTAGAGGGAAGGGAAACTATAGTCAGATTATATTGAATGAGAAAAGAAACTATGGTTGATAGAGGGGAGAGATTTTTATGGAATCTTTTCTCAATAATGTCTAAGATTGTTCAACTCACTGAGTATAATTGAGGGACAGGAAATTCTAAAGTCATTGAAAACCTGAACCATATTTCTTTATGAACTCAATGCAGATCCTATATGAGGGGTATGATATTGCTTAAAAAGTCAGAGACTTGGATTAAGAAAAATGGCCATAGCTCCAGAGAAGAAGCATGTCAAGGCTTTCGAATCTGACTAATTCCGGACATAATTGTAAAAATTCCCCCTTACAAGTCGAAAGGATCCAATGCAAATAAGAATTCCTATAGTCATAGACCTTAATAACTGATAACCAGTTTTTAAGCATTTTGACAACCTATGTTCCTGACTATCTAAATTAAGCCAATAGTTAATTTTTTACCTTAGTATCTCCATTATTAAACAATTAAGTCTTTAATTGCTATATAATTACCAACTAATATGTTATAAAGGACACTCCCCAAAAAGAGGCTTCACTTTGTTTAAAAACAAATAGAAAGGATATAGATATAAATGAGCACCATGTTGAACTCCTAAACACTCCTCTGAGAGCTAATCCTCTGCAAAAATCAAAACAAAACCAAGCAAAAATCCCCAGCTTATTTGTTAAGGTAAACAGCATGGATATGGGTACAAGTGAATTCTCACAAGTGACTTCCTGAGTAAACAACTGTTGGGAATTATCAGAAATGCTTTGAAGTTCAGCTAGGAACCAAGTACATGTGTCTGCATGCTCACAGGATCATATATATTCCCAGAGTTATAATTTACCAGAAGAAAAAAGAAGTATCCTTCAAGAAAAAAATCACATCCATAAGGACTGGAAAGGCTGGAATATGATTGAACAATCATTAGTATGAAAATACATGCTGAAATAGATTAATATTTTAGCACCGACTTTTAAAATTCATCAAAATTGAGCCTTTAAAATAGAACAATCAACATTCCGTCTTTCAGATTATGTTATGGCTAGACTAACCGTGTTCTCTGCTCTAGAGTTATACTTGTATGGTGCTTTACATCAAGCATCCTGTGGAGTACTTCCTTCCTCAACTGTCACACCAGAATACAAACCACTTGAGGTCAGCACTACTGGCTCCTTCTTGCTCATGGTTTCTCTGTTTGTATATCCCACATAGACCATCAATGATCACTTGTAGAGTGTCAGGAAGGAAACTGAGGCACGACAACTTATAAGCCAATGGTATGGGACAGCAGATGAGTAGCAGAAGCAGAATTTAGAACCAGGTATAGGATTCTTAGCCCAGACTCTTCTGAAAATCAAATATGCTCCAGAAGTGGTAGACAATACTAAAAGTTACTAGAGTCCCCTGAAGCAACTCAACTTGTCAATATGGAAAGACTATGCGTAATCTTCTACTTAGCTTTATTTTGTTGCAAAGTTTAAAACTTCTTATATGCACACTTACTTAATCTAATTTTGTGATAGTGGAATGGATTTATTTATGCCACTTTTCTATTCTTAGATTATCTAGGTTCTGACTCCCTATTCCCAGTGTGTTTTTAATTCATGACTAACATTGTGACACATTAAATAAGCCTTATCCACAGGTGCGTTTTTTGTTGACAAGATGGAACAGCCAACTAGAACTCTTAGTATGTCCTTAATATCTACAACTGAACCTGACTGAGCAAAATTTGTCCTTTTCTATGACTAAGTCATTAGTCACTTTACTATGAACAAACTCTGGGGTCATAGCTATCATAGTACTTTCTTAGTCAAATGTCAGCATATCAAATTTATGTGTTTCCTAATGGAATACAGGCTTCTTAGTGTAAGAGACATCTTCTATAGATTTAATTAGTCTTGAGCTCCAGGCCAGTGCATTTCACATACTATGTATTCAGCATATTTGTTTTAAAAAATACTATTATGCTCTGAGAATGCAATTCAACAATCAAGCCCATATAATATCATTAGGTTTATCAGTTAACAATGTGACACTTTATCTTTCTAGGTGTTCCACTTAACGTGTATGTCTGTACCCTAAAGCCTCAATTTTGCAAAATGTTTCCTCTCAGCCTGAAGTGCAATCATCAACACTTCTTTGGTAGATAAATTTCCACCTCTCTGTTTCTTTCCACCTCAACCATTTATTAAAGATGATGCCACATATTATGGGGGAAAGTTGGAACATTTCTTCCGGGGGTGAGGAAAGTGACCAGGTAGAAGTATAAGAAAGTACCGCAGAGCCAATGTTCTTCAATGGTCAATTAGCTGAGTCTACAGTACTGAGAACTTAGGCATTCTTCACTAAGCTATCAGCATTGTATAGAAGTAGGACGTGACCTTATAAACTTCATAGTTTTCAGGAGATGTAAATAAGAAATTGATAGAATACAGATTAAACCCTAAGAAACTGGATTTGGAAACAGAAATCAAATTAGCCACTTTGGTACATAAGAGGAGGGTACAGTGCTAACACATAGCAATGAGACAGGGATTTTTGGAAATTGGGAATGATTAGAATATGAATAATTTTGAAGAACATGTAGGAAAAGTAATGGGTTCCCTCAAACAAAGAGATGGCAGAAATATAGATGTTAAATAATATTGTGATGGTTGAAGTTAGGAGCATGGTGGTATAAACATGATATCTACTCAGAGAATAACTGTGCCATCTTAAGCAAACAGTGGGTAGAGTTATGGTTGCTAAAAGCACTTCTGATGAGGCTTCAGAAGGGAAATGAGGATGGTGAAAGGAGATTATTATAATATAATTACAGAAAGCTTACCTAAATTGCATCCTACCATTTCTGAAGAAAGTGAAATTTGTAAGCAATGAATTTAGATACTTAGGAGATTCCTAAGTAGAATGTTAAAGATGAGTCCTGGTTTCTTGTTGCTTATAGCAGTACGAATACAAGAAGGAGGGTTTATTTTTGTTTGTTTGTTTGTTTGTTTGTTTGTTTAATGAAGAAAGCCATGTTCATCAGAAAGGAACCGGATTTGATGATTTGGAAAATTCTCAGCTTATCCAGATTTCAAAAAAAATGCTAAATTAGGAACTTATTAGGAAAGTAATAAGAGCCCAGGTGAAAGCCAAGCAAGGACTGTTATGTTAGTGATGCTGATAACCTGAATTCAGATTATCAAGTCACAGATGGGTAATCTTAAAGCTATTATATGCACTAGCTACTAGATATATCAGGACAGGAATGAGATGATTCAAGAGAGCCTCTTATTCATCCAAATCTTAGGTGTGAATCTTGAGCACTCTAGAGAACTTACAATTGTAGTCTGCATAATGTATTCTCGCAAAGATACCCATGTTTTAATTTTCAGACCTGTGAATATGTCCCTTTCTGTGGAAAAATTGATGTGCAGAAGGGCATAGCTAAGAATCCTGAAGTAGTAACAGTCTTCTTGATTATTTATAGGTCCCAGTGTGGGACCTTTACAGAAAATGGACATAGGGGTAACAGAGCATGAGATAATACAATATAGGGTGTACATATAGGTATTGCATATATATGACTTACACAGTTATACCATAAATCTCTGAATTGATGAGACCTGGAGGATATTCTGTATCTGAGTTGATGTTGAAATGGGTTGAGACTTCTATTACTGTTGAGACAGGGTGACTTTATGTAGACTCTTTCCTTCTTTATATTTTCCTTTTTTTTATTCCAAGTGGCAACTGCAAAAGACAAGCAGGTAAGTTTCCCCTATAAGCTTGATAAGGAACTGGTCCTGACAATATTTCAGTTTTAACCTTGTAACCTTCACTTAGACTTCATGGGATTTTGAGTCTGATTTACAAAGGGTAAAGACAGTTTCTTTATTATTATTATTTTATGTTTCTGTGTTTTAATGAATGTAATGAATGACCTACAAAAAATTGAAGAATTTATCTCAATATTTTTATTCACAGTTACTAAAGTGGATACTATTACCACAGGCAGTGTCATTTTTGAATTCCTAGATATCACAGAATTCTAAGTAGCATACAGTTATTAAATAAATATGTACTAACTTGGAATAAACATACCTGTGCGTGTGTGTGTGTGTGTGTGTGTGTGTGTGTAGCTAAAGTCACAACTATAGCCAGTGTTGTATTATGTTAGCTAAATATTTAGAAAATCAGCTTAGGAGCATTGACCTAACTCTACTTATTTACATAAGATAACATTCATATTTAAGTTCTCCCTTGCTCACTTCTCAGGTGGTAAGAATGGTTAATAAAACATTATCCATCTACTGTAACCATTTGTTGGTTTTGCAATTTAAAACATCACACAAATTGACACTTAAGTGAGGAAACTGTTTTCTTACCTCAAATGAATGACCTTAATGTTCATCATTCAAATGTCGGAATGCTTCCTCCCTAAGCCAGCAATGTCTTTTAAATGTGTTATATATTATGGAAATGAAGTATGGGAGAATATCCTATACACACATTTTAAATACAGTCTTTAAGTTCATAGATACTTTACCTTGAAATTTTCCACTGCTATCCTTTTTTTCTACAAAACGAATCCAAACCATCTCTGATTTTATGTATTCCAGAAGGTCATGGTTATTTCAGATCCTGCCTGGATCCTCTCTCTTTAGATTACAAAACTGACAGGATTTATTCTGGAATTCATGAAACTATTCAGTCTTTGTTTTTCATTCCAAAATAATGAGGTCGTAAGGAACACAGTACAGAGCAGACCTCTGTTCGTGGTCACTCCTTGAGAAAGGCCAGTCTTTCTACCAAGCAATTCATCATCAATCTGAGAAAGTGTTTCTTAAACTAGATAATGGAGATACAAGTGCTTGCATAATATAAAGCAAATATATCACCCCATATCATCAGGGAGAAATAATTACAACCAATGTTATAAATATGTAATAAGGAACTCACATCTTGTTCCAGTATTTTAGACTACAACCATATGACAACTACTTTGTTTCAGATTAAATGGTCTAAAGGATATCCATGTGGCCTTAAAGAATGGCCAATAGTTCTCTTTCTGGCCCAGCATTTACCAATGTGGTCTATCCTTACTCCTCAAGAAACTATGTACAATCTATCAGTCTTTAATATGTTGACCTTGAAATAAGGGGTAGAGATTTTGGTTTAGCTTTTATTGTCTTAAGTATTTTTGAAGGATCTCCATAAGTAAGGAAACCAAGGTTTCATATTCTGCCTAACATAGGGTTTCACAGTACACAAACTCTTCAGGCAGAGAGAAACGAACATTTAAAATGTATCTCAAGAACAAGGCTAATACAGAATCAGCACCACTGTTTCAGAAAGCTATTTCCTTTCTATAAAACAAAAAGCAAACTTTGTATGTTTGTTTGTTTGTTTGTTTTTCTGAAACAGGTTCTAATAAACCCAATGTAGCCAACATGGCTTTTGAGCTTCTGATCTTACTGACATAGTCTTCCACGTGTTGAGATTATAGACATGAACTACTGTACCTATTTGACTGAAGAGTGACTTCACATCCTTCATGGCCAGTCTAAAGGACTCTTTCCCACCACCAGAGAAATCTTATTATAAGCCTCCATCTGTACTCATTCTTTGAACAGACTACCTCATTATAAAACAAAGAAGCAGACAGTGGCTTCCTGGTTCTATGGTTGTCCAGGTGCTATTCATCTGCTTATAACACAAGGGCCCCAGAGAATAGGTATTGTGTTCATTCTTTCTCTAAGTGAACACAGTGTCTATGAAGTGGTTATTCAAGTACTGAAACAGAAACAAAATGAGTTCTCTACTGCCTCCGCTGTCTAAGCACGTCTTTGACATGAACAGTTCTCATTACGTGGGCATATAAGTATTCCATAAGTCCTCACACACTCAATCGCCTACAAACTATGCAACTAAAGCAAACAAACTGTCTCAAGCATTCATATACTGGGAGAAATTATTTTTTCTCCTTCCACTCCTTATGGCACTCCATGTCTTTAAAGATACATCTGCTGCCTTTCTACTTTAAGAAGTGATTTGTGAATGTCCACCTTATACAGAGTCTTTTAACTCATAAGGGTATTATAATGATTAATACTTAGGGATCAAATGGCACTCGCTGCCATTCTTTTGATATGATTTATCCAGCTGGAAAGTCTGTTGTATCTATTATTTCATTCACGAAATTTTGTTTTCTATCTTAAAAATCTACTTCTTCCCTGAATACCGTGGCATATCACACAAATGTTGAATTGTCAGGAGAAGAAATAATGAGTAGAAATCTTTTGGAGTGGTTAGGGCAGAGAGAGAGACACGATAAAGCTTGGATACTTACCTTTGCTGTTAAGGCCAGTCATCAATTCTTTCTATGTGTCTTTCTATGTTGAGAGGACAGAGACACACAACTTGATGCTGCTGCCCTCATTAGCCTGAGAAGTTTCCCTAGGCTCAGGCCAAACTGGAATTCATGGATTCAATGATGTAAAGGATTTCAAGACTGGTCAGTTTAGTGAAACAGATGGTGATTTTGAAGTACTGATGTTTTAATATAGACTTGAGTATTATGGTTTAAAGAAGGAGGGATAAGAAGACAGCAAGGCAAACATTCAGTTGGGGGTTATATGCTTTCCTATGACACAAAGTAGAACAAAGTGAAATGTACCAAGCATAGACATGGGCTTCTCCAAGAGACAGTAAGCAATTAACAATCTTAGTGCTGGCCATGTATTTCAGCTTAACGGTTCTCATGATACATCTCAAATGGTTGCTATGAACTCTTTATCCCTCTGTCTTGATAAGAGTGATAGGAGGTGGTTTCAAAGATGCTTTAGATGAAATTGTAATCCAATAAAATAAAACCAGAATCCACTAGTGTTTTCCAATGGAAACTTCCCAATGGTTAGTACATTCTCTCTCTCTCTCTCTCTCTCTCTCTCTCTCTCTCTCTCTCTCTCTCTCTCTCTCTCTCTCTCTCCCTCCCTCCCTCCCTCCCTCCCTCCCTCCCTCCTCCTCCCCCTCCCTCTATCTCTCTAGGGGTTTCTGGTGCGATTCCTAGAAAAGTGTGGGTTCATGGCCAAGAAAAGAGAATAGCCCCAGGAAGTCAGTCAATTGCACTGGAATCCATTTTTACGTCATTAGCAAGGCCTTCAACTGGATTACAGGATGAGGGGCTTCTTTCTCTTTTTCCGGTTCCTAAGATTTTTTTTTCTGCCCTTCAATCCTGCTTCACTTTCTGCAACTGTTCTGATACAGGGGGTACCCTGGTTGCTGATGGCAACCTGCATTTGTGACACAAGAACTGCACAAAGCTTATTTTCTCTAGGGAGAAAGATTGTACACGGTCTATTTTTCCTTTGATGGTCCCATGGGCACAGCACCAGATTGCCATGCATATTGAGTCTTTTCTCATCCCATCGAGACATCACAGCTGCCCCCTCAGAGCGTAGGTGGAGGGACAAATGGATGCTCACAGTACTGCTCTTGGCTCAACTCCCATGACGCTCCGAGCCTTTTCTATTTGCTCATTCTAGGCTTGAGAAATGAAAATGACCTCAGAGGACCTTCTAGAGGTCTGAGAGAAAAGGCTTGACAAACAGGTGAGTTAGAAACCAACTCAGTAATCTCACTGCAGTTTGGAAACTCCTCGTCTGGAACCAGGGCTGTGGAACAAAGGCTAGAAAGAGAACGTTGGGGTTGACCTTGAGATGGAAGGAGATGGACGCATTTGAATGTAATTAATAAACTTCAGTGGTCTTAATGAAGGGATTACATTGTCTGGAACTTCTTCCATAGATGCTGTGCTAACTCATAAGTCCTGAGATGGGGTGGATGAGTTCTGGGCTCACACCGCACTCTGTGCCACATGCAGACTGTACACTGTGACTTCTCATTCACTGCATTTGAAGGTCAAAATCAGAAACAGAGAAAGGGGACATGGTGACAAGCAGGGGATGACTGAGATGATTAGAGATCAAATCTTTAGAAGTTGCATGTGGGTAGTTTTATCTCCATCAGAAAAGGACCTTTGACAGTCCATGGAATTCTTCCATTCATTCTCCTCCTATGAAAATCTACAAACGTATTTGTCCAGAAAAGTATCCACTCAGTCGAGCACTGTTCCCTTGGCTCATACTGGCCGTTAATCTGTATCTAAACATATAAATTAAGTTTACGAGTATCTGTTGGGGTTTTGGAGCTGTTAAACACAAATGGAGTAAGCATATGAATTTTTGATGGAGTTTTAGAAACCTTTTCCATCTTTCTTCACTATTTTGTGTGCACACAGACACACATGTGTCTATGCACGGCATCCATAGTTCACATGGTTGGCTTGTGTGGGAAATCCCTGGAGAGAACACCCTGTGACTGAGCCTCTAAACCCTCATGAGAGAACTAAACAAATGTACACTGGCATGTTCAGGGTTTCTCATGAAACATAATTTTTTTTTGTTTGTTTTTTCGAGACAGGGGTTTCTCTGTGTAGCCTTGGCTGTCCTGGAACTCACTCTGTAGACCAGGTTGGCCTCGAATTCATAGATCCACCTGCCTCTGCCTCCCAAGTGCTGAGATTAAAGGCGTGTGCCACCATGCCCAGCGCAAAACATAATTTTTAAGAAGAGAAAGCACTAAGATTACTAAGGAATTTAGAGGTAAATGAAGCAGAAGAGATTAAAGTTGCCAGTTTCTCAGTTTTCTACAACTGAGTCAATTCAAAAGAACTGTGACTAAGTCACATTTATTCCATCTGTTATGTCGCATGTCCATTACATCACATATCCATTACATTACATGACTACTACATCACATGGCTGGATTTGGTATGTCATTTTTATAGGACACATTGGCTTATGAGGATCTAGGAACACCTTTATGTCTAAGTATTCATTTTTCCTAGATTTCCTATGCTTTAATTTTGTCAGAAATGAATGCATGCACATAATTTATTTCATCTTAATCTTAATCTTAAAAGCAGTTGAGTTTAATTTTTATATGAAAGTACATACTGAATTATCTTCTCAAGTCTATGAATCATGTGGGTGAGTCCAGGAGACCTTGCTCTTAGCTTTCATACTCTGTCTCCTTGTGGCAGCCTCTTCCCAAGCATGCGCATCTGAAGCAGAGCCTCTCATCCTGCTAACTGCTTATCATCCTCCTTTTCTCTTTAAGGTTCTTCTATTCCAAATCAGGAAAGGCTAATGTAAAGGAAGAAAATGTCTTCTTTGTAGTGTTCAACAAAACCTATCTTTAGGAAATTATGACAAATATGAGGTATTCTAGCTAATGTTTACTGTTTGCACTATCTTCCCTTTTGCCCATTCCCCCTCAATTTTCTAGCACATACTTCAAAACACCATCCAAGAGTATGTGCCCAGAGTTAGCTAAGGCCTACAAGCTTAGCTACAAAAAAACTATCAGAACTTTCTTTTTACTTTTCTTTTCGTTTTAATTTATTCATTTTACATCTCAATAACTGTCCCCCTACCAGCCATCTCCTCCAACAACCTCTCTATCTATCTCCCCTCCCCTTCTTCTCCAACCTGTTGCAGCTCCTTCTCAGTGCCCCCCCCCCATCCTGGCACTTCAAGTCTCTGTGGGGCTGGGCATATCCTCTCCCATTGAGGCCAGACAAGACAGCTCAGCTAGAACATAGCCTACAGATAGGCAACAACTTTTGGGATGGCCCCTGCTCCAGCTCTTTGAGACCCACAGAAAGCTACACATCTGCTATGTTTGCATGTGGTGGGGTGTCTAAGTCCAGCCTGTGGATGCTCTTTGGTTGGTAGGATTTTCTTAGTGAAAACCTTCACAATCAAGTAATAGAGTCACAAAATTAAACACTGGTGGATTTAAATATATGAGGTGACCTTAAGGATTTGGATTTTCATTTTGCCAGGGAGGGACTGGTTCTATTTTATTCAGACTATGATAGAGAATCAGGGTAAAGAAAACAGAAACAGAATGGTTAATCTGGTATGAGAGAGAGCGTAGATGAAATGCTTACTGTCAAGATTTTGTTCATTGCTTGCTTATACTACATGGAGGCTCCTAGTCCTGGTATAATCTACAAATAACCCACTAAAGAATTCCAAAAGTAAAAATATACCTCTCTCCATAAGAGCTGGATAGCCTTTTTACCCCCATAAAGCTACAATAGCCTCACACATTTTTCCAACACATACTTTCTCTTGCGAAAGGTCTTCATTTAATCCTTTTTTCAAACACAGCAAGTGTTGCCTTTGAAAATGAAACCAAGGGGCTGATAATTATTCTTTTTTTTAATTGGATATTTTCTTTATTTACATTTCAAATGTTATCCCCTTTCCCGGTCCCCCCTCCGAAGATCACCCTCTCCCTATCCCCTCCCTCCTCCCCCTGCTCACCAACCCACCCACTCCTGCTTTCTGGCCCTGGCATTCCTCTACACTGGAGCATACATCCTTCAAAGGACAAAGGGCCTCTCCTCCCATTGATGTCCAACTAGGCCATCCTCTGCTGCATATGCAGCTGGAGCCATAAGTCCCACCATATGTGCTCTTAAGTTGCTGGTTTAGTCCCTGGGAGCTCTGCGGGGTACTGTCTAGTTCATATTGTTATTACTCCCATGGGGTTGCAAATTGTTCTTTATATAAACATGTGCTTTGTTAGTTCATTTAGTCCACAAACCACTGAAAGAATAGATTTTATTAGTTTTGCTGTTTAGTTTAGGATTTTTAAATGATGGTAGTAGCTATGTGAGGTCATACAGATAATTAGAATAGATTATGGTACACTCACACCCTCTAACTCACAAGAAAGAACACAATGAAAAATACACACATGGGGCGAGGGGTCCACATTTCCACACTTGAGACACTAGATCCTATTTAATTCACGTGATTACTGCAGGTGTGTTTTTTAAATGCCCCCATAAAATTGTTTTATTTTATAATATTTTTGAAATTATAATGTAATTTCATCACATCCTCCCTCCTCTTCCCTGCCTCTCACTGCTCTCTCTCAAATGTATGTCCTTTTTAAAAATTATTTTTCCTTCTATTCACAAAAAGTGTTCCTCCCACCTCTCATCAAAGAACCTTTTCATTGATAGAAATGAACACAACAAACAAACAAACAAAATAACAACAAAAAAGTCTCACAACTGATCCCAGTGAAGAGAACGAGTGATCACAACGTGGTACACTTTCCCATCTGATGCCATCTGCACCATCCCTGTACCTAAGGCTCAGGGGTCATTGTGGAAGAGGCAAGACTGTAAGAACCAGAGGAACAGGAAGTTTCCTATGAGGCTGTGTCTTCTAGAATTGTCCAAAAGGTCCCAACCATGAGGAAAAATGATTTTCTGACTTTAAAATCCTATTCAGGAGCTTGAAAGGAATTTAGGCACCTGACACTGTCTGAAAATTGGCTAGACATCTAAATTTGGTCTAAAATGAGCTGAAATTTCCATCTTTCCAGCTACCCATGTTACTTTGAGATGAATTACTTAACCAGGATGGGAGGTATGCAATTTTAAGGAACATTATTAGAATTCATTAGGCTCTGCACTAACTTCCCATTACAGTGTACCCTGCACAAACCCTGCAGAATCTCAGATCATTTACTCACCAGCCAGTGCAGTAATGCTGTGATAACAAGTTTTGCATTTCAATTTAACTTTTTTAATTTATCTCTTCTAGAAAGTGTCTACTTCTGGCTTAGCTTGGTTATTAGGGCATGAACTCTGTGTTATCAGGAAAATGTGTGCTTTCAGAGTCGGTGCTGATTTTGACTCCCTTTATGACATCAAGCACCATGTTCCAGACCAAGCATCTGAGGACTCACACTGATGCCTCTTTTGCTATTGATTTTCATGAATATAGTTTCCCAAGATGCCTCACAAGCTCTGTATCCAATTGACTAGAACATATATTGTCATCTTTTGTTTCATAAAATCTAGATATTGCATAAACTTAAAGTAGTATGCTTCTATTTTGTACTAGTAATGCTAAATATGAAAAAACACATTTGCAGACTATTACAAAATCAGAAACAGTACTCAAATATATACATTGATTCAGATGTGACTTCTTTACAATTTTATGACTAATATCAACCCACATTTATGCTGGTTCCCATGGCTAACCTGACATTTCTGAAAATTCCTATTCTATATTAATCTGTAGTATTACAAGGCAGGGCAAATTGTCTACCACCCAAGAATACCAAAGCTGAAATTAAAGCCGCCAATTTATTCTAGAGAAGTCAATCTGAGAAAATACATAGTGTTTATAGGGATGATATTGGAGTACTCAGTTCCAAATGGGGTTTCTTCAACAAACTCCTCCCATCAGAGCTAACAGACCTATGCAGAAATATTGTATGAGCCAAAGGTCATGGGAAATTCCAAGTAGAATGTTCTCCAAGCACAAGAGGATTGCACATGTATACTCAAAGAGACTGTGGCAGCATGCATGGGTCTGTACGTGTCCAAGTAGATGGGATCCCTATGGACAAAGACTTCCTTGTCTCCAACCAAAAAGCTATCTGAAATTATTACCCCCTTGTGAAGGAAAAATTATTCTTATCTAATGGAGTCTCACTGGGTATTTTAACCACAAACATCAGCTTAGGCTTCATGTCCATGAGTAGTTCTCCAATACAAAGTTAACGCCATGATATTTCCGTAAACTTTTTGTCTCATATGCCTTTATTTGGTATTTTTTTGTCTAATAGGTCTTTTTGCTCATGTGTTTTGGTTTCAGATTTTGTGATTTTGTGTGTTTGTGTCTTGTGAGGTTTTTTTTCTTTGTGTTCAGTTTGTTAAAGAGAAAGAAGAAATGGCATAGAGTTATGTGGAGAGGGTGGTATAGCATATCTGGGAGGAGTTGGGAGTGGGGATAAACATGACCCCATTATATCATATGAAAACAAATGTGGTTTTTTTTTTCAATTCAATGAAAAAAAACTGATCTAACTCGTATGCCAGTGTTCATAGCAATACTGCTCACCATAAGTAGAAAAGTAAAACTAAGTAAAAAATACCATCATGTGCTTGGGAAAATCACATATAGTTCATACAAATAAAAGATATTATACACCCATGAAAACAGATGAAATTCTGAAAAATTAAGGTACAACAACAAAGATGTACCTTAAGATACAAACTGCATAAAATAAACCAAAATCAACAAAACAGGGAGAAAAAGGAATGAAATTCTAACTGTACACAATATCCTGTTTACACAAATTCATAGAGGTAGAACACAGACAGGAGGCTACCAGATACTGAAGAAAGACAAAGTGAGGAATGAATAATTCATACATATAGAGTGCCTTTGTGGGATGACTGAGGAATTTAAATTGCAGTAGTGACTGTATAATAGGACCAATGTGATAAATATCACTGGATTGTATACTTAGAATGCTTCACGTGGCAATACCTTACCACAAATGAATAATATAACATACAAAGAAACTTTAAGTTTGCTTTTAGGTGGATTGTTTTGGATTTCAAAAGAACTGTTTAAAATGGACAAAAAGGATGGCTAATGCTGAAATGCTAGTCATCATCATCAAGAAAGAAATGAGAGGTGAGAAATCCCCAAGGTCTTCACAGAGAGGCTCACGTCAGACTTTGCTACCTGACCCAGTCACACCCCTGTATTGTCCCTGGGGTGGCTCCTGATTCTTCCCTCTTCCATGTTTCATATTTCTGTGGTGTTTCATTTTTACACTGCACTAAGGTCTCTTCTGAGAAGGTGCTCATGTGGCTAAGGTAGACCTAATCCCACCATTTGTTAAGTTTTAAGCTCCATTTGAGTTATCTATTGTTAAGAACTGAGGAACTGACTTGTCGTTGAACATTTTGTCTTTGAGGATGTGGTTGCATTTAAATGGATGTGACTGCCTTGCTTGCCTTTCTCTTCTGGTTCTTTAAACAGCAACTTAGATCACAGAGTTGACCACTGGATCTAAGCCTTAACAATATTTTAAGACTATTTCCAGAACTTTTTATGCTACCTCCAATTTAAATGTCCCTGGATCCTTGAAAGCCTCATAACTCCAGCTATTTTGTTCTCAAAGCAGAAAATAAGAAAAGAAACAAAAGAAAGAAAAGATTACAAATGATGATGCCTGTCTATTATCCCATCAACTCTGGAGACTAAATTAGTGGGAGACTAAATTGTATAATTTAATAATTTATATAATTCTCCAAAAACCCCAAAAGACAAAGGAGAGGACAAAAAATGCAGAGTTATTTTATTAAATCTAACTTTGCAGTTTTATATGTCTCAATTCAGACTTCATTCCACACTCTACATTCTTCAACAGTGCACTGTAATTTCTAAAGAAATCTTATGTCTTGAGAGTCTTCTTTGTCAACCTGTCTATAAAGGGTAACTGTGGGTCCATGTTCCACCTGCCTCAGGGCATGGTCACTTGGGAGATGAAGATGGGGAGTTTGATTGCGCTCATCTCATGCCTCCAAGGGGAGGCTGCTGTGCTGAGACACCACTCCAGAGTGGAAAAGACAGAGCTGGTTGGGAGTCCCCAGGTTTGCAACTAGACAGGCTGGGGTTGAGGAGTTCTCAGACTCTTGGACATCCACACACTGCTGGGAGTCTTGGAAGAGCAGTGAACAGAGTGGAGGTGGGGCTGAGGGCAGCATATAGCCCGGGGCTGGGGAGGAAAGGGGAGCTGCAGCTTGTCTCAGTGGTGATTGTCCTTAGCTTGACAGAGGCAGACTAGAAGCACAGTGAGGCCTTCTACAAGGGATTTAGCTGCGACTCTGTAGGCTAAGACCTTCTGTACTTTCCCCATATGGTGGTAGATGAAAGAGACAGTTCATATATATCCATATCATTTATTGGCTGTTCATGATGGAAAATGGATGCATACCATACCCACTTCTCAGGGTGCACTCAAGATTAAATACCTTTTTCAGGGAGGAATGTCTGGGAAGAGAACCTTATTGGCTAAGCCCTCAGGGCCTCTAGGTACCTCATTAGCATGAAGAACTCTGTCCTGGGCCTGGGTCACAGTTTCCTTATATGTGGGGAGTGTAGCACTGTGTTCGAGGCCAGGACTCTTGAAGGGAGCAGTGAGTCACCTAAGTGTCGGGTGTGTGCCCAGGGAGTCTCTGGGTCTCAACCTACTCTACCTTACCAAGATTCTTGGCATGGTTTTACATCCCACAGCTAACTACAATACTCTCAAAGTACTCCTTCATTGTTCAACTCTGGGTGTACTTTTCAGACTTCAGTAGAAGACCTAGAACTTCACACTAGTACAAAATCTACAACATTTCCCCTCTGACTTTAACAAAGGTACCTGGTCATAAAAGCTTGCTAGTCAATAAATGGGGAAGTGACTGTCAGTGGACTTGAGAGAGCTAAGCCTTCCAGGTCATTGTTAGTCCCTTCCTAGAGTGAGACTGTACATTCTGCATCCTTAGCAGTGCTCCTTCCATGCTGTTGTGTGACTGCTTGATAAATGTTTCCACTGTGTTAAGGATGAACAAAGTATTGTCCTCTGATAAGCATGGTTTCCTGCCGGCAGCATGTCAGAACTGTCTTAAAGGCTTAGATAACTCCATTTTTCCAGGTCAGAAATGCCCTCTGTCTTCTTTACTCACATGAACTCTTACCCAGTTGATGTGCTATTTAATATATATCTGGAAAGGAGAGGTGGGAGACTTAGCAATAGCATTCCTGTTAAAGGCAAGATCCCATAACTTTAAAAATCTTGTCTACTAATATAACCTTCAATCTTTGACATATTTGATACTAATAGGAAATCGATACAAGCTATTTAACCTTACAGTTTATTTGCTCACAAAAGTAGAGAGCTAAATTTGCACAGAGGCTATGAAGTATTAAATTACCCACATTAAATTTAGACAGCATAAGGAAAGTCTCTCGGGGTCTACAGATTTTCGGTTTTGTGTGGATATTTCTATTTGACTCTGACGTCTGGCTGTTCAATTTAAGGTAACTATTTTTACATCATGGCATTTCCCCTGTATCATTTTATACCTATAAACCTCAATAAGACTACTGAGAGCTATTAATTGTTTCTATTAGTTGCAACAAGTCCTGAATCCATAAAAGTTAATACTAGGCACTTTTTGTATTATATATTAATAACTTGTATTAATGTATGTTGATTTCATACATTAACTATTTAGATTTAACTTTAGATGTTTGGTATATTTATTTGCTCCATTACTATGGAAAGTTTACGAACTCACCTTTAGCATAGGACTGCAGAGGACTCGCGGAAATCACCCTGCTTCCTGGGCTCTTCTAGATGCTGCAGTATGTTAGGAACATGGATATGGTACGCATGGTTTTGTCCTCAAAGAACTGACAGCTGAGTAGTGGGAGACAGACACATATATAGATCTGACTAGCAAAGAGAAAGGCACAGGAGCTATGAGAACATTTATGGCCTGGATTAATTCAGCTTGTGGGTTATGGGTGGCTGCTGGGTGGAACTAACAAGTAGAGATTGGATAGCAGAAGCAAACAGACCTTTCAGATCTTGACAGTGTGTGAAACTCCTACAGACAACTGCAAAGAGTCCCATCTCATGTGGAAGGCAGAGCTTGCTGGCACATGGAGAGGATTGCTCAGCCCCTGACGATTACCCATAGGCAGGCATAATGCCATCTCCATATCATTCCCATCACCAACCTTTTCAGGCCTGCTTAGAGAGCATTTGTCATAATCTAATCTTGTGACTTGAATGTCATACTGATGCATGCCGTTGACATCTTTTTTCTCTTTGGATTCATTATCCATTTGCACCAAGTGACGAAATGCGTAGAGCCCAGTAACATAGAGGAAGGAAAACATCTCAACTAACAGACTCATTACTTTAGAACCTAAGGAAATTGTACTCACTCCACCTATTCACCTACCCTCACTGCCATAGTGTGTGTGTGGGGGGGGGGGGATACTATTAACTGTAATCCCAATTCAAAAAGGAAAAGAAAAATGAAAGAAAGCAAAATCTCATAGATATTCCAGAAACAGACATATGTCACACTTAAAGTGAGTGATGGAGAACAGCTTAATAATTACTTATAGAGTATGGACCAAGTCTAACCTGGGGCAATGCATTGGCCTGCACTAAACGAAAAAGCAGTATTATTTACTTCCCCGAGTCCCTAGAATAGTAGTTGATATAGAGGAGAAATTAAATACATTTGAATTTCTGAATTTATACACCAACTTTTTATTTTGACACATTTCAAATACAAAAGAAAAGTTCTAAGTTCAATACAAGAAACCCATGAATATTTAATGTATTTTCAGATTTGCACTCTCTCTAACCCTCTTCTTCACTTGCTCTTGTTCATGCTTCCTGCTTATTTGTGTCCTGAATTTTTAATGTCTAATTCAGACAGCATGGCCATCAGAAGAATGTACTTCTGATGTCCTATGATTTTCATTTCTATGTCCTTGTTTTAGCTCCATTACTACCTTCTGTTCTTTCACAAGTGGTTTATTTTCTGGGCCATTGATACCTGATATGCGTAGTAATTCAGGTAGCACACAAACTTTCTTTTAGACTCATATCACTCAGTACCCAAGGCACAGTTCCTAAAACCAGTAGTGCTTTCCTCTGTTCTGTGCTACAGGAGTTGATGTATCTTACTGTTTTGTGCTTTCTTTCATGATACAGCAAGACTCTTAATTTTTTGTTTTTCGTCTCCTCATCATCAAATAAGCAAGAATTCTCTATCTGCATAAGAATGTTTCTACATGACGTTCCAGTCTATGGACTCTCGGAACCTTTCGCTATGATGCTCTGGTTTTAAAATTCTCAAACTGGGGATCGCATGTCAGATGTCCTGTACATCATACATTTACACTACAGTTCATAACAGTAGCAAAATTACAGTTAAGGAGATAGCAACAAAACCTTTTCATGGTTGGGAGTCACCACAGCATGAGGAACTGCATTAAAGCATTAGGAAGTTTGAGAACCACTCTGCTCAATATAGTACTAGGCACTCCTTGGTCTCAGCTTTCTCTTGAACTAAGGAATTCAGCCAGCTCCAGGACGGATTCCATATTTGGCTGTACTGGCTTGAAGGATTTCCTACTCAAATGGAACTGTGTTCTTCTATCCTTGGCGGTCTGATGGGCATGTATAAAGAGTAATTTTATCCTGTATCCTTGGGAACTTGGAGTGCTTATTTTAAACTATGTGGAGAAACCTAGATCTAAAAGGATACCTCACAGTATATAAGTGTGTCTAAAGCATGTCCTGAAAAAGTATCAATAATCTGTCATGAAATTAAAGTAACAAAGGTATTTAAGTATGTTATTAAATAAACTCATCCCTTTATCTGTAAATTGAAAAACCATATCAATAGCAACATGTTCCTAATAAAAACACAGTCTGAGTTTTCACCTTTGTCTAAACCCAGCAGTGAACTGAATAATGTCATGATGGCAGAAAACTAATGATCACTGTGACAGAGGCTGACAAAAATCCTCCTGAAATAGCCACTCTTTACTTCAAGAAGACACTCTGTCTTCAAGAAGACAGAAAAAAATGTGTTGTATGTAGACAACATGACTTTCCAAATGAAAGTATGTATTTCATAATTCTCCTCATAATAAAATATGACATAGGGTATGTGTTAAACAAAAGAGAACCAAAGGTATCATAATAAAATACCCAAAATGAATACATAAACCTGCATCCATTTTGCTCTTTTCTGCTGTGTGGAATATTAACATAATGGCTAGAGAGGAAGCAATTATCTTCACTATAATGTAGAAATCTCACATGTTCAAGATGGGACCTAGACAGGTCTGTGATAATTGTGTAAATGTCTTATCCATCGAGGAGTGCTGAGAATTAGTTTGCATTTAAGCAAGATAGAACTAAGCACCTGTGGTTTCTAAGCCATGCTCATTTTAGACTTAATGTCATTCTCAGCAAGAACTAATTCTAAAAGCATGCAGGATATTGGGAAATAATACAGATATGAAAAACAGTTTCTGCATTCTCAGAAGCTACTAAATATAGCACTAATATCATTTGACACATAGTTCACTTGTAAGTCTTCTGTGCACACAACTACTTTTATTTCTGGTGTGTGTGTGTGTGTGTGTGTGTGTGTGTGTGTGTGTACAAAGTACCCTCATTTTTTGATGGAACTGATCTTTATTGCAAAAATACATCACTTATCATCACTAATAGTTAATATCACATTCTAAATTTTTATTAAGAAGTTATGTATGTGTTTTGTAACAATACTAGATACCTTATAGTTTGTGTTACTAGAGAAAATAAAGTCCTTTGCATTCTATAGTATTTAAAATTATTTATAAATATTGTAATTAATAGGGTTTTTTTTTTCCAATTGTATCTGTTTTCTTGTGAATTTCTTTTTTTTTAATTAGGTATTTTCCTCAATTACATTTCCAATGCTATCCAAAAAGTCCCCAATACACCCCCCCAGTCCCCCACCCACCCACCCCCACCCCTTGGCCCTGGCATTCCCCTGTACTGGGGCATATAAAGTTGGCAAGTCCAACGGGCCTCTCTTTCCAGTGATGGCCGGCTAGGCCATCTTTTGAGACAAATGCAGGTAGAGTCAAGAGCTCTGGGGTACTGGTTAGTTCATAATAATGTTCCACCTATGGGGTTGCAGTTCCCTTTAGCTCCTTGGGTACTTTCTCTAGCTCCTCCATTGGGGGCCCTGTGATCCATCCAATAGCTGACTGTGAGCATCCACTTCTGTGTTTGCTAGGCCCCGGCATTGTCTCACAAGAGACAGCTATATCTGGGTCCTTTCAGCAAAATCTTGCCAGTGTATGCAATGGTGTCAGCGTTTGGAAGCTGATTATGGGATGGATCCCTGGATATGTCAGTCTTTAGATGGTCCATCCTTTCTTCACAGCTCCAAACTTTATCTCTGTAACTCTTTCCATGGGTGTTTTGTTCCCAATTCCAAGAAGGGGCACAGTGTCCACACTTTGGTCTTCGTTCTTCTTGAGTTTCATGCATTTAACAAATTGTCACACATTGCACCTCATACAATAATAGTGGGAGACTTCAACACACCACTTTCACCAATGGACAGATCATGGAAACAGAAACTAAACAGGGACACAGTGAAACTAACAGAAGTTATGGATCAAATGGATCTGGCAGATATCTACAGAACATTTTACCCTAAAACAAAAGGATACACCTTCTTCTCAGCACCTCATGGTACCTTCTCCAAAATTGACCACGTAATTGGGCACAAAACAGGACTCAACAGATACAAAAACATTGAAATTGTCCCATGCATCCTATCAGATCACCATGGACTAAGGCTGATCTTCAATAACAAAATAAATAATAGAAAGCCAACCTTCACGTGGAAACTGAACAACACTCTTCTCAATGATACCTTGGTCAAGGAAGGAATAAAGAAAGAAATTAAGGACTTTTTAGAGTTCAATGAAAATGAAGCCACAACATACCCAAACTTATGGGACGCAATGAAAGCATTTCTAAGAGGAAAACTCATAGCTCTGAGTGCCTCCAAAAGGAAACTAGAAAGAGCACACATTAGCAGCTTGACAACACACCTAAAAGCACTAGAACAAAAGGAAGCAAATTCACCCAAGAGGAGTAGACGGCAGGAAATAATCAAACTCAGGGGTGAAATCAACCAAGTGGAAACAAGAAAAACTATTCAAAGAATCAACCAATCAAGGAGCTGGTTCTTTGAGAAAATCAACAAGATAGATAAACCCTTAGCCAGACTCACTAGAGGGCACAGGGAAAGCATCCTAATTAACAAAATCAGAAATGAAAAAGGAGACATAACAACAGATCCTGAAGACATCCAAAACACCATCAGATCCTTCTACCAAAGGCTATACTCAACAAAACTGGAGAACCTGGATGAAATGGAGAAGTTCCTAGACAGATACCAGGTACCAAAGTTGAATCAAGATCAGGTTAATGATCTAAACAGCCCTATATCCCCCAAAGAAATAGAAGCAGTCATTAATAGTCTCCCAACCAAAAAAAGCCCAGGACCAGATGGGTTTAGTGCAGAGTTCTATCAGACCTTCAAAGAAGATCTAATCCCAGTTCTTCACAAACTATTCCACAAAATAGAAACAGAAGGTACTCTACCCAACTCATTCTATGAAGCCACAATTACTCTGATACCTAAACCACAAAAAGACCCAACAAAGATAGAAAACTTCAGACCAATATCCCTTATGAATATTGATGCAAAAATCCTCAATAAAGTTCTTGCTAACCGAATCCAAGAACACATCAAAACAATCATCCATCCTGACCAAGTAGGTTTCATCCCAGGGATGCAGGGATGGTTCAATATACGGAAATCCATCAACGTAATCCAGTATATAAACAAACTCAAAGACAAAAACCACATGGTCATCTCGTTAGATGCGGAAAAAGCATTTGACAAGATCCAACACCCATTCATGATAAAAGTCTTGGAAAGATCAGGAATTCAAGGCCCATACCTAAACATGATAAAAGCAATCTACAGCAAACCAGTAGCCAACATCAAAGTAAATGGTGAGAAGCTTGAAGTAATCCCTCTAAAATCAGGGACTAGACAAGGCTGTCCACTTTCTCCATACCTATTCAACATTGTACTTGAAGTCCTAGCCAGAGCAATTCGACAACAAAAGGAGATCAAAGGGATACAAATTGGAAAAGATGAAGTCAAAATATCACTTTTTGCAGATGATATGATAGTATATATAAGTGACCCTTAAAATTCCACCAGAGAACTCCTAAGCCTGATAAACAGCTTCGGTGAAGTAGCTGGATATAAAATTAACTCAAACAAATCAATGGCCTTTCTCTACACAAAGAATAAACAGGCTGAGAAAGAAATTAGGGAAACAACACCCTTCTCAATAGTCACAAATAATATAAAATATCTTGGCGTGACTCTAACTAAGGAAGTGAAAGATCTGTATAATAAAAACTTCAAGTCTCTGAAGAAAGAAATTATAGAAGATCTCAGAAGATGGAAAGATCTCCCATGCTCATGGATTGGCAGGATCAACATTGTAAAAATGGCTATCTTGCCAAAAGCAATCTACAGATTCAATGCAATCCCCATCAAAATTCCAAATGAATTCTTCAACGAATTAGAAAGTGCAATCTGCAAATTCATCTGGAATAACAAAAAACCTAGGATAGCAAAAACTCTTCTCAAGGATAAAAGAACCTCTGGTGGAATCACCATGCCGGACCTAAAGCTCTACTACAGAGCAATTGTGATAAAAACTGCATGGTACTGGTATAGTGACAGACAAATAGACCAATGGAATAGAATTGAAGACCCAGAAATGAACCCACACACCTACGGTCACTTGATCTTCGACAAGGGAGCTAAAAACATCCAGTGGAAGAAAGACAGCATTTTCAACAAATGGTGCTGGCACAACTGGTTGTTAACATGTAGAAGAATGCGAATCGATCCATTCCTATCTCCTTGTACTAAGGTCAAGTCTAAGTGGATCAAGGAACTTCACATAAAACCAGAGACACTGAAACTTATAGAGGAGAAAGTGGGGAAAAGCCTTGAAGATATGGGCACAGGGGAAAAATTCCTGAATCGAACAGTAATGGCTTGTGCTGTAAGATCGAGAATTGCAAGTGGGACCTCATGAAACTACAAAGCTTCTGCAAGGCTAAAGACACCATCAATAAGACAAAAGAACCACCAAAAGATTGGGAAAGGATCTTCACCTATCCTAAATCAGATAAGGGACTAATATCCAATATATATAAATAACTCAAGAAGGTGGACTCCAGAAAGTCAAATAACCCCATTAAAAAATGGGGCTCAGAACTGAACAAAGAATTCTCGCCTGAGGAATACCGAATGGCAGAGAAACACCTGAAAAAATGTTCAACATCCTTAATCATCAGGGAAATGCAAATCAAAACAACCCTGAGATTCCACCTCACACCAGTCAGAGTGGCTAAGATCAAAAATTCAGGTGACAGCAGTTGCTGGCGAGGATGTGGAGAAAGAGGAACACTCCTCCATTGTTGGTGGGATTGCAAGCTTGTACAACCACTCTGGAAATCAGTCTGGCGGTTCCTCAGAAAATTGGACATAGTACTACCGGAGGATCCAGCAATACCTCTCCTGGGCATATATCCAGAAGATGTCCCAACCGGTAAAAAGGACACATGTTCCACTATGTTCATAGCAGCCCTATTTATAATAGCCAGAAGCTGGAAAGAACCCAGATGTCCCTCAACAGAGGAATGGATACAGAAATTATGGTACATTTACACAATGGAGTACTACTCAGCTATTAAAAAGAATGAATTTATGAAATTCCTAGCCAAATGGATGGACCTGGAGGGCATCATCTTGAGTGAAGTAACACAATCACAAAAGAACTCACACAATATGTATTCACTGATAAGTGGATATTAGCCCAAAACTTAGGATACCCAAGATTTAAGATACAATTTGCTAAACGCATGAAACTCAAGAAGAATGAAGACCAAAGTGTGGACACTGTGCACCTTCTCAGAATTGGGAGCAAAACACCCAGGGAAGGAGTTACAGAGACAAAGTTCGTAGCGGTGATGAAAGGATGGACCATTTAGAGACTGCCGTATCCAGGGATCCATCCCATAATCAACTTCTAAACGCTGACACCATTGCATACACTAGCAAGATTTTGCTGAAAGGACCCAAATATAGCTGTCTCTTGTGAGACGATGCTGGGGCCTAGCAAACACAGGAGTGGATGTTCACAGTCAGCTATTGGATGTATCACAGCGCTCCCAATGGAGAAGCTAGAGAAAGTACCCAAGGAGCTAAAGGGATCTGCAACCCTATTGTTGGAACAACATGATGTACTAACTAGAACCCCGGAGCTCTTGTCTCTAGCTGCATATGTATCGAAAGATGGCCTAGTCAGCCATCAATGGAAAGAGAGGCCCATTGGACTTGCAAACTTTATATGCCCCAATATAGGGGAATGCCAGGGCCAAAAGAATGGGAATGGGTGGGTAGGGAAGTGGGGGGCGCTATGGGGGACTTTTGGGATAGCATTGGAAACGTAATTGAGGAAAATATGTAATAAAAATATTAAAAAAAAAAAAACAAATTGTATCTTATCTCTTGGGTATCCTAAGTTTTGGGGCTAATATCCACTTATCAGTGAGTACATATTGTGTGAGTTCCTTTGTGAATATATTACCTCACTCAGGATGATGCCCTCCAGATCCATCCATTTGCCTAGGAATTTCATAAATTCATTCCTTTTAATAGCTGAGTAGTACTCCATTGTGTAAATGTACCACATTTTCTGTATCCATTCCTCTGTTGAGGGGCATCTGGGTTTTTCCAGTTTCTGGCTATTATAAATAAGGCTGCTATGAACATAGTGGAGCATGTGTCCTTCTTACCGGTTGGAACATCTTCTGGATATATGCCCAGGAGAGGTATTGCTGGATCCTCTGGTAGTATTATATCCAATTTTCTGAGGAACCGCCAAACTGATTTCCAGAGTGGTTGTACCAGCTTGCAATCCCACCAACAATGAAGGAGTGTTCCTCTTTCTCCACATCCTTGCCAGCATCTGCTGTCACCTGAATTTTTGATCTTAGCCATTCTGACTGGTGTGAGGTGGAATCTCAGGGTTGTTTTGATTTGCATTTCCCTGATGATTAAGGATGTTGAACATTTTTTCAGGTGTTTCTCTGCCATTCGGTATTCCTCAGGTGAGAATTCTTTGTTCAGTTCTGAGCCCCATTTTTTAACGGGGTTATTTGATTTTCTGGAGTCCACCTTCTTGAGTTCCTTATATATATTGGATATTAGTCCCCTATCTGATTTAGGATAGGTAAAGATCCTTTCCCAATCTGTTGGTGGTCTTTTTGTCTTATTGATGGTGTCTTTTGCCTTGCAGAAGCTTTGCAACTTTATGAGGTCCCATTTATTGATTCTCGATCTTACAGCACAAGCCTTTGCTGTTCTATTCAGGAATTTTTCCCCTGTACCCATATCTTCGAGGCTTTTCCCTACTTTCTCCTCTATAAGTTTCAGTGTCTCTGGTTTTATGTGGAGTTCCTTAATCCACTTAGATTTGACCTTGATACAAGGAGATAGGAATGGATCAATTCGCATTCTTCTACATGATAACCGCCAGTTGTGCCAGCACCATTTGTTGAAAATGCTGTCTTTTTTACCACTGGATGGTTTTAGCTCCCTTGTCAAAGATCAAGTGACCATAGGTATGTGGGTTGATCTCAGGGTCTTCAATTCTGTTCCATTGGTCTACTTGTCTGTCGTTATACCAGTACCATGCAGTTTTTATCACAATTACTCTGTAGTACAGCTTTAGGTCAGGCATGGTGATTCCACCAGAGGTTCTTTTATCCTTGAGAAGAGTTTTTGCTATCCTAGGTTTTTTGTTGTTCCAGATGAATTTGCAGATTGCCCTTTCTAATTCATTGAAGAATTGAGTTGGAATTTTGATGGGGATTGCATTGAATCTGTAGATTGCTTTTGGTAAGATAGCCATTTTTACAATGTTGATCCTGCCAATCCATGAGCATGGGAGGTTTTTCCATCTTCTGAGATCTTTAATTTCTTTCTTCAGGGACTTGAAGTTCTTGTCATACAGATCTTTCACTTCCTTAGTTAGAGTCACATCAAGGTATTTTATATTGTTTGTGACTATTGAGAAGGGTGTTGTTTCCCTAATTTCCTTCTCTGCCTGTTTATCCTTTGTGTACATAAAAGGACAATGACTTGCTTGAGTTAATTTTATATGCAGCTACTTCACTGAAGCTATTTATCAGGCTTAGGAGTCCTCTGGTGGAATTTTTAGGGTCACTTATGTATACTATCATATCATCTGCAAAAAGCGATATTTTGACTTCTTCTTTTCAGATTTGTATCCCCTTGATCTCCTTTTGTTGTCTAATTGCTCTGGCTAGGACTTCTGGTACAATGTTGAATAGGTAGGGAGAGAGTGGGCAGTCTTGTCTAGTCCCTGATTTTAGTGGGATTGTTTCCAGCTTCTCACCATTTACTTTGATGTTGGCTACTGGTTTGCTGTATATTGCTTTTATCATGGTTAGGTATTGGCCTTGAATTCCTGATCTTTCTAAGACTTTTATCATGAATGGGTGTTGGATTTTGTCAAATGCTTTTTCAGCATCTAACGAGATGATCATGTGGTTTTTGTCTTTGAGTTTGTTTATATAATGGATTACATTGATGGATTTTGGTATATTGAACCATCCTTGCATCCCTGGGATGAAACCTACTTGGTCAGGATGGATGATTGTTTTGATGTGTTCTTGAATTCGGTTAGGGAGAACTTTATTGAGGATTTTTGCATCAATATTCATAAGGGATATTGGTCTGAAGTTTTCTATCTTTGTTGGGTCTTTATGTGGATTAGGTATCAGAGTAATTGTGGCTTCATAGAATGAGTTTGTTTATATACTGGATTACGTTGATGGATTTCCATATATTGAACCATCCCTGCATCCCTGGGATGAAACCTACTTGGTCAGGATGGATGATTGTTTTGATGTGTTCTTGGATTCGGTTAGCAAGAACTTTATTGAGGATTTTTGCATCAATATTCATAAGGGATATTGGTCTGAAGTTTTCTATCTTTGTTGGGTCTTTATGTGGATTAGGTATCAGAGTAATTGTGGCTTCATAGAATGAGTTGGGTAGAGTACCTTCTGATTCTATTTTGTGGAATAGTTTGTGAAGAACTGTGATTAGTTCTTCTTTGAAGGTTTGATAGAACTCTGCACTAAACCCATCTGGTCCTGGGCTTTTCTTGGTTGGGAGACTATTAATGACTGCTTCTATTTCTTTAGGAGATATGGGACTGTTTAGATCATTAACCTGATCTTGATTTAACTTTGGTTGCTGGTATCTGTCTAGAAACTTGTCCATTTCATCCAGGTTCTCCAGTTTTGTTGAGTATAGCCTTTTTTAGAAGGATTTGATGGTGTTTTGGATTTATTCAGGGTCTGTTGTTATGTCTCCCTTTTCATTTCTGATTTTGTTAATTAGAATACTTTCCCTATGCCCTCTAGTGAGTCTGGCTAAGGGTTTATCTATCTTGTTGATTTTCTCAAAGAACCAGCTCCTCGATTGGTTGATTCTTTGAATTGTTCTTCTTGTTTCCACTTGGTTGATTTCACCCCTGAGTTTGATTATTTCTTGCTGTCTACTCCTCTTGGGTGAATTTGCTCCCTTTTGTTCTAGAGCTTTTAGGTGTGTTGTCAAGCTGCTAATGTGTGCTCTCTCTAGTTTCTTTTTGGAGGCACTCAGAGCTATGAGTTTTCCTCTTAGAAATGCTTTTAATGTGTCCCATAAGTTTGGGTATTTTGTGGCTTCATTTTCATTGAACTCTAAAAAGTCCTTAATTTCTTTCTTTATTCCTTCCTTGACCAAGGTATCATTGAAAAGAGTGTTGTTTAGTTTCCACATGTGTGTTGGCTGTCTATTATTTATTTTGTTATTGAAGATCAGTCTTAGTCCATGGTGATCTGATAGGGTGCATGGGACAATTTCAATATTTTTGTATATGTTGAGGCTTGTTTTGTGACCAATTATGTGGTCAATTTTGGAGAAGGTACCGTGAGGTGCTGAGAAGAAGGTATATCCTTTTGTTTTAGGATAAAATGTTCTGTAGATATCTGTCAGATCCATTTGTTTCATAACCTCTGTTAGTTTCACTGTGTCCCTGTTTAGTTTCTGTTTCCATGATCTGTCCATTGGTGAAAGTGGTGTGTTGAAGTCTCCCACTATTATTGTGTGAGGTGCAATGTGTGCTTTGAGCTTTACTAAAGTATCTTTAATGAATGAGGCTGCCCTTGTATTTGGAGCATAGATATTCAGAATTGATAGTTCCTCTTGGAGGATTTTAACTTTGATGAGAATGAAGTACCCTTCCTTGACTTTTTTGATGACTTTGGGTTGGAAGTCAATCTTATCAGATATTAGAATGGCTACTCCAGCTTGTTTCTTCTTACCATTTGCTTGGAAAATTGTTTTCCAGCCTTTCATTCTGAGGTAGTGTCTATCTTTTTCTCTGAGATGAGTTTCCTGTAAGCAGCAAAATGTTGGGTCCTGTTTCTTTAGCCAGCCTGTTAGTCTATGTCTTTTTATTGGGGAGTTGAGTTTATTGATATTAAGAGATATTAGGGAGAAGTAATTGTTTCTTCCTTTTATTTTTGTTGTTAGAGTTGGTGTTCTGTTTTTGTGGCTGTCTTCTTTTAGGTTTGTTGAGGGATTACCTTCTTGCTATTTCTAGGACGTGGTTTCCGTCCTTGTATTGGTTTTTTTCTGTTATTATCCTTTGAAGTGCTGGATTCGTGGAAAGATAATGTGTGAATTTGGTTTTATCGTGGAATACTTTGGTTTCTCCATCTATGGCAATTGAGAGTTTGGCTGGGTATAGTAGCCTGGGCTGGAAATTGTGTTTTCTTAGTTTCTGTATAACATCTGTCCAGGCCCTTCTGGCTTTCATAGTCTCTGGTGAAAAATCCAGTGTAATTCTGATAGGTTTGCCTTTATATGTTTCTTGACCTTTTTCCCTTACTGCTTTTAGTATTCTATCTTTATTTAGTGCATTTGTTGTTCTGATTATTATGTGTCGGAAGGAATTTCTTTTCTGGTCCAGTCTATTTGGAGTTCTGTAAGCTTCTTGTATGTTCATGGGCATCTCTTTCTTTAGGTTTGGGAAGTTTTCTTCTATAATTTTGTTGAAGATATTTGCTGGTCCTTTGAGTTGAAAATCTTCATTCTCATCTACTCCTATTATCCCTTGGTTTGGTCTTCTCATTTTGTCCTGGATTTCCTGGATGTTTTGAGTTAGGATCTTTTTGGATTTTGTATTTTCTTTGATTGTCGTGCCGATGTTCTCTATGGAGTCTTCTGCACCTGAGATTCTCTCTTCCATCTCTTGTATTCTGTTGCTGATGCTCGAATCTATGGTTCCAGATTTCTTTCCTAGTGTTTCTATCTCTAGCGTTGCCTCAATTTGGGTTTTCTTCATTGTCTCTAATTCCCTTTTTAGGTCTTGGATTGTTTTATTCAATTCCATCACCTGTTTGGTCTGGTTTTCCTGCATTTCTTTAATGGATTTTTGTGCTTCCTCTTTAATGTCTTCTACCTGTTTAGCAGTGTTCTCCTGCAATTCTTTAAGGGATTTTTGTGCTTCCTCTTTAATGTCTTCTACCTGTTTAGCAGTTTTCTCCTGTATTTCTTTAAGTGTGTTATTAAAGTCCTTCTTGATGTCCTCTACCATCATCATGAGATATGCTTTTAGATCCGGGTCTAGCTTTTCCGGTGTGTTGGGGTGCCCTGGACTGGGCAAAGTGGGAGTGCTGGGTTCTGATGATGGTGAGTGGTCTTGGTTTCTGTTAGTAAGATTCTTACGTTTACCTTTCGCCATCTGGTAATCTCTGGGATTAGTTGTTATCGTTGTCACTGTTTAAAGATTGGAGCAGAAGCTGTGTTCCACTCACCAGAAGTCTTAAGATCCTGTGGCGGGTGTCGTGGGTAGCTGGCAGGTGTCAGCTGACCCTGTGCTCTAGCTAACCCGGTGCTGGTCCTAATTAATAGGTTTATCCTATTATTATCAACCTTATTAAACTCAAACTAATTCCAAAAGTTTGTTCTCAGATAAAAATTCCGTATATCAAGGACTCAGAAAGCATCTCTAGAAAATCATTTTTTCCCTTGAACAGAATCCAGTCCACATGCTAAGCTAAGTAGAGGAAGGTGAAAGTCAAAAGATACATAAATTAAAGAGTGTTCTCTGGGGTGGCAGAGATAGCTCAGCCATAACATAGTGAGTGAGAGAGAGAGAGAGAGAGAGAGAGAGAGAGAGAGAGAGAGAGAACACTCCTGAAAATTGGCCTACCACTTCCACTTGTGCATCCTGGTATACAAACACACACATACACACACACACACACAAACTTTAATTTTTATCTCATATATATATGAGATAAAAATTAAAGTTTGCCCTGAACCAGTCAAACACTAGTAGTACATTTGGACATTGAGTTTCTCTGTTATTATAAATTAAAAATCTGTATCTTTAGTGATGATCATTAATTTTTCTTTCCATTTGGCAACAATTTCAATAAATGGATCTGTTTCATTCATGGAACCTACACAGGTCAATGCAGTAGGCCCTGGCAGTAATAAGCCATACCAGATGAGAAATTCACACTGGATTTATACCCTCCAAAATGGTCATAGCTTAGCAATGAATGATACCTCTTCTCAAGCCACCTCAGTCCAATTCAGAATGCATGCCATGGTTTCTCTCAAATTATTCACACAGGAGGTTTGAAATGGCATAAATTATTTCAAGTGCTTAATGCCACATTCTGTGAAATCTGCTACTTTAAATGAACGGCTAGTGTGTTTGTCTGCTGTTGACAGATGGGAGTGGAGTGGAATCCATTAGTCACAAAGAAAAATAGATCCTTCAAGTTACAAAACAGGAAATAATACAAAGACTAGATCATGAATAAATATGCCCTTTTCAGAGGAAAGGTCAAAAAAAAAGAACACGCTGGATTTCATGAGAATTTTTTTCCTTTTACAAATAATTTAGTATAAGTGGTTCAATCAATTTTTTTGTCCTTCAATTCAATCAAAGTTCCTTATACTACCCCAAAGTAGTGTTAATTTAGTTTTCTCTCTTGGATGCTCAAAGCATGAGGAAGCTAGGGTGTCCTTTGGCCATGTAAAATGACACACTCTTATTCTCTGGTTTTTTTTTATAAGTGAAAATATAACCAGCTATATCACTCCTGGGCATATACCCAAAAGATGCTCCAACATATAACAAGGACACATATTCCACTATGTTCATAGCAGCCTGATTTATAATACCCAGAAACTGGAAACAACCCAGATGCCCCTCAATAGAGGAATGGATACAGATAATGTGGTACATTTACACAGTAGAGTACTACTCAGCTATTAAAAACAATGACTTGATAAATTACTCAGACAAACGGATGAAACTAGAAAATATCATCCTGAGTGAGGTAACCCAGTCACAAAAGAACACACATGGTATGTACTCACTGGTAAGTGGTTCTTAGGAAAAAAGCTCAGAATACCCATGATACAGCTTACAGACCATAGGAAGCTCAAGAAGAAGGAAGACCAAAGTATGAGTGATTCAGTCTTTCTTAGAAGGGGGAACAAAATAATCATGAGAGGTAGTGGGAGGGAGGGACCTTAGAGGGAGAGGGAGGGAAAGGGGGTGACAGGATCAGGTGTAGGAGGAGAGAGGGGTAAAGTACAGAGGGTCACGAAATTGAACAGAGGTGTGTAGCAGTGGGAGGGGCAGGGAACTGGGGAAGCCACTAGAAAGTCCCAAATGCCAGGAAAGCAAGAGGCTCCCAGGACCCAATGGGGGATAACATTAGCTGAAATACCCAACAAAGGGGAGATAGAACCTGTAGAGATCATACCTTGAGGAACGGGGCTACCCACCCATATCAAAAATAATAAACCCAGAATTGTTCCCATCTAAAGGAAATACAGGGACAAAGTGTAGAGCAGAGACTGAAGGAAAAGCCATCCAGATATTGCCCCACCTGGGGATCCATTCCATATACAGACACCAAACCCAGACAATGTTGCTCATGCCAAGAAGCGCTTGCTGACAGGAGCCTGGTATGGCTGTCCACTGAGAGGCTCTGCCAGAACCTGACCAATACAGATGCAGATGCTCACAGCCAACCATCAAACTGAGCTCGGAGACCCCAGTGGAGGAGTTAGGAGAAGGACTGAAGGATTAGAAGGGGTTTGTAATTCCATAGGAAGAATAACAATATCAACCAACCAGACAGCCCAGAGCTCCCAGAGACAAAACTACCAACCAAAGAGTGCACATGAAGGGACTCATGACTCCAGCTGCTTATGTAGCAGAGGATTGCCTTATCTGATGTCAGTTGGGGGGGGGGGAACTCTTGGTCCTGTGGAAATTTGATGCCCCAACCTAGGGGAATGTTAGGGCACTGAGGAAAGAGTAGGTGGGTGGGTGGGAACGCTCCCTCATAGAAGCTGGGGGTGGGGGTGGGATAGGGAGTTTGCAGAGGGGAAACCTGAAAGGGGGATAACATTTGAAATGTAAATAAATAAAATAACCAATAAAAAAGTGATAGTATATAATATAAAAGTAGTTATCACAAATTTAAAGCAGAACCCCTGGGATTAAAAGCAGTGACATTGACAGACTACAGGAATGCCTCTTTGAGTCTCATGAAGCATCAAGACACTACAATATGATACTATTTGCTATCGTTTTGATACATATAAATAATTTACTCTAATATATACTATGGCCAGATTAACATTTGAACCAAGAACAAAAATAAAAAAAATCACTCATAGATTTCTGATGAGAGAAATTTAAAAGGCAAACAGACGTAAGATAGCCACTCTTAGTAATTGAGTTGTGCATACTTATACTGATCTGATTGATTAAAAAAAAAAACTCTAATAATATATTCACTACTGGAGCTTCCATATATCACAGTAGGGAATATTCATAGAGTAAAAGTGCTTTGAAAAGCAACTAGGTCACAGCTAATAAATGAAATGTATGCATTCTTCAATACAAAGGTTGTATTCTCATATGTTTTTAAAAGAAATTTGAATATATGCTTATTATTGCATTGTTTTAACAGTGAAAAAAGGGCAAAAATGACTTAAATATATATCACTAAGAGAACAGAAAAACATGTAGTCATGCCAAGGAACACTGTTGTAGAGACATAAGATTTACATGGATCTACATGCATGTAGGGTTTTTTTTTTATTTATTACTTTGTGCAGTAAGACAGCTGCTAAGAATATATACCTCAGTAATAAAGGCATTTGTATTTTTTTTAATCTTTTGAGATCATGATATAGTTACATTATATCCTTCTTTCCTTTCCAGCGTACAAATTCTTCCATTTAGCCTCCTTTCTCTTAATCAAATTCATGCTCTTTTTCTTTAATTGTTTTTACAATGAACTTATAAATACAACATGATCCACTTGTACTGTGTTACTTCTGTGTATGTTTCCAGGGCTGACCATTTGGTATTATGGAGAAAAACTCCTTACCTGTTACATTGTCTAGAATTGTGTATGGCTAATATAGATTAAAATGAGAATAACAATAATGTATTATTTTAGTTTAAAATATTATAGTGTTAATAGCAGAACCATTCATTCAGTTAAGGTCTGAATTTTCAGTTGATAGACATCTAGAAAATTAAAAGATGTCAAGGGGTGAGAAGGAGAAGTCATTCTTATGCCCCATTGACTAGCTTACTCTACTCTCTACTTGATACACAATTTAGAAGTAACTCTTAGTAGGGGTGGAGAAGAAATAGTGGTGAGGACATTTTATGTCCTAGGCAAGTGCTTTAGCACCAAGTAACATCCCACCCCTAAACAAACAATACTTCAACATCAGATCTCACAAGTTAGCCTCAATTATCTAATAAAGTTATAGAAGGGGTTCCTATGCCTTCGTCACATCCCCACTTCCTTTCTTGGTTCACAGACATTACTCCTGCTTCCCTTATGTTATCAAGAAGGTTTAATTATGTTTTAATGATGTAGAGTGAGTAAATTATTCTAGAATTTATGCCCAATGAAAGACAAAACTCTGCTCTTGTATCTTGCACTGTACCCAAGTCTACAAGACTCAAGTATCCCAAACACAATGTGTGGCTTCTGTATCAGGGTGGAGCACACAAACAAATATTCAGGACTTTGATTAATTTCATATTTATGTTGCAACTTCCCCACGTCTTGGAGTGTAATCTAAGTAAACTCTCTCCATCGCAGTTTTCTTCCCAGCTCATGATGTTTCACCACAGCAATAGTAACCCTAACTAAGACAGAAATTGGTACCAGGATAGTACGGTATTGCTGTGCCTGACCTGATGATGTCGTTTTAGGAAGAACTGTGGAAGGACTTTGGAATTTGGGGCTAAAAAAATATTAAGAGTTGAGAGTTCAGTAGGCTGCTCTGAAGAAGCTTGAAAGATAAGAATGTTGAATTAGTACAGATGATAGAGTTCTGATTTGCAGAGTTTCAGAAGGAAGCCAAGATTCTACTGGGCCATTTGAGTGAAGAATCTAGTATTTGATCAGCAGGAGCTAATGCACAGGCTGATCAGAAGCACTGGAGTAAAACCTTTGCTTTGCTGGGATAAATAAATAAATAAATGCTGGGCAGCTAGGCATGAAGAGTTGGCTGAGACAAAGATGAGATCAGCATCATTGAGATAAAGTCTTCTGGGAAATGTTTCCTCAGAGTGAGCACTAGAAGAGTCAACCAAGGTTGTACCTTGTGCAGACAGCAGAACATGGTCATATAAAAGTCACCATGATGATACCAACTTTGAAGACTTGAAGGGGTTATGGAGAGCAGCTGAGGCTTGGTGCTAAGTAGTAGGGTTGGAGACCCTAAAGAGGGTCTAGGGGACACTAATGGTGGAAGTGCACTCTAGTTACAGCAAGAGACCCCAGCATTTTGGAGATGCCAATATTATGAGATGACCAAGAAGAAAAGAAGCAATGATAGAGTGAAACAAGCTAGAGTCTAGAAGACTAGATCTGTATCCTATCGAGAACAAAGACAGAGAAATGACCCAAGCCCCTTGGGGACTCCCAGAGATCATGAATGATCCTAGACATGGGACATTGAGTTATTTACACGGTTCGAGCTTTGCTTTGATCTGATTGAGGCTGTGCCCTGGTTCTTCCTTCATGAAGTAAGAAAATATTTAACCTATTTATTTTTATTTTATAGGAGTCCACAGTTAAGAACTTTGTTTAAAAAAAGAGACTGAAGTTTTGATGCATTTGAATTTGTGAGGCTAGGTGTACTGGCTGGTTTTGTGTGTCAACTTGACACAAGCTAGAGTTATCACAGAGAAATGGGCCTCTTGAGGGAATGCCTCCATAAAACTAAGCTGCATGACATTTTCTCAATTAGTGACCAAGTGTGGGAGGGCCCATTCTGGGTGATGCCATCCCTGGGATGGTAGTCTTGGGATCTATAAGAAAGTAAGCTGAACAAGTCAGGGGAAACAATCCAGTGAGCAGCACCCCTCCATGGCCTCTGGGTCAGCTCCTGCCTCCAAATTCCTGCCCTGTGTGAGTTCTACTCCTGACTTCCTTTGGTGGTGAACAGCAATGTGGAAGAGTAAGCTGAATAAACCCTTTCCTTCCCAACTTGCTTCTTGGTCATGATGTTTTGTGCGGGAATACAAACCCTGACTAAGACACTGAGGGACTTTAAGGTTTCTAAACTTTTTATATTAAGATGTCTTTGGTAATGTGTGACCTTGAGATAAGCAAGAAAGAAAAAGCTGTTGCTTAGCAGTGATGTGTTCGTGTCTCAATTTCACAAAGGGCCATAGGCTATTTTTATGTCAGTTTGACACAAGCTAGAGTCATCAGAGAGGATAAAGCAGGCCAGTAAGTAGCACACCTCCATGGCCCTTGCATCAGCTCCCACCTCCAGGTTCCTGCCCTGCTGGAGTTCCTGTCCTGACTTCCTCCAGTGATGAACAGTGATGTGGAAGTAGCCAAATAAACCATTTCCTCCCTCATTTGCTTTTTGTCCTGGTGTCTTATCACAGAGCTAGTTGCTCTGACTAAGACATTAATCATACCTGGAAATTACCTTATTTTCAAAATTAAAAACTAGGATAAGCTTTCTGACTTAAGCCCTAGACTATATAGTTTTATTTCTTTGCTTCTTGTTCCTACTGAATCTGTTTCTAATCCCTGATACCTTTTTTAAGGGATCGTCTTCAATTCTTTCAGGCTACCACCTTGGTCCAAGAATTACTCTCCTTGCCCAAATTAGGTCTTCTCAACAAGCATTTAAACTGCTCATACATGGAGTTAAGAATTCTTTATATTTTTAAATTTCTCCCTGACCATCTGTCCAGTCACTTACTCTGATCTAATACAAATGTATTGCATTGTTCAACTTCCACTGCCCTCAAACACAATCCATGTTCAATTGATGCCTCTTCAAGATGATTTTTTTTCCTGAACACGCGTCCTCAGTTATTAGTCTTCTTCATCCAACATTTCCTGTGTTTTTAGATGCCTCTGAAAACTTGTCCTTTCATTCTTAAATTCCTGAAATGGATTCTTTAAAGATTTTGTCATCATCCACAGAGTGTTTCCTTCACATACTTTCCCAGGTCTCATTGTCTCCTATACTCCATTCTGCCTGTTTTTTTCCAGTCTAGTCAAGGCATCATTACAGCTTCTTACTTGATTCTCTAATTGATCCAGTTTTGTAATGCCATCTTTAATCAAAATCTCATAATTGTCTCTCTACAGCTAGATCCAAAATATACACCCAAGATTAGGTTCAGGAGAACCTAGTCACCAAGCCCCTCTTGTGAGTTTCTACCTGGGACCAGATCTGAAAGTCCTACTAAAACCTCTGTCTTTAGAACTACAGTTTATGACCCTAACTTGGTCTTTTCAAATAAACAAAACTAAAAACTTCTTCTTTTTCTGTGATTCATGTGTGCTTCAACTCACTCTACAATGCTATGAATTAGAAATCCCCAGTGTCTGTAGAACTGTGATCCTCTTCGAAGGTCTAGATGCTCTTTTAACCTATAAGCTTTCCATTGGGATAGTGTTATCCCTTCTTTTAGCATTCCCTTGTAGCTTATTCTCTGCCAGTTAAATCTGATCCAATTTCTGCCAAACAGAACTTTTGATCATAGCCTAGCTCTGAAGTTATCAATTGTCTATCCTGGCTTCAAGGAGGACATGAAATGGTCAGTAAATGGTAGTTTTTATACATTTGATACCAGGACTGCATGAAGTCCTCATCATATAGGCGTGTGTGTGTGTGTGTGTGTGTGTGTGTGTGTGTGTGTGTGTGTGTGTGCAATATATGTATGCTTCTAAAATTCCCCAAACTTCCTCTCCAACATCATATTTTCTCATTATTTTAATTAAATAAATCTTATTTTCCTCATTTGTCCTATCAGAATACTATCTAAAATTCAGTATAATCATTTCTTCAAAGGTGTATTATAATTTTACTAGACAAATAAATTTCTCAGTTTTTGCCTCTAGGAAATTGTATGTAAATTCAAGCCTAAATAACACTTTTCTAGCACATATATTTTCTTCTACAAAACACAGCCTTATGGTAGCTAGAAACACTAACTAGGATTCAAGCCTTGTGCTTGAGGTTTTATTGAAAGATATTTTGCCAACAAAAATGTGTAAGTCTAACCACTTGGTGTTGAATAACCACATATACTTGGTATTGGATAACTACTATAGGACACATCCTGGGGAGAACCAGTTATTCCTGTCAACAATCATTAACTACCTCCACTTCTTCATTTAGTGATGGTTATCTCACATAGCAAGTCCACAAAACATATGCAATACAAGCAACATGTAATGAATTCAGCAGGTTATATTTATATATTTATTTACATTATGTGTAACTGTAATTATTAAAGAAAAAGATGACAGGAGTTTGAGGGGACAGGGGAAGATATAAAGGGAGGAAAAAGAGTAGGAAAAGTAGGTAATTATATTTTAATTAAATAGTTAAAAACAATGTTTTCTTCTATGTAAAATATTATGTAAGAAGTATGACTAAGTATACTAGGCAATATAATCTTTACAGTATAAACTGAAATTAGAAAATAGAACATCATCTTTCAACTTCACTAGGTACATACATAACTAAATTTAAATTTTTCTTAGCTCTGCACTTATCTATGTTTAATCATAAAATAGCTAGTTTTCTTGGGGATTTGCAAATGAATTTTATCAAGTAGGTAAATTAGCAAAAATGGAATCTATAAATAATGAAATTGGCTGTATGTTCTTCTTTGATATATTGTCCTAGAAGCAGTTCCCAATAAATCTTGCTTGCCTGAATCTATAGCCTTAGGAAATTTCTCACATTTTGGATTTGGCCATGTGGCATATTTCAACCAATAAAACAAATAATTGCATTATTTAGCAAAAAATAAAAATTACTAAAAAGAAGTTGTACCTTAAAGAATCAGGAGCTTCCAGACTGGAGGACCATGACCTGGAAGACAACTGGTGTCTATCATTGTTCTGGTTTCTTGTTTTGTTGTTATGATAAAATTCTCTAAACAAAAGCAAGTTCGGGAGGGAAAGGTTTGGTCCACCTTACATGTACAAATCACAGTCCACCAATGAGGAAAGTCCAAACTGAAACTCAATCAGAAACTATAGAAAAATACTGCTAGCTGGCTTTTTCTAAGGCTCATTCCTAGATAGCTTTCTTCCTAGGGATGATGCCACCCACAGTGGGCTGGATTTCCAGCACCAATTAATAATCAAGACAATCTCTATAGGTACAGTCTCACAGAACAGACTACTCTAATCAATTCTTCAAGCAAGTTTTTCCTCTCAAATAACTAATAATCTAAAGTGTGTCATGTTGACTATTAAAGCTAACTAATACAGACATCAAATATGTGAATGAGACCATCATATACCCTCCAGTCAAAGACAAGGTACAAGATGATCTCATTCACACGAATAATTATTTCACTCAGTTAAAAAAATTAAACAGCTCAGGCATGCTAAAGAAAGGAATGCCTAATTGTGAGCAAGTAAAACCCCTTTCATCTCTAAATCTCTCCCTAAATATTGGCATAATATGCTAAGAATATATAAATAACTTTTGTAGCCTTTATATTCCTCAGGTCAATAATTTTGAGCATTAAAAAAATATGTACTTTAAAGACTTTATTTGCAAACAAATACCTTCCTAATCTTAACGAAAATCCCCTTCTAAGATCTGTCCCATAATAAGTTGTCTCCTCTAGATTCTTAGCAGCATGAGTGCTCAAGGAAGAAATTAAATGACATCTTGCCACCCAAACTCATTTGAAGCTCTGCAATTTCTCAGGTGTCCCACAGTCCAGCAAAGAAGCAACATCCCTAAAGCAATCGCTTCCCTTGATGTCACCTAGTAGAATCACCTCCCTGTAAACAACAACACCTTTAAAACAAAAAACAAAAAAACTTCATTTTTAACTTCTATTTTTCACCACCAATAGTACCACAAAATTGTCTGACTTTTAAAACATTTTTAAAAGTTTCTTGACTATTTCCCATTCCACTTACATTGTGAGATATGACAATAGGGACACTTTAATTTTATTGGTGAAGTGTTAGAAACACATACACTAGAATTTTGTTATGAATATATGTATGTATACATAAGAGAAAAAGTAAAGAGAAAAAAAAATGAATCATGCAGCTAAGCATGTATACAGATATAATGATGAATGAATATTTCAAGATCATACTTACTGAAATATTGAAACATTCAGTTTGAAATGTATTCCATTCTTTAATAAGTGTACATTAAAGAAGCAAGAGCTTCCAAGCAAGCAGTCATGACCTACAAGACAACTGGCTTCTCTCATTGTTCTAGTTGTTTTGTTGCTGTGATAAAATTCTCTAAACAAAAGAAAGTTAGGGAGGAAAATGTTTGGTCCACCTTACATGTACAAATAACAGTCCACCAATGAGGTAAGTCCAAACTGAAACTCCAGCAGAAACTATAGAAAAATACTGCTAGCTGGCTGACTCTAAGACTCATTCCTAGATAGCTTTCTTCCTAGTAACAATGCTGCCCACAGTGGCTAAAGACTGCAAGTCACTAAAGATTGTTGGGCTATTGTGCTTATTTGTATAAAATAGAAAGGCTCTCAAAACACAAAACTAAGGTTATGGTTTTGGAAAGACTCTAGGTCAGACCAGTAGCATTTAGAAGTCAGCCATCTCTATCAGGAAATTATCGCAGCCTGAGATATAATAAGGCTTCTGTCACCTCAGAATTATGCTTTCTTTGTTTAAACTATTCTGTGTGGTGAGACTGTAACATCAGAAAAAGTATACAGGAAAAAGCAGAGCAGGAAGATCCTAGACAATTATGAGTTCGAGTCTCCCTAATTCTCAAGTGCTACATCAGCCAGCTTCTTATAACTGGAATAACTGCCTCTAGCTTCAAGAAGATAGGAAGTTTTCTAATCTCCATAAAATTTCTTCAGAGACAGAACTATTGTTTTAAATCTCTGAAACTTGGTACAACTGAAATCTGAGCTCTTTAGTACAGGAATGTAGAGAGCTTATGACTTGGCAATAGAAAACAGTATTTGTCATCATGGACATTCCCCAACCTCTCTGTTCTCCCCTCCACTATGTTCTCCAAAATCACTATCTATAACAGTGATTATGGACCAAACTGGTGTCTCCTGATAAGGTTGGTGGGAATGAATCAGGCTGGATTAGAGGGGTCTCAGCCAAACTGAGACTTAGAGAAGTTTGCTTCAAGGAATCAGACTTTTTCCAACAATTACCATAATAGGATATAATAGTGGTTTGCAAGCCTGACAGGGTATATGAGATAAATGTCTATCATTAAATATTCAGTTAAGTTCTACATGCTTGACCAAACTCTGTGGAACACACAGTCACACAGCAAGGCTGTATGCTTGCCTGCCCTGAGGGAGTGCCTTGGGTTCTCAGGAACTGAAAGATACACAAAGTACTCTGGGAGCTGCAGGCTCAGCCTTAAAAGATGCCATGATAAGTACCTCTCAAGGCAGCTAAAGCAGGCCAATTCCATGATTCCCTGCAACTACCCTTGAAGAATCCTGCTGCTAGCAACGAGTGGGACTCAATGTTCCACTCCTTTCCATACTCCAAAAAGACCTCAGCTGATATCTGTGTTTACCTGCCTATCACTAATAAAGAGTTTGTTCTAATATTGTTTAAAACACCAAGGAAAACACTATTTCAAAGAATTGTAATAAAGGTCAATTCTATATTCTGGGAAGAGAAACTGGACTCATTTCTGAATCCAACAAGGAAAGGGGGATATTACAAAAGAGAAATAAAAGTGACTTAGTGGTTATAAATGTACAAAGAGAGAGAGCATCAGAGGTAGTGTGATCCTTGCTCAATTGCCCTAATGAAGATTTTCCCAAAAGGAAGTAAATAATTTTATCAAAAGAATAAGTATAAGAGGTTGGAAAGCTGGCTTGATGCTTAAGTGCACTTGCTGTATTTCCAGAGGACCTTAATCACCTGCAACCCCAGTTCCAGATGAGCTTATGCCTTCTTTACCTTCACAGTCATCTGCATGTTCAGGTACCTACCCACACAGAAACACACAGATAGACACACACACACACACACACCTTCTGAGATAGACAAACACACATGCACATTTACAGATAAAAAGATAGGTCTACAAATAAACAGTTTGTTCTGATATTGTTTAAAGGCTGAGGAACCTAGTTGGAGATCAAAGCTGATCAGTTTGCAGGAGCACAGGATGTTCTGCCTGCGCCAAGTTACTGAATATGCTGAAGTAGACAGTGCAAGGAGCGTCACAGGAAGACAAGGACAAGGCTTAGACAAGTGGAGGCTCTCGATAGTCTCACTAAGGTTGGTTAAGGAAACCCTTGTCAGCAGCGTGAGCAGACTTCGCTTCCTATTAGTGTGCAGAGGCTGTGATGCTGTGACTGTAGCCATTCTGACGTCCTCATGAATTTCATCTTTGACAGAAAGAATAGAGCATTAATGTCTTCTGTGACTGTGAGCAGGGTCTATTGCTCTCACAAAGGGGTTCCATGGGCTTATGTTTCTGAAACTGCAGACAGAAGTCTGTAGGGATGAGGATTGAGATATTAAATTTTTATTTGAAAATTTAGTCATTAAATTTCCAGGAGAATTTGAAAAACCACTAGATGTTCATATTTCTGGTTTGCTTTGAGGGTAATGTGACTTCCTTAAGACTCAGTATGGAAGATATATGCTCTATTTTTCTCGACAAATTTCAAATTCAGAAATATGTCTTTTCCCTTGTTCTGAGGCAAGATTGAAGAATGTGTGGTAAAAGAAAGAAATTATGGAAATCCAAACTTCTCCTAATGCGGAAACAAGAAATCTATGCTAATTATTCAAGGTTAAATAATCTCACTAAAACCATTTCAGAGGAGTGAAGATGAAAGACTCTCTTTCAGATGGCAGATAATAGAATGTTATTCCTTTTGCACGGTTATCATTGCCATCTTAGATTTGATTAGCTCCATGAATGACTCCAAACATGATTAACCTGAATTGGTAGTTAATTCAAACCTTATTTGCATAACCCTTTCACAAAATTTAATTCAAAAAAACATAACTATTAATAATTGAAATATGAAGTACTTTGTTTTTCCTTAAGTTTGAACAAGGCTCCTCTTCAACCCCTGCTCCACTGCTCTCTGCAAGTCAACTCATACATTTCCCAGAAACGCTCACTATCAAAAGATGAACTTATTACAGAGGTTGTTTTACCCCATTGTTATTTATTATTAAACACTGGCTATTAAACCCAGTGCCAGGTATCACTAGTACAGTGAAGCCCAAACCAAAGAAAAGCTGCTCTTACATTTTATTGTGGGGAAATAGACGATAAAATGAATGAAATATGTAATATTGCCATATCCAAATAAAGGCTATAGAGAAAAATTAGCTGATGGATCTATTATGATGGTTGGTGAGGATTGTAACTTAAAGTTTGCATGAGGGAATTGGTGCTTATTGGTTATACTATAAAGATATAATGTAATTAAAGTTGGTTAAAAAAATTTACTTGCAAGCAATTGTTTATATTTGTCAAATATCTCAACCATGGTTTTGGTACTTCTGGTTTATGCTAGTCATTAAACCATATGAGAACTGACTAGACTTGACACAGGAAAACAGGAGAATGGGTACAGTGTGTAAGATTCATTATTGACCATAAAATATTTAACTTGCTTGCATTGTAAACTGCTTTACAATTTAAATAACTATTTCAAGTTAAAATAGAATAGAGGGGATCTACATGAGTGACTGGACATTACACTTTTTTTATTTTCTTCCCATCAAGAGTGGGAGGGGATGCCATAAGTGCTTCTCTACATTTTTTTTATCAAGCTAACCCTCATTTAAATGTCATTTTAGAAAGCTAAGATGCAGGCAAAATGAATTCACACTAATGGTATTACATTAATGATTTGATTAGTTGATTAATTATAAATCCTTGATGTGTACAAAATCCTGGAGTAATGGCACTACATCTGGAATTGGGAGCAGTTGCTCAATAGATGCTCACTGTGTCCCATGCATTCCTTATCTAGTTAACTTGTCTCTCTTAAGGCCTGTCATGTGGATGTGGGGGACAGGGATTTTGTTGATGTGCTGTCAAAATATCTAAGATAGAGAAGAAGAGGTGGGAATAAGCAGAGATCAGGTAGACTAGAACACAGTTGTAGTGGGAATTCGATGGTCTTTACATGGAATCTTGCAACTGAGAGGCATTGAGTACTTGGTCCCCAATGGCAACAATAGATTTTCACTTTCACTCTCACATAGCATAGGGTATGCATTAATCTGCTAAGGGCTTAAACAGCTGAGTTTTCTTTTTCTTACAATTCTGTTCAGGGTATCAGCAGCATTGCTTTTTACTGCCTCATCTCTCCTTGCCTTGCCCATAATTGCTCTCTTGCTGCCTCTTCATGAGGTTTGGTCAATGTCTATGCATGCCTAGTTACTCTCTCAGGGTGTCATAATCACCTCTTCAAATAACACTTTTGTTAGATTAGAAGAAGGCTCACTTAATAGCTTCATTTTTATTTAATGAAATCTATAAAGTTCTTGTCTTCAAATACAAAGGAGGTACTGGAAGTTGGAGTGAATTTTGTGAATTATGAAGAAACATGATTTAGTTTATGACACTCAACCACATGACCTTCTAACATGAAAAAATATTAACATTTTCAAGAATCCAAAAGTCTTGACTCCTTTAAGTATGAATGCTAATTCCAGTACCTAAATATTTAAATCAAGTGTGTGTTAAATTTGTGCATTTATCTTGCTCTGATGCAAAAATCTTTTGTGAGTTTGTGAATTCAAAGAGCCTATATCACTATCATTCTATAGGTCATTCTAAAGCACAGTCGTGAATGAGTATAAGATTTGTATTTCATTCCCGAGTTGGAGAGAATAAAAAGAAGTCAGGATCATGAGCCCAAAGTGCATCAAATGTGCTACCTCCAGAAAGAAAAAATAAATAAATAAATGAAAAACAAAAAACGAAAAACAGCCTACGAGGCATTTTCTCTCTTTGTGTCTTGAGATACAAGATACAATCCTCTAACTCTGGAAAGGGTGTCCTTGCATTGCAATCTAATTTATCGTTAATACCTCACTAATGATGAGGTTCCCTGTATCTTCTAATATCCATTATTTGCCCTTTGGAGTATGTATGTATATCTCTCAAAACTTTCCCAAGTGCTTGATACTTGTTGCCATTTAACAAGATATGCTTTCTTTCCAGTGATGGCCTACTAGGCCATCTTTTGATAAAAATGCAGCTAGAGTCAAGAGCTCTGGGGTACTGGTTAGTTCATAATAATGATCCACCTATGGGGTTGCAGTTCCCTTTAGCTCCTTGGGTACTTTCTCTAGCTCCTCCATTGGGGGCCCTGTGATCCATCCAATAGCTGACTGTGAGCATCCACTTCTGTGTTTGCTAGGCCCCGGCATTGTCTCACAAGAGACAGCTATATCTGGGTCCTTTCAGCAAAATCTTGCTAGTGTATGCAATGGTGTCAGCGTTTGGAAGCTGATTGCCAAGGGGTGGGGGTGGGAGGGTGGGGGACTGGGGGGGGAGTGTATTGGGGACTTTTTGGATAGCATTGGAAATGTAATTGAGGAAATTACCTAATAAAATAAAAAAATTTTAAAAAAAGATATGCTTTCTTTTTAAATAGCACTAGGAAAAGAAGGAAATAGAATCATGGATCAGTGGCACAGCATCCTCAGCTGATTCTACAGGAGGATCTGGAATTCAAAATTGATATTTTGGTCTTCTATAAAGCTAAGCAGTAACTAGGTGCGCAAGTGAGATAGGATGACCACAGGCATGAAAGGAACTTGGTAGATGGGTCATTTAGAACTAAAATATATGTGCCATGAGTCATAATATCCATCAGCATTGATTAACACTTCTATTTCTATAGCAAATGTGATAGCTACTGTTTTTAACATTGAGGTTAAATAATGGCTCAGACTATGATCACAGAACTGTATCCAACCATGGACATTACTACAGTCATCTGTTCCTAATAACTGTATGTAAAGAACTAGAAAAACTGAAACACAATTCTCCAAAAGGGTACTAGGATTAGGGGCTTCATGAAAACAAAGAGAATAGACTGAATAATGTCTATGCAGTTCGCCCAATGTTTCTATGATGATACAATTCTATACATACTTCTACCAGTACAAACACTAAGAGTTTTCAGATTTAGGGCTAGAGTTAAGCTTAACACCTCCATAGGACGATTGTTGACTTTTTTCCCTTGGCAGATTTCATAGCACCTTCAGGTAAGATGAGATAGCCAGGGAGCTTCCAGGACAATTCTAGCTTCTTCCCTCCACACCCTGTGTGTGAAGTAGAAGGTGTCTTGAGCAGTGACATTTTGCTTTCAAGTTTTAGGAGGTACCAAAGGACAATGGCAATATCCTAAAGTGTTTCAGGAGCCTCCTGGGCTCCCTTGAACAACTCAGAGGGATTGTTCCCAGGCTTCGCACTTGGCTTGTTAGTCTATGGCTCTTGTGGGGAACATTATCACCCCATGTACCATACTTTTGGCTAAACTAATATAAATATATTAATAAACACTTAAGGTTACATGCATTTTGAGGTAAGTTTATAAAATAATGATTCCCTGTGGCTCTTTCTGAAATCCTTATTGCTATTTATCTCTCCTTCCTTCTCCTTCTATATTATCCTTTCTCTTTCCCCCATAAAGGTTTCTAATATCTTGATTTTTTTCCATTTCTCCCTTTATAGCGTCTGTGTCCTACTAAGACTCTCTCTACAAACCATTCTCCATACCTTCCCTCATTGTAGTGCATTGCTCTGATGTTGCTTGTATTTTGATCCCCAATGACCAGATCCTCACATACTCAAGTGATGCCATGTAAACCTTCTCCCAAATTTAACTGATCAATGAAAGGCTACAGCCTGTTATTGGGCAGTGGATGTAGAAAGGTGGGGCTGAAGTTTCAAGTGGGTTTCAGTACAGGAAGAGGGAGAGAGGAGAAGGAGAAAAGTGCCATGGACCAGAACAGTATGGCCAGGAAAAACAACAAGTAACTAGGGGTTTTATAGCTGGGGAATAACTTAGTATAGCCCTACATCTAGGCATATGGCTTATAAATAAAATATCTGGATTGTGTGTGTTGCTACACCTCATGGCCTCTTTTTAATGGCTGTCTGCAGAATGAGGTAAACTAAGGAGTTTTGAAGCGAATGACTCAAACCTGGAATCCTTCCGAGATATTTGATACAGTTTGATGAAAGAAATTGATGAATGATTGAAACATCTGCTGGATTCTAATTGTTTTCATAATTTATTTGATAATAAAAGTTCATATGTCACAAAAGAATTTACAACTTATATTTTCTCAGCACTAAATATGCTATGCATATTAGATGGGTGTGGTTGAGTTGAGTGGTTAGATGTTACATCAGTCTGGCAGGATAGTTTTTAGAGTATAATATATTATATTTATTGCCTAATAGAATCTATATTGAACCCTGGCTTAAGATTTTAAAAAGTGCATATCCGAAAAAAATGCACATTTGGGGGACCATGATGTCTGTGGTAAATTGAAAATAAAGTTTCTTAAAGATGTGGATACCACTTAATCCCCAGAACCAGTGACTGTTACTTTTTAAGCCTGTATTTCCATTTCATTGGTTAGGAATCCCCTTGTTTAAACCTGCTCCCGGCTCCAATCCAATTGCATTAGTTAGGGAAGCAGAAACCGGCCTGAGTAGGGCCACAGGCCTCATCCGGCCGGACCAGCACCAGCATAGCTAGAGCGCAGGGTCGGCTGACACCCGCCAGCTACCCACGACCCCCGCCACAGGATTTTGAGACTGCTGGTGAGTGGAACACAGCTTCTGCTCCAGTCCAATCATGCGGGACCTGAGACTGCTTTGGTTGGGGAGGCAGAAATCCGGCCTACATAGGGCCACAAGCCTCTTCCGGTCAGAAAAGCACCAGGATAGCTAGGGCGCAGGGTCGGCTGACACTCGCCAGCTACCCACAACACACCAGCCACAGGATCTTAAGACTTCTGGTGAGTGGAACACAGCTTCTGCTCCAATCCAATTGCGCGCGGAAATGAGACTGCATTAGTTAGGGAAGCAGAAAACCGGCCTGAGTAGGACCACAGGCCTCTTCCGGCGTACCACCAGCTACCCACGACCCCCGCCACAGGATTTTGAGACTGCTGGTGAGTGGAACACAGCTTCTGCTCCAATCTTTAAACAGTGACATCGACAACAACTAACCCCAAAGATTACCAGATGGCGAAAGGTAAACGTAATAATCTTACTAACAGAAACCAAGACCACTCACCATCATCAGAACCCAGCACTCCCACTTCGCCCAGCCCAGGGCACCCCAACACACCAGAAAAGCTAGACACGGATCTAAAAGCATATCTCCTGATGATGGTAGAGGACTTCAAGAAGGACTTTAATAACACACTTAAAGAAATACAAAGGAACACTGGTAAACAGGTAGAAGACAGTAAAGAGGAAGCACAAAAATCCCTTAAAGAATTGCAGGAGAACACTGCTAAAAAGTTACAAATCCTTAAAGAAAAAAAGGATAACATAATCAAACAGGTAGAAGTCCTTAATGAAAAACAGGAAAACACATCCAAACAGATGATGGAAATGAACAAAACCATACTAGACCTAAAAAGGGAAGTAGACACAATAAAGAAAACCCAAAATGAGGCAACACTGGAGATAGAAATGCTAGGAAAGAAATCTGGAACCATAGATACCAGCTTCAGCAACAGAATACAAAAGATGGAAGAGAGAATCTCAGGTGCAGAAGATTCCATAGAGAACATCGGCACAACAATCAAGGAAAATGTAAAATGTAAAAAGATCCTAACTCAAAACATCCAAGAAATACAGGACACAATGAGAAGACCAAACCTACGGATAATAGGAGTGGATTAGAATGAAGATTTTCAACTCAAAGGACCAGCAAACAGCTTCAACAAAATTATAGAAGAAAACTTCCCAAATCTAAAGAAAGAGATGCCCATGAACATACAAGAAGCCTACAGAACTCCAAATAGACTGGGCCAGAAAAGAAATACCTCCCGACACATAATAATCAGAACAACAAATGCTCTAAATAAAGATAGAATACTAAAAGCAGTAAGAGAAAAAGGCCAAGTAACATATAAAGGCAAGCCTATCAGAATTACACCAGATTTTTCACCAGAGACTATGAAAGCCAGAAGATCCTGGACGGATGTTATACAGACACTAAAAGAACACAAATTCCAGCCCAGGCTACTATACCCAGCCAAACTCTCAATTAACATAGATGGAGAAACCAAAGTATTCCACGACAAAACCAAATTCACACATTATCTCTCCACGAATCCAGCCCTTCAAAGGATAATAATGGAAAAAAAACAATACAAGGACAGGAACCACGCCCTAGAAACAACAAGAAGGTAATCCCTCAACAAACCTAAAAGAAGACAGCCACAAGAACAAAATGCCAACTTTAACAACAATAATAACAGGAAACAACAATTACTTTTCCTTAATATCTCTTACTATCAATGGACTCAACTCCCCGATAAAAAGACATAGACTAACAAACTGGCTACACAAACAAGACCCAACATTTTGCTGCTTACAGGAAACTCATCTCAGAGAAAAGGATAGACACTACCTCAGAATGAAAGGCTGGAAAACAATTTTCCAAGCAAATGGCATGAAGAAACAAGCTGGAGTAGCCATTCTAATATCTGATAAGATTGACTTCCAACCCAAAGTCATTAAAAAAGACAGGGAGGGACACTTCATACTCATCAAAGGTAAAATCCTCCAAGAGGAACTATCAATCCTGAATATCGATGCTCCAAATACAAAGGCAGCCACATTCATTAAAGAAACTTTAGTAAATCTCAAAGCACACATTGCACCTCATACAATAGTAGTGGGAGACTTCAACACACCACTTTCACCAATGGACAGATCATGGAAACAGAAACTAAACAGGGGCACAGAGAAACTAAGAGAAATTATGAATCAAATGGATCTGGCAGATATCTACAGAACATTCTATCCTAAAACAAAAGGATATACCTTCTTCTCAGCACCTCATGGTACCTTCTCCAAAATTGACCACATAATTGGTCACAAAACAGGCCTCAACAGATACAAAAATATTGAAATTGTCCCATGCATCCTATCAGATCACCATGGACTAAGGTTGATCTTCAATAACAAAATAAATAATAGAAAGCCAACATTCACATGGAAACTGAACAACACTCTTCTCAATGATACCTTGGTCAAGGAAGGAATAAAGAAAGAAATTAAGGACTTTTTAGAATTCAATGAAAATGAAGCCACAACATACCCAAACTTATTGGACGCAATGAAAGCATTTCTAAGAGGAAAACTCATAGCTCTGAGTGCCTCCAAAAGGAAACTAGAGAGAGCACACATTAGCTGCTTGACAACACACCTAAAAGCACTAGAACAAAAGGAAGCAAATTCACCCAAGAGGAGTAGACGGCAGGAAATAATCAAACTCAGGGGCGAAATCAACCAAGTGGAAACAAGAAGAACTATTCAAAGAATCAACCAATCAAGGAGCTGGTTCTTTGAGAAAATCAACAAGATAGATAAACCCTTAGCCAGACTCACTAGAGGGCACAGGGAAAGCATCCTAATTAACAAAATCAGAAATGAAAAAGGAGACATAACAACAGATCCTGAAGACATCCAAAACACCATCAGGTCCTTCTACCAAAGGCTATACTCAACAAAACTGGAGAACCTGGATGAAATGGAGAAGTTCCTAGACAGATACCAGGTACCAAAGTTGAATCAAGATCAGGTTAATGATCTAAACAGCCCTATATCCCCCAAAGAAATAGAAGCAGTCATTAATAGTCTCCCAACTAAAAAAAGCCCAGGACCAGATGGGTTTAGTGCAGAGTTCTATCAGACCTTCAAAGAAGATCTAATCCCAGTTCTTCACAAACTATTCCACAAAATAGAAACAGAAGGTACTCTACCCAACTCATTCTATGAAGCCACAATTACTCTGATACCTAAACCACAAAAAGACCCAACAAAGATAGAAAACTTCAGACCAATATCCCTTATGAATATTGATGCAAAAATACTCAATAAAGTTCTTGCTAACCGAATCCAAGAACACATCAAAACAATCATCCATCCTGACCAAGTAGGTTTCATCCCAGGGATGCAGGGATGGTTCAATATACGGAAATCCATCAACGTAATCCAGTATATAAACAAACTCAAAGACAAAAATCACATGGTCATCTCGTTAGATGCGGAAAAAGCATTTGACAAGATCCAACACCCATTCATGATAAAAGTCTTGGAAAAATCAGGAATTCAAGGCCCATACGTAAACATGATAAAAGCAATCTACAGCAAACCAGTAGCCAACATCAAAGTAAATGGTGAGAAGCTTGAAGCAATCCCTCTAAAATCAGGGACTAGACAAGGCTGTCCACTTTCTCCATACCTATTCAACATTGTACTTGAAGTCCTAGCCAGAGCAATTCAACAACAAAAGGAGATCAAAGGGATACAAATTGGAAAAGATGAAGTCAAAATATCACTTTTTGCAGATGATATGATAGTATATATAAGTGACCCTAAAAATTCCACCAGAGAACTCCTAAGCCTGATAAACAGCTTCGGTGAAGTAGCTGGATATAAAATTAACTCAAACAAGTCAATGGCCTTTCTCTACACAAAGAATAAACAGGCTGAGAAAGAAATTAGGGAAACAACACCCTTCTCAATAGTCACAAATAATATAAAATATCTTGGCGTGACTCTAACTAAGGAAGTGAAAGATCTGTATAATAAAAACTTCAAGTCTCTGAAGAAAGAAATTATAGAAGATCTCAGAAGATGGAAAGATCTCCCATGCTCATGGATTGGCAGGATCAACATTGTAAAAATGGCTATCTTGCCAAAAGCAATCTACAGATTCAATGCAATCCCCATCAAAATTCCAAATCAATTCTTCAACGAATTAGAAAGTGCAATCTGCAAATTCATCTGGAATAACAAAAAACCTAGGATAGCAAAAACTCTTCTCAAGGATAAAAGAACCTCTGGTGGAATCACCATGCCGGACCTAAAGCTCTACTACAGAGCAATTGTGATAAAAACTGCATGGTACTGGTATAGTGACAGACAAATAGACCAATGGAATAGAATTGAAGACCCAGAATAGAACCCACACACCTACGGTCACTTGATCTTCGACATGGGAGCTAAAAACATCCAGTGGAAGAAAGACAGCATTTTCAACAAATGGTGCTGGCACAACTGGTTGTTAACATGTAGAAGAATGTGAATCGATCCATTCCTATCTCCTTGTACTAAGGTCATGTCTAAGTGTATCAAGGAACTTCACATAAAACCAAAGACACTGAAACTTATAGAGGAGAAAGTGGGGAAAAGCCTTGAAGATATGGGCACAGGGGAAAAATTCCTGAATAGAACAGTAATGGCTTGTGCTGTAAGATCGAGAATTGACAAGTGGGACCTCATGAAACTACAAAGCTTCTGCAAGGCTAAAGACACCATCAATAAGACAAAAAAACCACCAACAGATTGGGAAAGGATCTTCACCTATCCTAAATCAGATAAGGGACTAATATCCAATATATATAAAGAACTCAAGAAGGTGGACTCCAGAAAGTCAAATAACCCCATTAAAAAATGGGGCTCAGAACTGAACAAAGAATTCTCACCTGAGGAATACCGAATGGCAGAGAAGCACCTGAAAAAATTTTCAACATCCTTAATCATCAGGGAAATGCAAATCAAAACAACCCTGAGATTCCACCTCACACCAGTCAGAATGGCTAAGATCAAAAATTCAGGTGACAGCAGATGCTGGCGAGGATGTGGAGAAAGAGGAACACTCCTCCATTGTTGGTGGGATTGCAAGCTTGTACAACCACTCTGGAAATCAGTCTGGCGGTTCCTCAGAAAATTGGATATAGTACTACCGGAGGATCCAGCAATACCTCTCCTGGGCATATATCCAGAAGATGTCCCAACCGGTAAAAAGGACACATGCTCCACTATGTTCATAGCAGCCCTATTTATAATAGCCAGAAGCTGGAAAGAACCCAGATGTCCCTCAACAGAGGAATGGATACAGAAATTATGGTACATTTACACAATGGAGTACTACTCAGCTATTAAAAAGAATGAATTTATGAAATTCCTAGCCAAATGGATGGACCTGGAGGGCATCATCTTGAGTGAAGTAACACAATCACAAAAGAACTCACACAATATGTATTCACTGATAAGTGGATATTAGCCCAAAACTTAGGATACCCAAGATATAAGATACAATTTGCTAAACGCATGAAACTCAAGAAGAATGAAGACCAAAGTGTGGACACTGTGCACCTTCTTAGAATTGGGAACAAAACACCCAGGGAAGGAGTTACAGAGACAAAGTTCGTAGCTGTGATGAAAGGATGGACCATTTAGAGACTGCTGTATCCAGGGATCCATCCCATAATCAGCTTCTAAATGCTGACACCATTGCATACACTAGCAAGATTTTGCTGAAAGGACCCAAATATAGCTGTCTCATGTGAGACGATGCCGGGGCCTAGCAAACACAGGAGTGGATGTTCACAGTCAGCTATTGGATGTATCACAGGGCTCCCAATGGAGAAGCTAGAGAAAGTACCCAAGGAGCTAAAGGGATCTGCAACCCTATTGTTGGAACAACATGATGTACTAACCAGAACCCCGGAGCTCTTGTCTCTAGCTGCATATGTATCGAAAGATGACCTAGTCGGCCATCAATGGAAAGAGAGGCCCATTGGACTTGCAAACTTTATATGCCCCAATATAGGGGAATGCCAGGGCCAAAAGAATGGGAATGGGTGGGTAGGGAAGTGGGGGGCGCTATGGGGGACTTTTGGGATAGCATTGGAAATGTAATTGAGGAAAATATGTAATAAAAATATTAAAAAAAAATAATTGGAAAATGATTGATTCTGTGGCCACTAAGCATCAATTTTTTAAACATTTAAATATTCTGTGTACTAATTTGCTGGGGCTACTGTAATAAAATGACACAGATGGAAAAAGAAAAAAAAACCTGCTCCCAGAATGCTATGGATATTCAGCAATCGCAGATTAAAAGAATGATCCCCCCACAGTGGAGCCATGGGGCATGTATGGTGTAAAGGTCTGAAAAGACTTTCAACTGAGTGTCCATATGAAGCTGGTTGTCAGCCTGGAAGTAAATGATAGAAATACCTTTAAACTCAGACAAATAATGAAAAATCAGAATATATAAAGAATTGAAATTGTCCTCTCCCCCAGTGCTAGAGTCACACTGTCACTGGGGAGGTATCTGAAGTCATCTAATGATCCTTATCAACTTACTAATGGCTAAGTCATTTTGTCAAAACAAGAGTGCATGGTGCTTAGGAAAATTGTGCTTTCTATGAGTGTCATTTAAAATAAATTAGCTATTTCAACAGAAGCATGATAGCTGGAAATGGTAATATCATATGTTAACTTAAATCACAGGAAGATTCGCATCACTCATTTGGTGACTTAGTTCCTTCATCTGTGAAAAGATAATTATTATCAGACACAATATAATCCCCAATGCTCCAGCAATCTGTACTCAATCACTATGAGCTTGAAGTATTCTGCTTCTAAGGTGAGCAAGTGCCTTGCTGCTGTAAGTATCCTTAAAAGGACATAAAAATTCACAGAATGTGGAGAAAAAGCTGCCTATTACCTGGGGCATGTTATTACTGGTCAGTAGACTAAGTGCACGGCCACTTTCTGTATAACATAAACCATGGGCCAAACAAAGTGACTGGAAGACTAGATTGGCTTTTCAAATTGACCAAAGAACAGTTTTAACTCCTTTGAGTTCATGAGCTATGTTCATACCATACCCAAGTCACAACAGTAGTAACCAAGGACACTGTGAGAACTTATTGTTAATCTATTTTTCTAGACAATGGGATAATGAGGAAATTAATTACTTACATAGTTCTAGCCTAGTATCCATGTTCAATTTCCCTGCGGTTTCAGAATGAATGAGTGAATGAATGAATGAGTTTTCATGGCAATAAATTGATGATGGCCATAACTAGATATGCCTCAATGTATTGTATTTTTTTTAACATAAGAGCCAAGAAAATCTTTAGAAGCTTTTTGTAGACTATCTAATTCTCCTAAATTTTTAGGAGATAGATACTATTCTTAAATATATAAAGGAAATAAAGAAGGAAGGACAAAAAAAGGAAGAAAGAAAAGAAGAGAGGGTGAAAGAGAAGAACGGAGGGAGCAGGGGAGGAAGGAAGCTGTGAATAAGATTTAAAATCCAGAGTGCATCCAAAGGTCTTCACCTCTCGTCTCTCACATAGCCCTGGGGTCAGGGTCTCACAGTAGCCTTTGGTTATTTACCACTCTAGAGCACCCTATCCCAGAACTGCACTTGGTCCAATCAACCGTCAGCTCTCTCTTCAAGTACCACATAGGAGCTTCATGAGATTTTAGGTCCTTGTGATCCTGAGGCACTTCTAATTGTGAAATATTATTACTTATCATTCTGTTAGGCACCTTTTAGATATTTAAATCTTCATACATTTTCAGCATTCTTCTCAGGTCCACACCCTCTTCCCTACACATCTGAATTTCTGTAATATTTGATTTTTAACCATCAAGTTCAATGTGTGCTGTGCATGTATTCTTGGATATCGGCTTCTGCTAGAGCATTGTCAACTTACCAGGGCTGAGCTCCAAAAAAAACCAACTGACCCCTTTCTCCCAGAAGTTCTCACTTGTATATTACTCTTTGGCTGTCAGTAAGATTTCATGACTAACTCCCCTTTCTACACTGGGATTTGGTCTGGCTTGAGCTTACAAGTTTATTTGGCCTTGTGCCTGCAGCCATAATGGTTGTGAGTTCATAAGAGCAGCTGTCTTTCATTGTTCCCTTGTGGTCATCACCACCACTGGCAGTGCCTCTGATTATTACAATCTTTCTGCTCCTTGTTCCTTAAAGATCTCTAAACCTTCCATGGAGAGGTGTGATAAGAATACCCCATTTCAAACTCCTGTTTATGTCCACGTGCCACTAATGCTACTTTAAAATGAACTTTTGTTCATGATAAATGTACCTTTTCAATAAGAGGGTTTTTTGATATTTGAGTAGTAATTTCTAGTTTCTATGTCTTTGAGATTTCAGTTCCTGGGTATGTATCAATTGCATTATAATTCTATTTCTTTCAGTTCAAACTGCCAGGCCAATTTCCACATACAAGATTTTGGTATTAGGAGTTGCATTCAGTGGTAGAATATTTGCCTAGAATATACAAGCCCTCCATTCAGTCTTTACACTGTAAATAAAAAAGTAAAAACACTTTAAAAATGGGAAAGTGGAATTGCATTTTGTAGTACTTTTTAAAAATTATATGCTAATTACATTTCAGATAATCTTAAAGTTAAAATGTTTACTTCAGATATACAACTTATTATAGTCCTCAAATAAGAGCATACTGTCTCCAAGAAATCTCCATCTAACATCATTAAACTACTCCTAAAGGAAAAGGATTCATTCCACTGTCTTATTTTTTTCTCTGAAGAATTCATTTTGTAAGTCCTAATGACTACTCTGAAATATGACTTGAAGCATGACAGAATAATACGGATCTAAGTGTAGAACTTTCTCTTCACTGGTTTTAACAGATTCCCTTAGGGGCTGATGAAATATTTTAATGAAAACTATTAAGTTGTTTGTAAAAACTTGATGGAGCTTAGACTTCAGAATGTAATGTAGTGTTTTCTCACTCAGAACCATGACAAACACTGCCCTGTCCCATCACTGTGCTTCACAAAATCACAAGCTATTCCCCCAGCCCACTCCCTTGGCATCATTTGTTTAAAAAAAGAATACAATTTCCTACATCTGTCATAAATTATAATACTTTCAATGCCTTCAAAGACTCTGTGAATGGTAAAATTGTTTCAAACCAAAGTTACTAAAATTTGAAAGAAAAAAAAGTTTAAAAGAAAGAAATATGCCTTTCACTCTATCAATACCTGTGGTGCGGGCATGTGTTTTGCAGTTATGCATGGGGTCTTCCTTCCTATCATGCACATGCCTAGGTCTGGCCATGTAACTGACCATCCTCCTCCTCTAACTCTAGCCTCTAGCAGCCTCTAGCAGGCACCTACAGATGCTGCTCCCTGCAGCACTTTCTTTTGAGGGTGTAATGACAAAAAGAGTACTCTCCTGGACTCCTAATGAGGTTTGAAGCTGTCGATACCACTGTTCTCTTGCATCCCCTATGATAAAGCAGCTCAGGACTCAGTACCTTACCCTTCATACAGATCTCACATACAGTCCTCCACGTTTCCCCTCCTGCTTGCAGGATCCCTGCTACCCTTTCCCATGTTTATACTGATGAGCTCTGTGCATTCACTTTCAACACATCAACTCTAAGGATTCAGCCAACTTTGTGGAGAAGAAACTTAATTAGTTAGGATATATATTTGCAAAGATCTCTATAGAGTACCCCATTGCCTATAGAAATCTAGACTCAGTATTTGAAAACCAGAAAAGCTCTTTCCAACTACTGGTTGGTAGGAAGCCCTTTTGTCATTCAGAGATGCCCATTAAATTCTGGAATTGAGGTGTGTGTGTGTGTGTGTGTGTGTGTGTGTGTGTGTACATGTGCATGTGTCTTAGTGTGTATTCTCTCTTTTTCAAGGGTTTAGTTACTCTTAAAGCAGAAATCAACGTCATAAGTGAAAATAATGAAATGGTTAGTGGAAGACATTATTACTAAATTCCTAAATATTTTATTTTTTTATTACTTCTAGATGTCTACTTGTATGAATATGAGAGAAAAAAATATGGATCTTGTTGGTTGGGAAAGTAGAGAGGATCTAGGAAGGATTGAGGAAGGGCAAAGTGTAATCAGAAAATAATGTATGAAAAAAAACTCTACTTTTAATTTTAAAATGTACTCTAAAACAATCTAGTAATTTTGACAAGTTTTTATTGATAAATTTGTTTTAACATAAATATTAATTAATTAATTATTAAAATATAAAATGATAGCTGTATGTATGCATGTGCACGCATCTGTATGTGTGCCCTCTATGTGTATTCTCTCTCTCTCTCTCTCTCTCTCTCTCTCTCTCTCTCTCTCTCTCTCTCTCTCTCTCTCTCTCAATATCTCTTCTCTTCTCTTTGGCTTTTTGTTTTACAATGAATCTTTCAAATATATGTTCCCCCACCAGGATGTGCCACAATCTATTGCCCTCATCAGAGGATGCACCAACAAAGCTGTCTGATCTTGGATATCGAACCTGTAAAGTCATGAGGCAAATAGATCTTTCCTCTTTACAGTGTTCGCTATGTCCGGTGTCCCACTATAGTGATGCAAAACTTACTGATTCAATTATATAAACTCTGACAATCCTGAGAAAGATTTGCTTAACATCACCTTCTATGAAAACAGCTGAATATCTAATCTTTTCCTATCACAATTCCTTCCCCAAAAGGAGCAATATGATGCAACTTCACCTGTGGGTCCTTAGAAACATTGATTAAGGATATATATCCACTGTCAGTAATCTAATTTGTAGCTTGTATGTATTTTAATCATTTACCTCAGATACTGTTCCATTTTGTATTATTTATTTCATTCTCAGAAACTTTTAGCTTTTAATAAGGTATGGCACACACACAGTTAACTGAATGTACACAACATGCTCTACAGTAGATGCCCCTTTGACACAGCTACTCAAACATGTCTATGCATGTAACCACATCCCAAGTACTCATGGGAACCTTCCCAAACAGGATCTCACCTCACGATGTAACCACTATTCTGACTTGCATACTACATAGTTTCTTTGTCCTTGAACTTAATATAAATGACATCTTACAATCTAACTTTTGTGTGCTTTCTTCTGAGTCAGTTTATTATTGGGAAGAGCACTGATATTGTGGGCAGATATATATTCAGTTTTTTCATATTCATGTGAAACATGCTACTACATACTTATTTATACATTTTAACAGTCCATTTTCCTGTTACTAAATGTTTGGGTTGCTTCCACATTTGAATAATTATGAATACATTTGCCTGTAAATGTCTTTTGGTTATTCTTTTACGCATGTCTCTTGTACATGTATTGGAGAAATTCACTGGAGAAAAATGGCTCAGATGAAACCACACTTAGTTACATTTACTAAGTTGTTTTAGAGTGAAAATTTATATGCATAAACAAGAGGTCTGACCACTTACTACCAGGTTCCATCTGTCTTGTGGACTTTTTTGTTCCTCCAGACAGTTGAGTTTCTACCTCCTAACACTCAAGAGTAAGGGCACTGATTTATGTAAAATTGTAACTTTCACATTTTTAGTGTTTGTGGGTTTTGGCTAAAGGACAGTAAAGTTTTGCAAATACCATCCACACATCCACTCAGTGGCAAGGTTACCTCAAAGTCAAGAGAAGTGGTTGTTTTCCACTTTCCCAGTGATGCAGAGAGGACTCAGTCTTATGCTCCCAAGTCTTCCCCAGGCTGATTGGCACAGGCCCTGCCTCTGTGCTCCAGAGCTGCCTGCAGGATGAACTAATCAGTCTGACTCACAGCATACAGCCACAAGGCACAGTGCTTAGGCCAAGGCAGTCATCTGTGTACACTTCTACTGCAAAGATCTCTCTCTTTCTTGTATTTCACTTAATAAAATTAGTCACCACACATGGTGGATTAGCAGCAGCAGCTCAGCATCCTTGGATTTGCATGAAATTATCCTCAGTGGAGACATCAAGAGGCGATTTGCTCAGCCCTTGGCCTTGTTGGGAGTTCCTGTCATCACCCCTGTCACTCAGCCTGAAAAGCATGTTTATGGTTATTTATTATTCATAATGATTGGTCCCACTTCGCAGGCAGCTAGCTACTTGGATGCCATTTCCAAGACTCTGTTTTGTTGTTGGTGTTACTGTTTTGCCTTTTTTCTGAGCTACTCTCAAATGTTCAAAAAGGAGCAAAAGAGTGATAGATGAGGATTTAGGAAAATGGACTAACATATCAAGACCTTTACACATTTCAAGCACTGACCCAAGACCCTGCTTTTGCCAAGGTAATGGTGAGGACCAAGCCTATGAGAGATAAGAGCTGTGTCTCCAAACAGACATCTGCTTGCACACCCTCAGTAATTGGAAAACAGAGCTTTTCATGAGTGTCAAGTGTGTCACGCTGATTAGAGATTTACAGCATTTTCTCCAGATGCCTATAACAATCTATATATGCTTCAAGAGGCGTTATCCAGTGCCTATCGTGAGACAGGGAGAAGAGCGGGTACCTTCCTCGCTTCATCTCCTGAGGTCTCTAGCTCCCTTCAATGTTCCACACTGTGAGGAGCTAAACCAAAATACGCAAAGAACTACAAAGTGAAGGTATTTTCCTTTCCTAGCCTCAGAGTACGTGGGAGTTAGAAATAATGAGAATGTTCGGTGTCTCATTCTGTGTGTAACAACACTAACAAACTAATATGACAGATGGCAAGCACGCGTGGATATAGCAATTTACCTAGTTGTCCTTAGTCCCAGCTAAGAATCTTAGCTGTCTTTACTGGTGTCTCTGTTATTGTCTGATCTTCTCTTTCTTCCTTATCCTCCTGCCTGTTTCTTCCTCCACAGCTTCAAACCCTGACACAACAGAACGACAGCTCTCACATACTTGCTGAAATTCACTGTAAGACTAGAAAGGGCCACAGAAGACCCACATCTAGAGGAGCAAGCCTTTAGTTCAGCAGTGAATCATTATTCTCTTCCCTTGCAGATTAGCTTCAGAACTTTACAGTTAGGAAAACATTTTTTGTTTGTTTGTTTGTTTGTTTGTTTTTCCTTCCTGTGGCTTAGCTCTGCAGTATCGTGCAAACTATTACACGTTATTTTTCAAGTAAGAAAGAAAAAAGCTCTATGTACGTGAACTCATGTGATAGATAGCAATACCAGAACTTCAAGCTGAAAAATAAAAGTTTTAAATGCTATTCCTTTGTGCTACCTTATTTGAGCCTGTTGACTGGCAGAAGTCACCATTGGGTGTTAGTTAATGAGAGTGTCTGGCCTCTAATGGCCTTTTCTGTTCTACAGAGTAGTGGGTTCCTTCTTTCCTGCAAGGCTGGCAGTCTGATCTACCTGCCGCCGTCATCCCACTTTGACTCTCTATGGGCTCTAGTCTTCCTTCCCTCCTAAGAGATAATCCATTTATAGCCTGAGCTCTGTATTCTTACTAGAATACGAATATATGCTGGCTCATCTTTTCTACTTTGAAATCATATTCTTCTTCTTTACAGAACTCAGATCTTTTGCCAAAAGCTCAGCAATGCTTAGGGATTCCTGAACTATATCTGAATTACAAAGACACATTCGTGTTTGCAGAAGTTTCTCATCTGAGTTCTTAAGAACTATAAATCTAATATTCTCTGTGAGAAATATCCCAGATAGATATATTCAGAAAAGTTTCCTTTACCCAGTAAGTTAAAAATGTCGAAATCCATAATGTCCCAATATAGATATAAATATGTATCAAGTGGCAATAAGTTTTTTCAGAAAGTCCATCAGTTTTGTTTTGTGAATTCTAGAATTAGAGTCACTCAGAAATAGAAAAGGAAATACATTATGTAAGATAGACATGACTGAAACTGGTGGTTTCTCTGGTACCTTGGTACATATTTTAGAGACTCTGGACATCAGGAAGGGATGGTAGAAGGCAATCTCTAAAACACTGTATGGAGTTGAGTGTGCCTGCTTACCAAAAGAGCCCACAGGGTAGCAATCAGGAGCATGGGGTTAGAAACTTGACAAGAATCTCCAGTATACCATAGGATGGCAATTTATCCATTCAAATCAAGATCAAATAACTCTCCAAATCTTAGTCTATCTTCTGCCCAATATTTGCTACCTCACGTCTGTACTAGAGAATGAGGACAGGCTCTTCTCCTGTCATCACTTCTGTTTACAAAAGATAAAGGCTAATAAAATGTTCTGGAAGAACATCTCAGTCAATGTTTGGCATGGCTGTGAGTGGACACAGTGCTTTCTTCTTAAAACCCCTTCTCATATCTACATATTACTTTAGTTAATAGGAAAAAGGTTTTGAAATTCACATGTAGAAATACAACATTTATCACATTAAACTTAGCATGTTCTGGATACCATACTTTGTGCTTTATATATGGATGTTATAACCAGATAATCCTCACATCTTCCGTGAGAAGTAGAAACATTCCTTGTCTCCATTTTACACATCAGCAAGGTCCTCCACAAAGAGATAAATCCCTTGCCCAATGTCTTACCTTTGGGAATTTGGTGGTGATTGAAAATAATGGAGTACTACTCAGCTATTAAAAAGAATGAATTTATGAAATTTCTAGGCAAATGGATGGACCTGGAGGGCATCATCCTGAGTGAGGTAACCCAATCACAAAAGAACTCGCACAATATGTACTCGCTGATAAGTGGATATTAGCCCAGAAACTTAGAATACCCAAGATATAAGATACAATTTGCTAAATACATGAAACTCAAGAAGAACGAAGACCAAAGTGTGGACACTTTGCCCCTTCTTAGATAGAATTGGGAACAAAACACCCATGGAAGGAGTTACAGAGACACAGTTTGGAGCTGAGACGAAAGGATGGACCATCTAAAGACTGCCAGATGGATCCAGGGATCCATCCCATAATCAGCTTCCAAACGCTGACACCATTGCATACACCAGCAAGATTTTGCTGAAAGGACCCAGATATGGCTGTCTCTTATGAGACTATGCCGGGGCCTGGCAAACACAGAAGTGGATGCTCACAGTCAGCTATTGGGTGGACCACAGGGCCCCCAGTAGAAGAGCTAGAGAAAGTACCCAAGGAGCTGAAGGGATCTGCAATCCTATAGGTGGAACAACAATATGAACTAACCAATACCCCCCCTCCCCCAGAGCTCGTGTCTCTAGCTGCATATGTAGCAGAAGATGGCCTAGTCGGCCATCAGTGGAAAGAGAGGCCCATTGGTCGTGCAAATTTTATCTGCCTCAGTACAGGGGAATGCCAGGGCCAAGAAGTGGGAGTGGGTGGGTAGGGGAGTGGGTGGGGGAGCGTGTGGGGGACTTTTGGGATAGCATTGGAAATGGAAATGAAATAAATACCCAATTTAAAAAAAAGAAAATAAGACTGTCACTTCCATTAATGATCTCTTGGATGAAAACACTTTTTAATATAATAAGACAATAGAGAAGGAACCATGGTGGGACACACATTTAATCCCAGCACTTGGGAGGCAGAATAAGGTGAATCTCTATGTTTAAGAGCAGCCTGGTCTACAAAGTGAACTTCAGGACAGCCAGGGCTCCCAGAAAAACCCTGTCTTCAAGGGGAAAAAAAGAGATACTGGAGAGAGGCTGGGTAATTTTTATTCAAGTAGACATGGGGAATTGAATGAGGAAGCAAAGATTAATAGCTGTTTACCTTTACAGAGACACTTAATGTGAATCCAGTAGTTGTAGGTAAAACAGAAAGAAATCGAGTTATTGGTTAAAAAACAAAACCCAAAAAAAGAAAAAACCTAAAAAACATTGATTACCAATAGAAAATCCTTAGAACTTGTAGTCATGAATGTTTGTGGACTAGAGGGATGACTTCATACTTAAGAGCACTGGCTACTCTTCTAGAGAACCCAGTTTTGATTCCAAGTACACACATGGTAGCTCATAACCACTTATAATGCTGATTCTAGGGATCCATTGCCCTCTTTGACATTCATGGGCACCAGACATGCATGTCCTGAACAGACACACATGCAGACAAAATATTCATTCACATAAAAATAATATAAACTTTAAATGTAAAGGGATATTTCAAAAATAACTGAAACACAAGAGTGATCAGAATGGCCTTTTAAATGGAATGCTAGGTCTCAAAGTTACCAATTAGATAAATTCAAGTGAAATCTGAAGATTTTTGTGACTAACGTTGTTGCAGTTGGCCTGAGATCACATTATGAGAACCCCTTGGAAATGGGTGAGATATTGGGGTGCCAGAGTAACTTGGCCTCCTCAAATATGATGATTTAACTTTCCATCTTTTCCTTTGCTGCTGTGCCTTCACTGTGATGGAGTCCCTCATCCTCCAAGTCTCTTCCTTTAGACTTGCTTACAAATTTCACTTTTCCTGTGAGCTATCATATTCAAATGCTTTAAGGAATAATGTTATATAATATCTCCACCATTAATCTCCTTTATAACAATAAAATTCTCACTTGATTGGCCCCAGTACTATGGGATCTTTGTCTCTGAATTAAATTAAGACAATTTAATGAAAATATAAAAGTGAATCATTAGGGTAGTCTCTGTAAATTGCATGCAAAAAGAAGCCAATATGGAGAGCTGTGAGGCTTAATTTTTAGGACACAGTCTTCCAGTACATAAGTAAAAGGCCATAATGGTCATGTTTTTTTTTTTTCAGAGAAATGCCATAATGAAATTTCTTTAGTAAAATGGCTAATGGACTGGTAATTGTATACTTTCTTGAATATGATGGTACTTATCGTTAATGTGATTGCACAAAATGAATAACATGTTTTACTTTATTGAGATTGGAATAGCAAATGAGCTAACACTGCTTAAAAACAAAAATGTGGGATATTGTACTGACAGCATAGGCACCTTGTTTTAAAAAGAAGAGAGTTATTGAAAGTTTAAAGTGGCTCCTTTGTAGAGAGGATAGACCGCATTCTCTTCCAATTGTGTCTTGATTGTCACCAGTCAAGAACATTGAGTCTCACCACTCTGTGCACAAGAATATAGTGTCAGAAAATCTGTTGGACTTTTATAGAGGAATAAGATACAGGCTTTCCATGGACTCCTACAACCTGTCCTCCCCACCACACTGCACATTCATCATATACATTGTATGACTGTGAAGCCTTCTAGCATGATGGTCTCTTCTTGCTGCAGTGTATAGATGACCTTCCCCTCCAAACCTAACTATAATCTTTGCACCATTTTTTGTCCATCAGCAGCAACAGCAGCTTCTTTCCCTTCACAAAGACACATTAAAATACAGGCATCTTAGAGTGGCATTTTATTTATATATATAAATATACGGATAACTTTGAAATTTTTATCAATGTATGTTAAAAAACATTATAAATAACACATGTTATTTGTAGCAAACCTTATAATTAGTCATTTTGAGTTAACTAGTTTATCATGACACTGAATGAGACGTAAGGCTGAGCCATAGCACAGTTTTCAACCATTTCTCCAGTGATAAATTTGAGGTAAACTTTATCACATATAAGAAAACAATATTTTTCTTTGACTCTCCTTTTCTTGAAGTAAAAATAGAGCCATGTGAGAACACGGGAACCTGTGCTTCTCAGTATTTTGGAGATAATATAATGCTTCAGAGTCTGATCTGTGAGGTCAGGCAAACCTGAGTTCTGGTTCTGAGTCTGATCCAAGCTCCCATGACAACCCTGAACAAATAACACGACCCTCTGAGCTTCAGCTTCTTCCTCAATAAAGTGAAACCGAGTAAATGGAGTTTGAAGCATTAACTGATATCAGCATGCTTTCCTGAGTTATCTGATTATACAGAGTTTTCTTTTCCTAATAAATGCATAAACAACTGAATAAATGTTTCTGCAATACGACATCTCAAATGTTATCAAAAAGACTTGAACTCAGGGGGGGAAAAAGTTACTTCATTGTAACACTTAGAAATCAACAACTATTTGTTATCCTCTTCCTGAAAGAAGAATAAGGAAACCAGTCCTAAAGTTTGTGATGATTTGAGTTGGATCTTGAAAATGAAGTAGAATGGACATCTGAGAAAGAAGGGCCACTATGACTTTTTGAGGTATGATGCTGGGTCCAAAACTTAGGTGTACACAAGAGTGATCAGAATGGCCTTTTAAATGGAATGCTAGGTCTCAAAGTTACCAATTAGATAAATTCAAGTGAAATCTGAAGATTTTTGTGACTAACGTTGTTGCAGTTGGCCTGAGATCACATTATGAGAACCCCTTGGAAATGGGTGAGATATTGGGGTGCCAGAGTAACTTGGTAGTTGATGTTGAAGTAATGCAAGGACCATATAGAAAGACATCATCCAGCAAAGGAAGAAGGTACATGATCCTGGAAAACATAGACTTCTACTGCCATGTGTGTCTCCACAATAAGCCAAAATGTACTCTGAGGCCCAATTTGAAGATAAATACATGACAATTATGGGCTGAGAAGTAAGAAATCTGACACTTACCATTTCTTGTCCATCAGCAGCAACAGCAGCTTCTTTCCCTTCACAAAGACACATTAAAATACAAGCATCTTAGAGAATTTTATCAATGTATATTAAAATACATTACAAATAACACGTATTATTTGTAGTGAACTTTACAACTAGTAATTTTGAATTAACTAGTTTATCATGACACTGGAAAAGAAGTAAGGCTGAGGCATAACACAGTTTTCAACCATTTCTAGTTGAGAAGTTTTTCCTTCTAATTCAGGGAAGAAATGATAAAGTTCTGAGTTAAATAAGTGTAAAAGTAAAATCGAAATGATAGACTCCTCCATGAAAGAGCAGAAGAGAGCTTGTTTGAACATGTTGTTCAAGGGCCCACAGTCTGTTATGAACAAACTAAACTTTAGTAGTTATAAATAACTGCTAAAGTGGTCTTGGCTCATCCCATGTGTTTACCTCTCTGTATGTAAATAAGTCCTCTGTGTATATGTGTATGAAAAAGAGAGGGAAGAGGAGAAAGAGCCACTCTGTGCTCAGTGTACTCAGTATTTGCTTTACCACAGGGATTATTTTACATATCCTTCATCTGGTATTTAGTGGCTTCTCGTCAATCTCTGCAAAGCAAATATTGTATGAGCCCTGTTTCATACTCAAGAAAACCATGATTTACAGAATCAACATCATATATGTTTCAGAGAACTGCTATTTCTTCTCCAAATCTATTCTGCCCGTTCTTCCAATTGCTAAAGTAATCAAAAAAAAAAAAAAATGACACCGAATGGCATTCTGTGGTACCCATAGTCAGTGCCTCATTCAACACTCATGAGAGATGTTTCTTCTTGAAGTAAACAATAACACAGAGACTCAAACCTGGACAATGTAGAGAGTGAGAGACTGTGGAGCACTCCATTCTAAATAGGAGGTCTTAATCAGGGCTCAGGTATCTATGCAGAAGAGAAGCCACAATTATAAGAGCAAGAAGTGGATGACCCCAAGGCAACTGTAACTTCTAGACACAACCGTACTGATGCACATATGTACTCAAAGAAACTATAGCAACATGCACAGGGCATGCACAGGTTCTGGCTAGATGGGATTCCCACACTGAAAAGGGGGAAATGCACACAGGATCCCACTCCAACCAAGAAGTTATTTGAACTTGATAGCTGCTTGGAAAGGGAAAATCAGTTTTCTCCATTGGAGTGTCACTGGATAGGTCTCATGCTACCGAGTAGCTGGCCAACACAAAACAAACTCCATGTGGGTTTTTTGGGGGAGGTTTCTTGGTTTCTTTATGTTTTGCTGTGGCATTTTGCCTTGTTTGGTTTGTGTGTGAGGGGGTATTTTGTTGTTTGTTTTAGTTTTGTTTTGAGAGAGAGAAAACATGTAACTGGGGAGGTGGGGAGATATGGGGATCTGAGAAATGGAGAAAAGCATGATCAAAATATATTGAATAAAATTGTAATAATTAAGAGGAGACAGAAATTTTGCTTTAAAAAAAAAAAAAAAGCAAGTGAGGCAGAAGAAACTTGAAGTCCTACAATCTGACACACACTGCCAGGCTCCCAAAGCTAGCAGAATAGACGCTACAAGGGGAGGAAGGACACATTGGTGAGGGTGTCTTCATTTTGAAATAGAGTTTAGACAAGAGCAAAGATTAACTAGTTAAGTAGACTTCTACAAATAAAGTACAGCCAAGAGTCAAAAAAATCATCAAGCAAAATTCCATTCTTTCGCCCCTTGATGAATTCATCTTAAAGCAAAAGAGAAAAGTCTCTTCATCTTTCAATGACAGCAGCAGATATGTGCCAACGCTGATAGGTTCTGTGGCTCTGTCATTATCAAGATTATAAGAGGCAACCTTTGGTTTTTGCAATCTCACATCTCACTCTCCCTGACCCTTCCATCAAGAAAATGACAAATTAAAATGCTGGGTGGAAAAAAATGACAGAGATAGTGGAGTGATGGACTTGTGATATTTGTGAAGAGGCTGTTGACACTAGCATCCTGGACCACGATGTGGATTCATATTTGAATGGGGGAAATGGAGTGAGATGGGGGAGCTCTCTGGAGTGCTGCCTTTCTATTCTCTTGTATTTATACCCTCTTCCAGGAGAACTCATTTTCCTAGAGTATGTGGCACCATATTCCTAACTACAGAGTTACATGTATCTAAAGTTAACATACATGAAGTCATGAGGAAACAGATGGATGTTCATCTTTCCAGAACTAAATATAATTTTTCTTTGTTAAATTTAACTTTATTTTTGAGATTATAATATAATTTCAACATTTTTCCTCTCCTTTTCCTTCTCCAAGCCCTCTGTATGCCTCTCCCTGCTCTCCTTCATATTTATGGCCTCTTTTTTCTCTAATTGTTACTGCATATTCCTAAATATGATTGTGTCAATTCACACAATGTTGCTTGTTTGTGTTCATGTAATAAGGATTTTTAATCTGAGTTCTGAGAAGGGTGTGATCTCTCAGGTGAGATGCCACTTTCATGCAATGCTGGAAGCTTTCTATGTGATGTGAGAGGCCATAGACCTCTGTGTTGGCAAAAATAAGCTTAGGATTGAAGAGCTGAATCAATGATTGAAAGCATTTAATATTATTACAGAGACCATGGGTTCGATTCACAGAACTTATGTGGCAGCTTACTGCTGTCCCTAATTCCAGTTCCAGGAGGTCAAGTTCCCTCTTCCTGCCACCTTGGACATTTGGCACACACATATGTGCAGGTAAAACACTCATACACAAAAAACAAATATATATCTTTTTGACATATACATGTCAAAAAGAAATGAGTTTAGGTTATATCTTTACTATTACACATTGTTAAAAATAAATTTTATTTCATAGATTTAGAGTACACGAGACAATATTATCGGTGTATATAAAAGTGTTGATTATGCTGATGAAGCCAAATGTGTTTATGGATTTGCTAAGAAAGAATCTCAATTAAGAAAACACCTCCATAATACTGGCTTATAGGTAAATCTGTCAGGTATTTTCTCAATTGATCATTGATAGGAGAGGGCCCTTCTCACTGAGGTCAGTGCCAGTCCTGGGTTGATGGTCCTGGGTTCTATGAGAAAGCAAGCAGAGACAGCCATTAGGCAACATTCTTCTATGACTCTGCTTCAATTACTGCCTCCAGGTTCCTTTGATTATGGATAGTGATATAGGCGTGTACACAAAATAAAACCCTTTATCCCCATCTTGCTTTTGGTCATGGTGTTTTATCATATCATTAGAAGTTCTAAATAATGTGCCAAATAACATATTCATCATCTCACAAAATTTCCCAGAAAAAAACAACTAACGCTTATGTGCTCTGCTTTTATTGTATTTCTCACGCTGTGTATTTGATTTCTAGATCTAGTCCTCCCTTGTATTCTGCTACTATATGTTCTGCTGCACTTTAAACTTAAATGTGAATGCCATACAATGAGAACAAATGTGGAGACACGGATACCATGGATAAAATACAGACTTTCAAAAATGACAAGAATAATAAGTTAGTAGTTGCTGCAAATATATCTTTTGTAGCAATTGTATATACTATAAATGAAGCATTAAAGCTCAGGATTCAGTTATAGTCAATACCCTATTCTATTGAGTTATCATTTTTAGCATCCTAAACCTATATGTATAAAATAATATAAAGTTTCCACATAAGTACTGTAATAATTAAATCCAATACACGTGTGACCAAAAGCAATTCAATTTCTTTTCCAGGAAAGTGTCTTGTTGCTTTGGAAATGAATGAGACTCCAGTGCATTGTAAAAAATCTCCATCTGATCTCTTGCCTCTAAGCCCAGGGATATTTTCACTCTAGTAAATTTCTATTCTAACAAGTTACACAAAAAAGCTATTAATAAAGTCTCTCAATTCCCATACCCCTTATTCAATGTTCTGCCTGCTGCGTTGGAGCTTAAACAAGTGGGTCTATTCCAGTCACACCCGCCTGGTTGTTTTAGGTAGACTGCAGCCTTGAAGGAGAGTTTTATTGCTGCCATGAATGTGATCAATTCTAGTCCCCACAACTGAAGTGGTCATGCAGAAATAGACATCTATCTTCTAGACAGCCACATTTAACAATCCCAGAAAGTCTCTATTATTTTTACTTACAGACAAGTCAGCCTGCCCCTCACATGAACAGATTTCCCTAGCCCAGAGAAAATGGTGTATTTCTACCATTGCTGTTGTGGATGGGCTTCCTGGCTTACATCCATGGACTTGGAAAATGAGCAGCAGAAAATAAAAACAGTAATAATAACAAGCAAAGCCAACCCTCATCTCAGAAGCAACAATCAATTTTCCCTATTGTATTATCGACAAGTCAGGTTCATAGATTGAGTGTAGCTGAGGTTTATCATATGCTTTTTAAATATCCAACGCTTGTGATTCAGTCATCTCAACTGGGTAAGGGTTTTTTTGTTTTTGTTTTTGTTTTCCTTTTTTTTTTAAAAACTGTCAGCCAGCCTGTTCAACATCTCACATTACTTTAGTACCAATTTATGAGGAATGAAGGTTAACAAGGAAGACTAAATAATTTGCTCAATTTCATGTACCAAGACCCAGATGAGGACAAATCTAGACTTGGGAGCTTCTATAGCAATATTGGGCTTCCCAGACAACCAAGGCCACAGTGCTCCCTCTTCTGGCGCTAGACATTGCTCATTTTTGTTACTGTATTTGAACCAAACATGGTCTCATTACGACATTTCTATTCCTACAAGATGTACTCATTCCCTTTATTGCTCGTTCTCATCTTCTTCCTCTTTTTTTTTTCCTCTCTGAGTTTTTTTAATTAGGTATTTTCCTCATTTACATTTCCAATGCTATCCAAAAAGTCCCCAATACACTCCTCCCCCCACTCCCCTACCCACCCACTCCCACTTTTTGGCCCTGGCGTTCCCCTGTACTGGGGTATATAAAGTTTGCAAATCCAATGGGCCTCTCTTTCCAGTGATGGCCGACTAGGCCATCTTTTGATACATATGCAGCTAGAGTCAAGAGCTCTGGGATACTGGCTAGTTCATAATGTTGTTCCACCTATAGGGTTGCAGATCCCTTTAGCTCCTTGGGTACTTCTTCCCCATCTTTATTGATTACCTTCTACATTCCCAGTACTTCTTTCTAAATGCATGTGGTTTCCCGAACTTCCACATCAGAGATGTGATATTAGTTCCTTCAAATCTAGGGTGTTTCACTAGGACTATTTCCAGTTTTATTGGTTTTCCTCTAAACAGGAGTTTTATACTTTTGTAACAGTGAGTTAAAACTATTACACACACACACACACAACATTTTCTTTATTTCCTTTATTCTTCTGATAATGAACTCATTCTATACTTTGTCTATTGTGAACAGTATTTGAATGAACCTGCATATTCAAGGTCCTCTATTGTAAGCAGAATTTGATATTTTCAGTGTTTTCTGGGAGTGAAATACCCAGATTATAAGTCTCTGTTGAATAAGTAGTGAAAAATGATCCCAGCACTTGGGAGGTGAAGACAGAAGAATCAGGAATCTGAGCCCAGCCTGGGATATAGGAGGCAGTGTTTCAAAAGTGTGGGATCTCCCATCAATAATAGATTGGAGGAAATTAAATAACTTTAATAGATTAGAGGAAATTTCCAAATTGAAAGAGTTCTATTTTCTCCCAGATTACAAACATTAAGAGGCCATTTGATGGTGCAAAAACAAAATTGCAGCATCCCAAAGAGAGTGAAATCCTGAAGGGAAACAAATGCTACCCAAGGATGCCCTGGCTTCTCAGCTTATCAAAAATCAAGTTTCATCCAATAGATGACTGTGAGCCTCCACTTCTGTATTTGCCAGGCACTGCCATAGCCTCACAAGAGACAGCTATATCAGGCTCCTGTCAGCAAAATTCTTGCTGGTATATGCAATACTGTCTGGGTTTGGTGGCTGTTTATGGGATGGATCCCAGGGTAGGGCTGTCTCTGGATGGTCCTTCATTCCGTCTCAGCTCCAAACTTTGTAACTCCCTAGATGGCCTAGTCGGCCATCATTGGGAGGAGAAGCCCTTGGTCTTGCAAAGATTATATGCCCCAGTACAGGGGAATGCCAGGGCCAGGACACGGGAGTGGGTAGGTTGGGGAATGGGGTGGGAGGGTGGATAAGGGACTTTCAGGATAGCATTTGAAATGTAAATGAAGAAAATATCTAATAAAAAAAAAATCAAGTTTCAGTCTAATGGATGGCTGTGAGCATCCACTTCTGTATTTGCCAGGCACTGGCAGAGCCTCTCAGGAAACAGCTATATCAGGCTCCTGTCAGCAAAATCTTGTTGGCATCTGCACTAGTGTTTGGGTTTGGTGGTTGTTTATGGGATGGATCCCCAGCTGGGGATGGAGCACAGGGTCCCCAATGAAGGAGCTAGAGAAAGTACCCACGGAGCTGAAGGGGTTTGCAGCCCACTAGGAGGAACAACAATATGAACTAACCAGTACCCCCAGAGATCCCAGGGAATAAACCACCAATCAAAGAAAACACATGGTGGGACTCATGGCTCTAGCTGCATATGTAGCAGAGGATGGCCTAGTCGGTCATCAATGGGAGAAGAGGCCCTTGGTCCTATGAAGTTTCTATGCCCCAGTGTAGGGGAATGCCAGGACCAGGATGTGGGAGTAGGTGGGTTGGGGAGCAGGGGGAGGTGGAAGGAGATAGGAGATTTTCAGAGGGGAAACTAGGAAAGGGGATAACATTTGAAATGTAAATAAAGAATACATTTATAATATAAAAAAAACAAGTTTCAGAAGGATAAATGAGTAAATTCCCTATGTCTTTGTGCTGCAAGTCACCAACTGAATGCAGCAGACAGTTAAAATATTTGCTGCCCCTTGCATATGGGCTTAGGAAGTTGCTGCAGCATATGTCACCCCAAGATAGCATAATAAAGTGACTCCACCTTTGTTGCACAGCTGGGCACTCAGCTGGTGTCACATGACCAGGTGTAGACTATACTAAGGAAAGCATGATCCTTAGAGGAATGGAGCCCTGGGAGTCAAGTCTGGAGCGATCACAATTGATTTTTTTCTGAAGCACTAAACCAAGAGATGGAAAGGGAGACAGGGATACTGAATTTTCTTACAACTTATAAAAATAAAAAAAAAGTTTACAATATTCATGTGTTGTATTAATTAAAAAAGGAATTGATTTAAATGTAATTGATTTGTACTAAAGAGCTAAGGGTCCTACTTTTTTCAGCATTCACTAAAATTTCTAAATCTAAAGATAATCGCTTGGGCGTTTGTTTGTTTGTTTATTAAAATAAGGTCTCGCGGAGTAGTTCAAGTTATTCTCTAATTCGTTATGTAGCCCAAATATGTTTTGAACGGGAAGCAATCCTCCTGCCTCAGGTTCCTTGATGGGAAGAGTATTCTAAACAAGAACACTGTGGCACATCGAGAGATTAAATGCAAAACAAAAATATTTAACAATTGAGCACGTGTTTTCATCATCATCACATGGAAGGAGGAGAAAATTTTTCTACCAGGTAAATTTCATAACACACAGTGGGTTCATTAATTTTTGAAGAGATACCATTTATATTATGTAAATGACTGCTTACTGTTGCCCAATCACCTTTGAGACAGTTAGAAGGATCCAAGCTGTTTCATTTTCATGCCTGCCTTCTTGTCTGCCAGGCACTTTTAGAGGATTAGATGTGGGCCACCTTTTATTTTGATGGCTTCCCAAATCATCGAAATCATTCGAGGCCTACTCAATGACACTCCAGTTGGTTTATTTCTCATCCTTTTGTAGCAATCAAGTTGTTACTATCTGCTTGCAGGAAGAGTACACAGAATTTAGTGAATTTCAATGCACTAATTCCCAGTGGCATATAACTGCTATGGGAAGGTTGAAACCCCTGAATCACCAATGCTTTATGCCCCATTAAGAAAGTGATTTCCATGATGCACTTCTCTATTAAGTTGATGTTTCTTAGGCAAGCTTGATTACATTGGGGCAGAACAGACGATGGAGCATTTAACAGAAAGCAAGACTGCACTGGAACATAATCGAATAACAGAAATCACTTTTCATTAAATGAATTCTGCAAAAAAAAAAAAAAAAAAGAATCATTTCAATTAGTCGCATGCAGACAGTCTGGTGAAGTGTGGGATGGAGATGGTCATGCTGGCAGTGTCCAGGATGGATACAACTAAAAAATGACAGTGCCCATGCCCAGGCTCACCTCCTTCCCCATGTTCTTTTGTGCCTTGTTATCGTTTTCTGTATTTTTCGATCTCCCCAGAGGCTTTGTCCTGTTAAATATGCCTATGGCACATACTTCATAGATGGGAGCTGATGATCAAGGTACAGGATTTAACTCTACCCTCACTGCACAAGAAAATGGGACCAGTATTTCTGTTCCTCTTGTAATGGAACTTCAGTACAAGAGCAGTTTCCCAAGTCATGCAGACAGAGCGCCCACTGTTTTTGCTGCTTTACTACGCGGTCATTTCACAACACACTACCCATCAGCCTTGTCTCTTCCTTTCCCAGACTTTTACAACCAGACTCCCAACAAAGGTCCTTTGTAGAGGACCCAACAAAGACCAGCCTCAGCTAGTCCACCCAAAATGCTCATCCCTATGTCCACAGTACAGTTACTGCCTTTCCATCTTGCCCTTGCCCTTAAACCACTGCTATCCTGTGAAAAAAAAATATGGAGGTGGTTCAGTCTCTGCGAGCCCCCATGGCCCATTTTATTGACTCTATAGGTCTCCTGTCCTTGACCCCTCTGGTCCCTCAATTCTATCCTCCACTCTTCTACAAGACTCCTAGAGCTCCACCTGATGTTTGGCTGTGGGTCTCCACATCTGTTTCCATCCACTGCGGGATGAAGCCTCTCACGAGACAGTTATGGTAGACTCCTGTCTGCAAGCACAGAAGAGTATCATTAATACTGTCAGGGGTTTGTTCTCTCACAGGGGCTGGACCCAAATCCCCTACACATTTGTAGCAGATACGCAGCTTGGTCTTCATGTGGGTCCTCTAATAATTGGAGCAGAGGCTGTCTCTGATTCTGTTGCCTGCCATCACTGGACTGCCCAGTTGGGCCTCTGTGGAAGAGGATGCACTTAGTCCTGCTTCGACTAGATATCCCAGAGCTGGGTGGTGCCCAAGGGAGTCTTCCCCTTTTCTAAGGAGGGGAGGAAAAGATAAGGGCAGGGGGGAGGAATTTGTAAGGGCGAGACTAGGATGAGAGGAAGACGGGCGTGATTTGGATATAAAGTGAATAAATAAATTAATGAAAAAATGTGGAAGGTGATTAGATTCAAATAAGAAGGGAAAGTAATTATTTGTTGGATCTGAATTCACGCATGCGCCAAGCTTGTTTTGGTTTCAACCTTGGATGCCTTTTTCCTGAATCTCACCTGTGCTTTAGAAGCCCGTGTTGGCTGTCTGTTGTTGCTAAAATGAGGAATAATTCCTGCCTATTAGCAAGTGAGTTTACCTCCAGGAAACCACTGAAAATCAGTAAAAATCAGAAGAGCTTCAGCAGGAGCCTAAATTAATCTACAGGAGCCTTTCAGAGCTGTGAGCAGTATGAGTCCCCACACAACAAGGTCAGCCCAGTCACGATTTTGGCTCTGCTTTTAAAGTGGAAATGATTTCTGAAAGACAACTTGCCTGTTGATTTATGTTAGGGAGTGGGGGTGGCAAAAATAAATAAATAAAACAACAAAACATTAAGAAAATATGACTAATCAAGAGCCAGAAGCCTGGAAAACAGAAGCACCTGATTAGTGATGCAAAGCTGGGATCATGTCTTCTTGTATTTGTCAAAATGGGGAACATAAAATCCTGCTAACCTATTCAGCTAGCTGAAAGGTTTCCATGACAACGGTGGGAACACGGAACATTCAGTCCCCTTGTCTTCAAAAATAACCTTTCAGTATAGGCGAGAGATTGTTAAAGGCACTAACCCGCTTCACCTGGGTAGTCCAAGGTAACTATAGCTGACCAGAATCTTGGTCTCTTTCTGCTCTGTAAGAACATCGAATGGTCTGTTTATCCTATAGCACACAAGAAAATTGAAGGTGATTCAGCCCACAATAAACTATGCTTGGTTTCAGAAGGTTACAGTTTTTGTCAGTTTGTACACTCATTAGCTCCCCTGCCCCCATGCCCTGACACAGGAATGAGAACTCACTCCTATGCAGGGCCGTGTATATATAAAACTTGGGGGGTTCTTTTTACTTCCTCTTTAAAGGCAGTTAATTTGAAAAGAAAAAATGCAATTATTTTATAATTTATTCCTGCCTCAACACCTTTTCTGATAAATAATATAGAGAAAATTAAGAAATAAACATATATGAACATATATCTATCTGTATTCCTATGTAATGTACATACTGTATCTCTATTTTAATTTTTAACTAACACATTTCTTAAGACGGACTACATGGGTAAGCATAGATTATGGATGTCATCAAATATAGGAGATCATCATATGGTGGTCATGTTTCCAAGCATGGGTCTACAAAGAACTAAATCATACTTTAATGAGTAAGCTGGTGCAATTAACCTACCTCATTTGGCATTCCTGTTTCTCCAAAAGCAAGGTTCTGATCACGCCTATTGGCCACCAATCCAACGTGGAGCCTCTCTTCCCCTGGTTTAGTCGACCTCTGTCCAGGAGGCACGTTTAGTTCCAAGTGTTACAAATGGTAGAATCACTAGAGTTCAGGGGACTATCACATCAGTCTTTATGGTGAAAGACATCTTTGAGAACTCCATTTGAGGATACACAATGTCATATCTTCTTTCTAAGACATAGTCTCCATGGAGTTGCAAGAAGGGACAGAAGCAGTAAGGGGAAGGGCATGGTGGAGACATTGAAAAAAATGAAATATACCAAGCAAACTTGAGACTGCTCTGTGATCTCAGGTGCCAGTGAGTGGATAGAACTCGAGTCCCCCCCCCCCAAATATTTTTCTTTATAGGAATTCTAAATAGCAAAGACTTTTTTCCCCAAAATACAACAGCAGAAGCTGCAGAAGGAGGAGTACTTTTTCACTTTTGAAACATTCATCAATTCTGTAGCCTACATCAGAGCTAATCACAAGGACTCCCTCTTTGTTCACTTACTGTGACGTAGCTGTGCTGTTCCTAACCCTGGGAAAGGGAGGTCTAAGGACTCAGAATCACTCAGACTCTCTGTGGATGCAACTCATCCTCTTGGTGCCTGCACTGCACATTCCTGCATTTTATGTTGGATTCTAAATCAGCAGGAGAAGCCTTGTGGTGTATCCAGGGCTTGCCCTTAAAGTATGCCATGTAAAACCATTCATTTATTATTCCCATTTTTTGTGTTGCGATTTTTGCCTTTACAACTTATTTTGCCTGATAGGTAAAATTTCCAAGACTGGAAGGACTTTGAAATTTAGATTTCCTTTCGCTGTTATTAGTATTTGTTATAGTTCACTTTAAACAACTACGTATTACAGAGAAAGAGGGATCCCAAAGTTGATCCACTACAAACACCCAGTGCTTGCATATTCAACTATGTGTTCTATTTTAAGTATTTGGGGACATAACAGTCACAGTGAACACTGTCCTACCATATTCTATAATATCCATTCTTCCAAATAGCTCAAGTTTTAACATGTATATGTTTTAGAATAATAATCTTGTTTTTAAGTTTGCTAGTATAAATAGTCCTCTGTCAAATATTTCACTATGCAAATTTTATTCCTACCTTCTAACTACATCTCAATGTAATTTTATGACACTCCTCATAGGCAATACACAGAGACCAAAAGGAGGGCTGTAACCAACAATGATTACATATAGCAAGATTATATGAATCATTAGTGCAAGGCTCTCTAACTCATTCAGCAATTATCCATAAATGGAATATGTATAATTTAGATGACCTACCTACAGAATCTTAGGGAAGGAAAAAAAGATCAAGAGAACTCATGATGTGTTGGCTTTAAAAGGCTTAAGATCTTCCCTTTTTATAAACACATCTATTATTTATGTGCCGTATTCGTGAACATTTCTATCCATCATGTTATGCAGAAGCTTTGCAGAGTGAAATCCTCCCAGGCAGCTTCTAGTCATCTGGGGCATCCTAAGCTGCTATATTTATTCATGTTTCAATGAACATGCTAAATAAGAAGTTGGCAGGATGATGCAAGAGCCATGGATACTCAGCTCTGTTCTTAAGCTTAGAGTCAGGCACTATTTCTCTGGCTAGGTTATTTCCTACCCATCTTCTGTGCAGAATATAAGGTGAGTAGGATTCACTCCCACACCTGGGAGTCAGCCAGGCCCTAAAACCACAATGTGATATACTTGGGAGAAAATTTATCCTGTGAGGGGGAAGGCAAAGTGGCAGTTAAAATTCTGACTCCCATCCTGGTCTTCCTGAGTTGCCAGTTGTATGAACCTGTGGTAGTCAGCGCTTCACAGCACTGTGGAATAAATCACTATACCCCTTGCTCTGCTGGAGACATATAGCCTAGAAAAGGAGGCAGTGCTCAGAAAATAAACAATTGCAAAAAAAATTATATAAGAAAACAGATTAAGGCTTCTTGCTGTGTGTGAAACATGCTGATTGCCAGCATATGATTGTTGAAAGGCTGTCTCCTCCCATAAAGACTTAGACTTAAGATACTCAAACACACACAAAATCAATGAAGGCTGGCCAATTTTTTTCTCTAAATATAACTGCATATTATATATACACAAACACAGCATACATTGAAGATTTTGTATACATGCAGATGCATACATTTATATGCATTCAAATATTTGTATATATACATAAATATAGTTTTCTTTTTTGTTTTTTATTTCATGCATTTATTTGTGAGTGTGTATATATGGGTGATCATGCCAACAATATTCATTTGCAGGATATTGGAAAACTGTGGAAGATGGTTCTCTCTTCTATTCCATGGGTACTGAGATTCAACTACGGTCATCAAATTTTGCAACAAATGCTTTAACTTGCCGTGCTGTTTCCCCAAACCCCATGAATATACTTTCCATCCACCTAACCTAGATGGAAAGTAGCCCATCTCTCCTTGCCTTTGAGTTCTCTTCTTCCCTGGGTTTTTATTTAAGAGCAAGAAATGTAAATTCTTGCCTCAGGTCTAAAATCTGCTTTTTGTCAGTTTTCTGGCCTCTGGTAAATTTATTTACCAATACCAAGGAAGCCCCAGGTTTTATTTTTCAATCTGTGATGTAAAGATTGAGACTAATATGTAAGTATTAAATTAGTGTTCTTTGGCTTTGAATGTTCCATTTTAATTATTGGTGTTTGGGTTGCTGAAATTTGAGTTTTGGCTTGGAGATAGACAGAGCTTCAATTTTTGAATGGCCCTGAACAAGCTTCAGCCGTTTTTGTGCTTATTTACATGATATCATATTCTCACCATTATATCACAGCTATAAAAAAATACTGGTAAATGTTGAATGATACCAAAAGTGTTCTATATCCTACAATATTCAATCTCCAGCCAAGATTTAATCCCTTCTGCAAAACAGACCTATCCCATCTCATTAATAAATAATAAAAATTGTATAAAAAGCAAAAAGAACAATACCATCTTAGAGGGATTTGCATAGAGGTTGTTGTGTATATAAAAAATATTTAACAAAGTTGCTGGCATGTTGTTAAGAAATCAATTAATGTTAGAATCATAATTAGTAATTAAATTACCTTAGTAAAATGGCCATCTATAGACATTGTGCCCATTATCATCACCCTCCCTCTGGGATCATGTAATTATTAGAGACAATTTGCTGAGTTCTGTTAAGGAGTACAAAGTCATCTGTGTATAGATGGAGGTTATTTTCTGCAGCTGCCTATGCAGTGTTAAATATGGCAGGTGCTCCATCCAACTGCCTCCTGCTGCCTAAGTGGTATTTCCTCTCTGTGTGCACTATCCTCACCACTGTAAATATCACATCACCCCCAGTTCAACTTCAACATATGGAGAAGGTTATTGCCTACACAACTGTTTTAAAGTTGAGGACCAAGAGGGGCCTTAAGTGCACAGGCAGACACCATCTCTGCAGTACCCCAGAGCTCGTGTCTCTAGCTGCATATGTATCAGAAGATGGCCTAGTCGGCCATCACTTGAAAGAGAGGCCCATTGGACTTGCAAACGTTATATGCCCCAGTACAGGCGAACACCAGGGCCAAAAAGGGGGAGTGGGTGGGTAGGGGAGTGGGGGGATGAGTATGGGGGACTTTTGGTATAGCATTGGAAATGTAAATGAGCTAAATACCTAATAAAAAATGGGAAAAAAAGAGCAATAAATAGCTGCTCTGGACAACAGAGTACTCTCACTTCTTGGAAAAATTAGAGAAATCACTGACCCCATCCATCCATACTCACATTCAAAGCTATGGTGTCTCAAGCACCATGTCACTGACAGCTATACCCATGGCAGGGAATTTGAGAACCCTTTTCTTTGGTCACAGCTGACATCCAAATGGCCATTTTTTTTTCAACTAAAGGAAAATTCTATTAGCCATGGAAGAACGTTAATCCCCTAAATTGTTTGTTTTCAACTAGTTTCTGTCCAAATAAAGACAAGAGAGCCCTAGGTCTGCCAATATGGACAGTACAAAATAAGAGAAATATCTCTATATATTTGAATCAACTATTGTGAGACAGTCACCAAGAAGTAAATATTTCAAAATGATGATCTGTGTCTTTGTAGCTTACCCCACCTCAGTTGACCTGCAAACATAGGGCTTAAGTAAATACTGCATTTAAGGGGCAGATAAAAGGTCAAAGGTTAAATTGAAATAGGTAATTTCTAGCAGTGTCTAAGACCATATGTTCTGGAATAAAAAAAAATCGTGGTTCCTATGTTGCCATCTCTAAATCACCATCACATATGCTTGAGACACTCAGCTTATACAGAGAAAAGGTTACAGACTGGTGACTTTTGGGACAGAGCTCTTGCTCTGACAACATGAGACCCTGAGTACAAACCCAAAATATTCACATCAAAAGCCAGGTGTAGCTGCTCACACCACTAATTCAAACTTTGCATACATGAAGTAGTGTGGAGAAATGTGTATTCTAAGGGCATAATAATGAGCTACCCTAGCTCAAAGAGTGAGCTCAGCTCCCAGTCTAGTCTAGTCTGCCTTGGGGAAATAGAATGGAGAGTTATAGAAGATAACACCCAGGGTGTTACCTGGCTTACCCATGTTCCCATTGTGCACACACTTATATACTTAGATACATGTATCAGAGGGTTATAGGGAGGAAGAGGAGGAGAGGAGGAGAAGAAATGGTAGAAACAGGAAAAGAAGAAAAAAGAAGAGAGGAGGGGAGGGGAGGGGAGGGGAGGGGAGGGGAGGGGAGGGGAGGGGAGGGGAGGGGAGGGGAGGGGAGGGAAGAGGAGAGGAGAGGAGAGGAGAGGAGAGGAGAGGAGAGGAGAGGAGAGGAGAGGAGAGGAGAGGAGAGGAGAGGAGAGGAGAGGAGAGGAGAGGAGAGGAGAGGAGAGGAGAGGAGAGGAGAGGAGAGGAGAGGAGAGGAGAGGAGAGGAGAGGAGAGGAGAGGAGAGGAGAGGAGAGGGATTTGTTTTCACTTACAGTATTAAGGGTTCCAGTACATGGCTGGATGACCCAGTACTTTGTACCTGTAGCAATGTAGTCCATCACTAAAAGAACACATGAATGAGACTTGCTCATATCATGACCAGTGAGCAAAGGGAAATAAGCAAGTCCCCAGGTCCCACAATATCTTTCATATTCACATTTGTAATGACCCAAAGACATCCCACTAGATCCCACCTCTTAATGAGGTCATGCACCCCATCCCAACAACATTACCCTGAGGACCAAGCCTTGAACACCTGGGCCTTTGGGGGAAATTCCGAAGTCAAATAGTGGTCGTTCCTATTCTCGTTTGGATTACTTTAAAGCTAACTGGCCTAGGGAAAAGTTTTTCATTTATTTAAGGAAGAGCCTCCTAGATTAACAATGCAGATGATGATGACAGTTATAACTACACATAAGTTCTTCTGGGAAGTAAATAATAATAAAGTCTTAGCATGTGAAAGCCAAGAGTAGATGTTAGCTTCTGCTACTCTTAAGGGAGAGGAGTGCCAGGAGATTTCCCTCAGGAAAACGCTGATGAACCTGTTCTGCTGTGCCAAGCCTGTGTTACTAGGTTACCAAGATGGGGAAGCAGCCAGAAGCTAGTCTGATGGCAGCTGCTCCTTTTTGTTGTACAAAATTCCCATTTGCAGGCCTCCCAGAAGCTGTTCTAGAATGAGGCTCATAAAAGATTCATGCATATTCGGCAGTTAGCTCCCTGATAACACTTCTCAGGGGATTGATTAAGGAATTTAATTTAAACCAACAGAACCAGTAGTATGTCTGCTGATCCCACGTGTAACCGTGCAAGGGAACATAAATATACATGCACAGGCTTTAGATAGGCTGTGATTCTTACAATTATCTAGTTCAAAGGAAAGCAACATGATTACCATATGCATGAAGCTGAGAAAGTGAGACTTCTGCTCTTTGTCAGCACTAGGAGGAGTAAAGGTAGTTTTGAAATATGAATGTCTCAGTATTTTCATTTGATGCACTCCAATGCTTGTGTCGAGAAGACAATCAGCAAAATATAAGAAATGTAACTAAACGGAGTATTTTTTTTTTCTTCTCAAGTTGTTGTGCTCAGTCAAACCTTAATCAAAAGTAAATGCTAGCTAGCCTAGTCCCTGTGACAGCAGACTCAAAGAAATGATTTAATGCCAATAAAGGCTTTCTTATTATAGACTGCCATTACATACTTGAAATAAGAATTATATGTTCTGCTAATTGAATGTTAAACAGCTTTTTCAATAATACCTATCATAGAAATTCAGTATACAAAACAAATAAAAGTAGAATTCTCTGGAAAAGTACAGGCTAGATGCCTATAATTCCAAATTTGTAGGTCCCCAGAAATAGCTTCTGAAATGACCCTCCATCATCCTAGGACCAAGAGGCTATTGATTGCAAACAATGTGCATGATGCATTCTTCTTGACTGTGTATTTTTGCATTATTTTATTTGACCATTTAAAAATTATGCCAATCATATATCCAGAAGATGTTCCAACTGGTAAGAAGGACACATGCTCCACTATGTTCATAGCAGCCTTATTTATAATAGCCAGAAGCTGGAAAGAACCCAGATGCCCCTCAACAGAGGAATGGATGCAAAAAAATGTGGTACATTTACACAATGGAGTACTACTCAGCTATTAAAAAGAATGAATTTATGAAATTCCTAGGCAAATGGTTGGACCTGGAGGGCATCATCCTGAGTGAGGTAACACAATCACAAAGGAACTCACACAATATGTACTCACTGATAAGTGGATATTAGCCCAAAACTTAGGATACCCAAGATATAAGATACAGTTTGCTAAACACATGAAACTCAAGAAGAATGAAGACTGAATTGTGGACACTATGCTCCTCCTTAGAATTGGGAACAGAACACCCATGGAAGGAGTTACAGAGACAAAGTTTGGAGCTGTGACGAAAGGATGGACCATCTAGAGACTGCCATATCCAGAGATCCATCCCATGATCAGCATCCAAACTCTGACCCCATTGCATTCACTAGCAAGATTTTGCTGAAAGGACCGTGATATAGCTGTCTCGTGTGAGACTATGCCGGGGCCTGGCAAACACAGAAGTGGATGCTCACAGTCAGCTAGTGAATGGATCACAGGGCCCCCAATGGAGGAGCTGGAGAAAGTACCCAAGGAGCTGAAGGGATCCATCCGCAACCCTATGGGTGGAACAACATTATGAACTAACCAGTACCCCAGAGCTCTTGACTCTAGCTGCATATGTATCAAAAGATGGCCTAGTCGGCCATCACTGGAAAGAGAGGCCCATTGGACATGCAAACTTTATATGCCCCAGTACAGGGGAACGCCAGGGCCAAAAAAATGGGAATGGGTGGGTAGGTAAGTGGGGGGGAGGGTGGGGGGGACTTTTGGGATAGCATTGGAAATGTAATTGAGTAAAATACCTAATAAAAAATATTTTAAAAAACGATGCCAATCCTCCCTTCATCTTGTAGATCAAGAAACTAAGATTCAGAAGATAAATATTTTCCAAGGTTACTCATATTATGATTAGTATTAACTCCAAAATTCAAACCCATAAATCAGGATTTTGAATTTTGGCATTTTTGCTGTGTTCAGCAGAATAATCTCTGCCATGTGAGGACTTGCTTAACTGTTCCCTTGCAGCTAGACATCTACCCCACTCATGATGATCAACAGAGTCTCCAGATACTGTCTTGTGTCCTGTATGAGACAGAGTGGGCCTCAGGGAAAATAATATGGTCCTAGTCTGAAACCATCATTCTTTTTTTATAATAGAAAATAAATTCTTCTTTCATACAATACATCCTGACCACGGTTTTCCCTCCCTTGATGAGCTACTCTCCCTCAAAAACAAAAACAGGCCTCCAAGAGACAACAGTCAAAAAAACCCTCACATTGAAGCTGGACAAGGCAATCCCAGGGTAGAAAAAGAATCCCAAGAGTGGGTAAGTGAGTCAAAGACACACCTGTTTCCACAGTTACAAAAACATCAAGGTAACAACCATAACATATACACAGAGGACCTAATGTAGACCCCTGCAGGCACCATGATCGCTGCTTCACTCTCTGTGAGCCCATATGTACCCTGCTTAGTTGATTCAGTGGCCCATGTTCTCCTGGTGTCGGCCATCCCCTCTGACACATACAATCTTCCCTTTCCTTCTTCTCTAGAGTTCCTGCATCTCTGAGGGGAGGGACCCAATGGAGACCTTCAATTTACACTGTCCATATAAAGTCTCTATATCTGCTCCCACCTGTTCCTGGGGAAAACCTCTCTGAGGACTACTGGGCAAAGCACCTATCTATGAGGATAGCAGAATATTATTGGGAATTATTTCATCGGTTTTTTTTTTTTTAGACCATCTGTGCTTGTTACTACCCTAGGGCTATTAGCTGTCCAGTCTTTGGTTCCTGGTCATCCAAGCAGTGTTGAGCATGGGATCTCTCTCATGGAGTTGGCCTTTAGTTGAACTAGACATAGAATAGCCACTCCCACATTTTCTGGCCTACCATTGCCCAGAACACTTTGCAGGCAGGACAGAATGGTCAAAGGTTTCTGCAACTGCTTTGGTGTCAGAACACTCCATTCTACCACAAGGTCACTTGCTCAACTATGTTCATTACAGCTTTATTTATAATGACCAGAAACTGGAAATCACCTAGATGTTCCCCTACTGAAGAATGAATTTTTTTAAAAAATGGGGTACATTTATACATTGGAGTATTAATCCAATGTGTATGTGTGGTTTTTTTAATGGTATCATTTTCATTGCAGGCAAATGTATGGAATTAGGGAAAAAAAATCATCCTGAGTACGGTTATCCAAACCCAGAAAGAAAAATAGGGTATTACTCACTTATAAATGGATATTAGCCATTAAGTAAATAATAACCAAGCTACAATCCATAGAACCAGAGAGGTTAGATAAAGAGGAAGGCTCTAGTGGGGATGCATGGATCTCCCTGGGAAGGGGAAATAGAATAGATTTTGAGGGTGTACTAGAAGATGGGTAGGAATGGAAGTAGGAAATATCAGGTGATGGGGGAAGATTGATGGAGAAAGAGAGTGTGAGAAGAGATGGCTGGAATTTAAAGACATTTGTGGAGCAGTGTGGAAACCTAGTAAAATGGAAACTTCCTGGAATCTATGCTGGTGATCTTAGTGAAGCCTCTTAGGATTGAGAGATACAGAGTCTAAGCTAGCCTTCTCTTATAGCCAGGCAAGGCTGCCAGTCACAAGACTCGGGTGCAGGGGGTCAAGTTGTTTGCTGAGGTGGCTCCATGAAGATCATCCCAGAGTCTGGGTTGAAGCTAGGACAGAGGGTTGCTCTCTGAAAACTGGCAGCAGAACCCCATTACCAAGGACAACATCCACACAGCTTATTGGAAAAGGAGAGGCTGAACTCTCTGCCTCTGTGGGGCATTGATCCCCATGTTCCAGTCTCCTTGGTCGTGGGAAGTTACTCTGCAGGCGACTGAAACAAAAATGTGGAAATCATCCTTCTTAATCCAGCATTATCAACTTGATATTTATGGACCCCAAAAGACTTCACGGTTTTCATTTGACTTCAGTGTGGAAAAGTAACATTGTCACATTCATTTCTGTGATTAATATAGAGAGCAGACTTCAGTGGTGTTATCTATACTTGTGACTTATGCCAAACAGAAAGCATGGGGATATCAAATTTTATACCTTATTACTATTATTATAGATGATTCAATATACCACTAACTCTATAACTACTTCAAAATTATGGTTGATATCTGACACCTTCTGTGATTGTATTTAATGAATTACAAAAGCATATATAATAACTACATTATATTATTAAACTTTTGTGGTTTTGTTAACCACACTTCAATAAATTATTTTCCATTGTAATCTCTTCTTTGGTATTTTACATCTGTGGATTTTTTCTGAATAGATACCCATAGGTTTCACTGAGTATAAAAAGGGATCTATGATGAAAAAAATTAAGAAGCTCAACTTAAATCCCCTTCATCTTAATGACTATATTTGGAGAAGCAGCTGGTGAAGTTGTTGAACTGCTAAGTCACAGGCTCTGATTTCTACCCACAGTCAGATTTTTAGCTGTGACTTTAACTCAGCTAAAGCACTCTCTACAGCAGTTCCTTTACTTGCAAAATGAGGTCATGAGCTCAGACCTCATAGGGTTTTCAATATGTTAAGTACTTAGCACCTAGGAAGCATTTAATAACCGTAAGTTGTACTACTGCTTTAATGTCATAGAATGTAGCCTTTGTTCAGATGGAATTGTTCAGTGGGTATTTGGCCAGTAGCATTGGCTTTAATAAAGTACAGAAATTGCTGATACATGTGCTGGAGAATAAAAAAAGAAAAGGTCTACAAAGTGAGTTCCAGGACAACCAGGGCTATACAGAGAAACCCTGTCTCAAAAAAACAAACAAACAAACAAAATGCACGCAACTCTCCTCTCTCTCTCTCTCTCTCTCTCTCTCTCTCTCTCTCTCTCTCTCTCTCTCTCTCTCTCTCTCTCTCTCTCTCTCTCTCATACACACACACACACACACACACACACACCAGCTAACATTTTCCATTTGCAGACTAAATATATGAAATTCATTATTTTTGAAGAGGAATTTGAAGCAGTTTTTTTTTGCCACTACATTTGTTCTTAGACACTGTGGGGATGTGGGGTTTATTGCAGGGTGCTGTGCTCAGAGGGTGAGAAAGCAATGAAAACAACAACAAAAGCAAGCTGAGAATTGTTGTACGGGGTGGAGCACCCAGCCTGGGTTTCAGCCTTTCGCCTGCCCCTTGGTACCAATTACTAACAGACACCTGCTGATCTCACATCTCCATCCCTGCTCCATTCTCACTGGAAGGAATCTCTTTTCTCCTGTGATGCCAATTCATGATAAATGCTCACAAAGGCATGACAATTTCAGTTGCCAGACCATCTGGCTACTAGATGTTTCATCATAGATTCTATAGCCAAGAGCTTCATCGGTTGCCCTGTTTCTATGGAAACAGGAGCTGTGGTGATAATTCGTGACTTAGATGAACTGTCTTACGGCTTATAGAGGATAGCCTGTGGGGGTCAGCAAGCACAGGCTGTACATGGGTGCCTGCAGTCAGGGTGATGGGAGCTATTTGATTATTTGTATCCTAACATTCTGAGGTGCTTGGGAAATCAACCAAAGTGCGATCTAAACATAAGCCACGTTTTATTCTACCTTGTCTCTCAAAAATGTATATAATGATAGGCATTGATCTACCAATAATAATCTATTGAGTATCTAATTATCGGATCACTTTGTGCTTAACTTTTCCAAATAGAGTCCAAATTACTTAGTTCAGTGGGCAAACAAAATATGGATTAAAGCTACAGCAGTTTATGAGTGAATTGTTCAATTTAGTCAGCTTTATGTCATAGTAAAAAAAAAAAAAAAAAAAAAAACCTCAGAAAATCAGTTATGTAAGAGAGAACATTTATTTTGTTTTGTTTCAGAAATTTCAGTCCATGGTTACTTGATGCTGTTGCTTTGGGCCTCTGGTAGCAGTAGTATGTCACCAAGTGGTATGGAACAAGAAGCCTTGTTACCCCATGGCATCCAAGAAACAGAGTGGGGAGGGGCTGGGCTCTCAGCAGCCTCTTCAAGGGCATGCCCCCAATCACTTCACTTACTCCCCCTAAGTGTCCCCTTTTTTATCCTTCCCACATATCACTATAGACTGCAGACAAACCTTCTACTTATGGGCCCTTTAGAGATAATCAAGACCTAAACTAGACCAATGCAGAAAACTAATTTATTAGGCAGTGACAGCATTTAAAAAAAATAGAACACAGGCCACAGCAAAGGGCACTGTAAGTGTTCTTTTAGATCAGGAAAAGCCATTAACAGGAAAGATCCCTCGACCTCCTCCCCACTCTATGTCTAAATTCTACCCAGTACTCATATGTGGACTAGACTGCACTGCTGCAGTTCCTAGCAGCCTACCTCTTGTGACTTTGGGGCTTCTATGATGCACTAGTTCCTTCTCTCACAACACAGGCATGAGGGTCCGAGTCAGAAATCTAGCCCATCTACCTACCTTAGAATATTCCAATGTTTTTCATCCCCACCAACAAGGACTGCTTCTCTTCTGGAAGTTAATGAACCCCCCATATGTCCTACCTAGCAACACTCAAATGTGTGTGTGTGTGTGTGTGTGTGTGTGTGTGTGTGTGTGTGTGTGTGTGTGTTTATATATCTCCCATCTTTTAAGTATTTGACATGCCTAAAAATGCTGATGGGTCACTGGGTAATTTTTTACTGGAGTGTGGAGTCATAATGACATAAATGTAAGCATATTAACTAGCACTGAGTGACATAATAAGGAAACCATACTCTTTGAAACTATTGGGCATTCATCTCATTGAAAGTTGTATACAGAGGCTGAAGAGATGGCTCAATGATTTAGAGCACTGATTGCTCTTCCAGGGGTCTCTGAGTTCAATTCCCTGCAACCACATGGTTGCTCACAACCATCTGTAATGGGATTCTCTTCTGGTGTGTCTGAAGACAGCTGCAGTATACTTATATAAATAAAATAAATCATTTTTTTAAAAAAAATTGCTAGTGTATGCAATGGTGTCAGCGTTTGGAGGCTGATTATGGGATGGATCTCCAGGTATGGCAGTCTCTAGATGGTCCATCCTTTCGTCACAGCTCCAAATTTTGTCTCTGTAACTCCTTCCATGGGTGTTTTGTTCCCAATTCTAAGAAGGGGCAAAGTGTTCACACTTTGGTCTTCGTTCTTCTTGAGTTTCATGTGTTTTGCAAATTGTATCTTGTATCTTGGGTATTCTAAGTTTCTGGGCTAATATCCACTTATCAGTCATACACTAGCAAGATTTTGCTGAAAGGACCCTGATATCGCTGTCTCTTGTGAGGCTATGCCGGGGCCTAGCAAACACAGAAGTGGATGCTCACAGTCAGCTATTGGATGGATCACAGGGCCCCCAATGGAGGAGCTAGAGAAAGTACCCAAGGAGCTAAAGGGGGTCTTCAACCCTATAGGTGGAACAACAATATGAACTAACCAGTACCCCCGGAGCTCGTGTCCTTAGCTGCATATGTATCAGAAGATGGCCTAGTCGGTCATCATTGGGAAGAGAGGGCCCTTGGTCTTACAAACTTGATATACTTCAGTACAGGGGAACGCCAGAGCCAAGAAGTGGGAGTGGGTGGGTAGGGGAGTGGGGGGAGGATCTGGGGGACTTTTGGGATAGCATTGGAAATGTAAATGAAGAAAATACCTAAGAAAAAAATGAAAAAAATTGCATACATCCTTGATATACATATAATATTTCTTCATTGATTCATGTATAAGGAAGCAAGTAGATGTTATAATCAGATCAAAAGTAATTTCAGAAGTATTTTTAATAATGAAGTACCAAAAAGGGAGCCCTGGTATGATAACATGAAGGCCTGTGGCTTCTGAATGCAGAGGCTGATGGGAGAAACAGGTAGACACTTCAGAGGGAACACTCCAGGCTAGAACCAACAGCATTCTCTGTGGCTTAGATTTTTCACGACTATTGGAATTATTTTTGTTTGTTTGTTTGCTTGCTTGCTTGCTTGCTTGCTTGTTTGTTTGCTTGCTTGCTTGCTTGCTTGCTTGCTTGCTTGCTTGCTTGCTTGCTTGCTTGCTTGCTTATGATTTCTATCTGCATGGCAAATCCTTAGCATAACAGAATGATAAAATAAAGAGAAAGACCAAGAACGTTCATAAAAGGACAGGTAGAAGATATTAGAGAATTAGAGATGAGACAGGAAATAGACTTTTGTTCTGAAATTTGTGAAATGCAAGTTCATAAAGCATTTTAAAGTTTTAATCAAACTAATCTCTATGGACGAATACCAAGGTTCTGTAGGTAAGGGTGAAATTCACTCTTAGGGAAGTTACTAAGGCAATATTTTACATGTCGTAGTTATTATGTTAGGGTACTTTAGAATAATAATAATTTGGAATAGTTGTGTTCAGTGGGAGGCGCAAACTATCAAAGAGCATTTTAAATTGTGTACATTTCTATTCAGGATCCCAGGATCAGAGAATATTGAGATAGACATCTTATCCTGGTGGCTCAAAAGTATCATGTGATCCTGATGTGAGAAGCAGGAAGCTAGACATAATTTCATGACTTTTAACTTGATTTTATGCTCATGTTAGCTGCCATAAAACATGTGTATTTTTCTACATCAACTGTTGCTGCTGCAAAGGATAAAACCAGAGTCTTATATTTTTTATTAAATTTATTCACTTCTCTTTATTTTGTGACTGTTTTACCTGCATAAATACAGTTGCACCATGTGCTAGCTAGGTGCATATGGAGATAAGAAGAGGGTGTCTGATCTCCTGGAAGCAGAATTACAGATGGTTGGGAACCACCATAAGGGACTGTAAAACAAAACTGGATCCTCTGCAAGAGCAGCAAGTACTGTTAACCTCTGAGCCATCTCTCCAGCCATGAAAAAAAGGAAAAGTCTCAACACTTCAGATACAGAGTGAATAAATGTTAAAATCTGGTAAAATTCACCCAAAAATGTAAGAAAACAAATTATCACAATGAAAGTAATCTTTGCTCTAACTTGTAACATATGAACTATGCATAGTATGCTATCCTAATTTTAACTTTAAATATTCAAAGACTAATGATGACAGAAGTTGAAAGCTGTGATTTTCATTGTTGAACAAGATCAAAATAGCTGGTTAGAAAACAATCATAACTGTGTCTTTGCTTTTGTTAGCCTTCCCAGATAAGAATGAGAGAGAAGGAACTTAAGTGGTACATACTCCCTTCATGCATGCACTTTCTTTTTTTTTTTTTTTTATTTTTATTACATATTTTCCTCAATTACATTTCCAATACTATCCCAAAAGTCCCCCATAGCGCCCCCCACTTCCCTACCCACCCATTCCCATTCTTTTGGCCCTGGCATTCCCCTATATTGGGGCATATAAAGTTTGCAAGTCCAATGGGCCTCTCTTTCCATTGATGGCCGACTAGGCCATCTTTCGATACATATGCAGCTAGAGACAAGAGCTCCAGGGTTCTGGTTAGTTCATATTGTTGTTCCACCTATAGGACTGCAGATCCCTTCAGCTCCTTGGGTACTTTCTCTAGCTCTTCTACTGGGGGCCCTGTGATCCACCCAATAGCTGACTGTGAGCATCCACTTCTGTGTTTGCCAGGCCCCGGCATAGTCTCACAAGAGACAGCCATATCTGGGTCCTTTCAGCAAAATCTTGCTGGTGTATGCAATGGTGTCAGCGTTTGGAAGCTGATTATGGGATGGATCCCTGGATATGGCAGTCTCTAGTTGGTCCATCCTTTCGTCTCAGCTCCAAACTGTGTCTCTGTAACTCCTTCCATGGGTGTTTTGTTCCCAATTCTATCTAAGAAGGGGCAAAGTGTCCACACTTTGGTCTTCATTCTTCTTGAGTTTCATGTATTTAGCAAATTGTATCTTATATCTTGGGTATTCTAAGTTTCTGGGCTAATATCCACTTATCAGCGAGTACATATTGTGCGAGTTCTTTTGTGATTGGGTTACCTCACTCAGGATGATGCCCTCCAGATCCATCCATTTGCCTAGAAATTTCATAAATTCATTCTTTTTTTTTTAATATTTTTATTACATATTTTCCTCAATTACATTTCCAATACTATCCCAAAAGTCCCCCATAGCGCCCCCCACTTCCCTACCCACCCATTCCCATTCTTTTGGCCCTGGCATTCCCCTATATTGGGGCATATAAAGTTTGCAAGTCCAATGGGCCTCTCTTTCCATTGATGGCCGACTAGGCCATCTTTCGATACATATGCAGCTAGAGACAAGAGCTCCAGGGTTCTGGTTAGTACATCATGTTTTCCAACAATAGGGTTGCAGATCCCTTTAGCTCCTTGGGTACTTTCTCTAGCTTCTCCATTGGGAGCCCTGTGATACATCCAATAGCTGACTGTGAACATCCACTCCTGTGTTTGCTAGGCCCCGGCATCGTCTCACAAGAGACAGCTATATTTGGGTCCTTTCAGCAAGATCTTACTAGTGTATGCAATGGTGTCAGCGTTTAGAAGCTGATTATGGGACGGATCCCTGGATACAGCAGTCTCTAAATGGTCCATCCTTTCATCACAGCTACGAACTTTGTCTCTGTAACTCCTTCCCTGGGTGTTTTGTTCCCAATTCTCAGCATTATGCCGGTTGGTCCCTGCATTCATTGCCCGAGTTATATTCTCTAAAGCCTACTTCATCGAAGTCTTTTTCCATATCACGTATTCTGCCACTGACCCCATCATCTTCTACATCCATGTATGTATGAGATTTTTAGTGCTGTAGTCACAAATTCCCAGAAGCATACTGATGTAAAACAGCACACATTTATATGATCTAGACAGCAAAAAAAAAAAAAAATCTAACACTGTTTTGGCCTGTCTTATTGCTTCTGGAGACATGTAGAGAGAGTCAGTTTTCCTGAACTTCCTAAAGGTGATTGGGACATTTTTACTCTTCTTCATGTCATTCAGATCTCTTAGTCAAATGTCTTCTGTTTGTTTTTGTTTGGAGACACTTTCTCAAACCTATCAAATATAATTTTTGATGAATTAAGAAAACAATGTTTTGGGAAATTTTTTATGTGCCAGCCATAGATTCATTACTGGGGAAGGCTTCTCTCATACTGCTGAAAATGGCAGTCAAAGACTAAGCCCATTATTCTTTCATGACAGGCTTGATCAGTGAAACTGGTTCTGTTTTGCTTCTGTCCTATGAAATGACTTGGCTGCTTTGTTGAGATCTGAATATTAGACTCATGAACCCTTACCACCATAACTGTAGCTGCCAACCGCTGGCGTTCTGTGGGCAGGAGAAGCATGGCCCTGTGATTCCCTGTCACTTAGAAAAGAAAAACAAAGTTTCTGCCTCAGATTCATGGCTTTATAAACTTCAGTTTAGGATATTTGCTCTTGGGCATTTGTTTAAGCATTTTTAACAAAATTTATAATTGTTTCTTATACTCTGCTACATAGGCAAAAGTATTTGCAAATTATATTTCCTTTCTTCTACTTGAGAACTTATTCCTACCTTTCTCTACAGGATTTGTATAACATGTATTGCAGAGTTATTGATATTAAATTTATCCAGCATTAATATTTATTTCCTTAAGCAATCCTAAAGTAATTTCCTTATAATATTCCCTTGTAAGGACATATTAACCATAGCTAAAGAGCAACAAGATTTGGTACTTCTCCTGCACTCTCATTAGTTCTTTGACCTGAAATACTCCCCAGATTTGACTGTTTAGCACAAGAGTTTCCTATTTAATAAAAAAATACTCTCAAATGAGAATGTTCCCAATGGCAAACCAAACTGTAATCCAGTAATGATGAAGAGGGATCACAAACTGTAAACATGTACAATCAGGAAGCAGGAAACAATATCACTTTATAAGGAGTATCAGATTGAAACACTGATCAGTAGACTCTAGACTTTGGAGACTGAACCTCTCCATGATATACGAACACCAAGCACACACAACATGTGTGAGTAGTGGCTCCTCTTGGAATATCTTCTTGTGGTTTCTAACACAATGGGACTAACTAAAGAGCAATTTATACCCTTGGTCCTGAAGTCAGAGGCTTAATTTAAACAAACAAACAAACAAATAAATAAATGCATACATACAACAGAAGCCAACAATGCAGAGAAACTTTGAGAATGTTCCCAGCACATTTTATAGTCAATAGTTCAGTGCTGCAATCACATGAGAATCGTGACTTGCATAAGAACCATTGGTCCCTACTTTTTACATACAATGAAGCTTATTTTCCCCCAAAATTCATCCTCCTGATAGTCTCATGTTTACCATGCATAGCTTCCCAAGATAAATGTAGCTGAAGTTTTGTTTCTTATCTTTTTTTTTTTTTTTTTTGGTTTTTCGAGTCAGGGTTTCTTTGTGTAGCCCTGGCTGTCCTGGAACTCACTCTGTATACCAGGCTGACCTTGAACTTAGAAATCTGCCGGCCTCTGCCTCCCACGTGCTGGGATTAAAGGAGTTTTATTTCTTAAATAGATTTTTTTTTAACTGACTGGACACTCAACCAAATGATTTTTAATCAATTGCTATGTATTTATACAAAGCAACAATGGGTTGCTTCACAAATTATTCACAGTGTCTACTAGCTTATTGTTTAAGATTTATTTCTTTTATTTTATGGGTATGGGCATTTTGTCTGCATGCGTATATATGTGCACCGTGGGAATGCCTGTTGCCATAGATAGCTTGAGAATGGAGTTACAGACAGTTGTGAGCTGCTATGTGGGTGCTGGTAATTGAATCTGGGTCCTTTATAGTCTACAGGAACAGCCAGTGCTCCCAACTGCTGAGCCATTTCTGCAGTCCCCTTTTATCTTATTCTTTTCTTTTAGATTTTATCAAAGTATTTACTGTCTACCCATACACTAATGCTTTGCCATTGTCACATACTTCTTTTCAACCCCACCCTCCTTCTCCCAGACTGTTCTTTATTCCCCAGACAATCTTACTTATTACTTTCATGTCATATATATATATCCCATGATATGCATGTGTGCACCACATATGTGCAATTAATTTTTAAGTTTTATATGAAATCTATTATCCATCAATTAAAGTCTAAAATATTTGTCTTTTATGTCTGGCTTATTTCACTTACCATGATGGTTTCCCTTTGTAACCACTTTCCTACACATGACATAGTTTAGTTCTTTTTTTTTTTTATAGATAAATAAAACTTTGGTGTGCATGTACGAAGTTTCTTTATCTGTCCATCTGTCAAGGGACACTTAGGATGATTTACTAAGTTTGTTTTTAAAAATAATCCTCCAAAAAAGATACAGTGCAAGGTTCCCTGTGCTATGTTGACTTAGAGCCCTTTGTGTATAAACCCTGGAACAGTTCACAACTGAAATGTATTTTAGATGTATTTAGCTTCTTGGAAAAGCTTCATAGGACTACCTATAATGGTTGGACTAATTTACATCCCTATTGATGGTATTCAAAGGTTCCCTGTCTTCATGTCTTCACCACAACTAATTTAGAATTTCAATGTCACTTAACTTTGCAATCCCCTGTTAGCTAAGCATATTTTTTGAGAACTGTTTAATTTGTCAGTCCGTTTACTGATTTTTTGAGAACTGTTTAATTTGTTAGTCTGTTTATTGATTCGATTATTTGGCTTTGTGGTTTGTGGGTTTCTTTATTCTTTTTATTTTATTTTTTCAGTTCTTTAAATAGTCTGGATTAATCCTAAGTCAGTAAGTGTATAGCAATTGTATTGTACAGCTAGCAATAATTTTATCATTTTGTAAACTGTCTTATCACTCTACTTTTTTTTTTTTAACTTTACATACCGCTCATTTCCACCATCTCTGTCAGCTACTTCCACAGTCCTTGCCTCCTCCTCCCCTCTCCTTTCCTCAGAGCAGATTGGCCCCGAACTTGGGTGGCCCCTGACTCTGGCAAATCAAGTTTCTTTGAGTTTAGGTACATCCTCTTTTACTGAGGCCAGACAAGGCAGCCCAACTAGAAGATCATATTCCACATACAGGTGACAACTTTTGGGATACCCCCCACTCCCATGTTGCTCCAGACCCACAGGAGACAAAGCTTAACATCTGTTATACATGTGAGGTGAGTCCAAGGTCTGGCCCATGTATGTTCTTTGGTTGGTGTTACAGTATTTAAGAGCCACAAGGGTCCAGGTTACTTGACTCTGTTGGTCTTCCTATGGAGTTCTTATCCCCTCTGGAGCCTGCAATCCTTACTCCTATTCTTCCATAAGAGTCCCCAAGCTCCATCTACTGATGCTTGTGGGTCTCTCCAGCTGTCTGAGTCAGCTGCTGGGTGGAACCTCTCAGAGGACAGTCATGCTAGACTGATGTTTTCAAGAATAACAGAGTATCACTCTACTTTCAATGTTACTATGCAGAGGCCTTGTAGTCTCATAAACAATCTTATTTGTCAGCCTTTTTGTTTTCTTTCCTGACCTGTCTAAGTCATTTTCAGAAAGTCCTTGCCTGTACCTGTATCTCAAAGTATTTTCCTCAGTTTCATATTATCCCAGTCTTCTGTCACTGTCTTGATTCCTTTTGAAAGACTTTTGTATGGAGTAAATGATAGATAGTGGATTCCATTCTTTTCCATGGGATATCCCACTGTCTGAACACCACTGTTGAAGAGACAGAGTTTTACCCAATGTATATTTTGTCAAAAGTCAGGCAGTTGTAGCTCCAAAGGTTACTCTCAGGGTCCTCTGTTCTCCATCCATGCATTTCTTTGCTCTTACAGGTACACCATCCTGGCCTTGTTACTATGGCTCTGTGGTAAAAACTAAAATCAGTTGTAATTATGTATTCAGTGTTATTCTTTTTCTTAGGATTGAATGGGACATTCGGGGTCTTTTGTGTTTCATTTGAATTTTCTTTTAATTTCTGTAAAGAATATCCTTGAGATTTTTATGAGACTTGTCTTGAATCTTTGAAATAGTGGGGTACTTTTGTTATTTTTAGAATAGCATCTACATAGTTGACATGTTATTTTAAGACCATTTTCACCCTCTCAGAGCCTAATTTTTTTCTTTACCTCAACCAATTTATGTTGCTATTCAATGCTAGATGAAAAGAAGCACATCAAAAGTTTTAATCATGAATTAAGTTAAATATGATGATTCAACGTTGTGCTTGAGCTAAGCCAAAAATTAACTATGAGCATAAACCTTTATTATTATTGGGGGGAAAAGTGAAACTGCAGATTTTTAAACATATGACCACCATTTGTCTAGTACACAGAAATGAATCCTTTTTTCTTCTGTCCCTTAAATAAACCAACAGATATCACAAAAGAGGCCCTTTTATTCTCACATTCTCGTCAACTAATGTTTCTACCTCTAGCCAAAGTCATTCCCTTCCCTCCCAGAGTAGTCAGCATGCTGTCATCTGTGAAACCTACACAGATGATACCATATGAGCACCACTGACTGCTCTGAATGTGTGTGCATCCTCTTATGGGATCCATTCATTGCAGTTTATTAGCGTTGATTTTCAGTTCAATTATTTACATAATAGAATTTAAATTCTGCTTATACTTTCCAGGGACAAACCATTGTCCTTAAGGTAAAGTTTATATTTCTGCCAAACAATGTTTTCTCTATGTGTCTGTCTTCACTCCAGTTTTCTCTTGGCATTCCCCCATGCTCAAACCTTACCAACATAGCCCAAGCTCCCACTCAGGTATGTGTTGTCTCCAACTGCAGTTGTTTGAAAAAGTAAAAATATGGCATATACAGAATAAGCAAGCCACTAGCTTATGTTATAAACATAAAATGCATAGAATAGCAAAGTATAGATAATGAATAAATAAATATCTTTGAAAATAAAAGTAGAATTGATAAAGTGGACTCAGTTTATGTAAAGAAATAATAGTATGTGTGAAATTACAAAGAAGAAGCAGATGATAGAAAATATCTGACTAGAGAAGCCAGAGTTATCACTTATAAACAGAAAGGAATAGCGAGGCCAACATCTTGATCACTCACCAATAGTGATGATCTCTCCAATCTTCACCACCCATAAGCAAATACCAAGGACTCCCACTCACACTCAAGATGACTCGAGAATGATAAATAAAACTCATGGTTGCTGCAGGACTAACATCCATCACTTCAGTGTGGTTAGACAAAGTTTCCCTTGCTCCTTTTCCTTTGCATCATTGATCTTCTGTGAGACACTTCATTCAAAGTTCAGGTTTGCCCATTATAATCATATAAACAATAGAGATGTATGAAAAGAAGAGTGATGGAGAGAGAAGAGAAGGGGATGGATGAAGGCACAGGGAGGGATGAAGAGAGGAGGGAGGGAAAAAGAGGGTGGGAGGGAAAGACTGTATGTCTTAGAATTTATGAATAAGGGTCTCATAATGTAATTAGCTACACACCTTTCCATTTCTTTTCACTAGGTTTTAAAGTAACTTAATACTTTGTCTAATGTGTGTAGTTCAGTTTGATCTATGAACCTTACTATAACTAGCTCATTAACTCTGGGCAGTTTGCATGTTACTCTCTGTGGAAGCTGCCATAACGGAAAGGTAATTTCTCCTATGATTCTAACTGTATCATATCCTTATCTGTGTCCCTACAGGCATAACATTTTCTTACAATATCCTTCACCACAGATTTCCAGCAAATGAATACTTATTTCTTAGAAGCCAAAGCATGCTGGTTGTATGTCCAAAGCCTTCCCTTGTCGATTGTGTTTCATCGCTGTGCCTTGTGTTAGGCAGCTTTTCACACAGATCTCAATGATCTCCAATCTCTGATATTTTTGTCACTTTATAACTTTCCTTTGGCATAACTGGACCTAGTGGCCCAGTGCAAAAGGATAGGGGAAAAACAATACAATCTCATAACTAAAATTGTGTTTTTAAAAAGACTAACTGTTCATTTCTTACTATTTCTGATTAAAGCTAGCTGAGAGGTGTTTCACAGTCAGGATTCTTTTAACAAACAACTGAGAAGGCATAAGAGAGACACAGACATCCTGAATTCATTAGCATGTGAGGAACTGAATCCTGATTAAACCCATGTGAGTTATCTCAGGGGGGTTTTCCCTCCTTATTCAAGCCTTCAGGTAAAACTAGAGTCCTGCCAACAGCATGATTATAAGCTGATTAAACAGCTTGAGAAAAATGCATCAAAATACACCAAGCCAATATTCCTGCCCATATAATTGTGAGGACGTCAGATGTTGCTTTATGCTATCAATTTTGGTAGGTGTAACTGGTCCAGTAAAATGTTAATAGTTATGTATTCTCTATACACACATCTTTCTTAGCACTTCTGACTTTTCTCATTCACATTAAAGACAAAGATTCTATGTTAGTTCTTCTCTCTAAGGGCCTTACATCCATTTGAACATGTTAGGTCCATGACTGTAATAGTTATTCAAAATCTCCTTGTGGTAAATAATTTAATCAAAATCGATAATAGCAAACATTTACTGAACCCTTGCCTTTCCAAGCAATGATTTCCCTGCTTTGTAGATACTATTCAAGCTAATACTAACACTTGAGTCCTACAATAAAACAGAGCCATAAAGACAAAAGTCATGGGTCTAAGGTCAACAGTTGATGGAATCAGACAATGAATACAGCAGTCTACAATGAAGTCTCCTTCTAAGCACATTAAAATTATATCCAACTTCTGTACATCGCATGATTTTCTTTTAATTTACACATATTTGCTAGTAGACTGCTTGTGTAAAGGAAAGTGATTAATAAACATCAGATAAAAACCAGCATCACACATTATTTTTCTGGATGACTTTCTTTTATTCCTTCTGAGCCAAGGAGACTTGCACGTTGGCAGCAGAGGAATTCGTGGAGTCTTCCCTCAGGATCCATTATCATCTGTGATGATGTGAAACAGAACCATCAGTCCACAGAGACCCTTTCAATTCCCTGTGCTGTCTGAGTAAAAACTACAGACTGGAGCATTTTCAAGAGCCTTTATTACTGCCAATTTTTGTTGCCATTTTAAACCTATTATTTTAAATGAGCTCACTCAGAAAAAAAAAAGTGTGTTATCTCCTTGAAATAAGATCCGTTAATACACAGCAATCTCATTGAATCACAGCTACAGTGGAACCTGGAGAGGTGCTAATCACAAATGAAGATTGTTCAGGGGTTGGAGAGATGTCATGGACTTTAATAAACCCAGAGATGTGAGCAGCTCTGTCTTTTGTCCTTAATCCTTGACCAGCATTCCCAGGAGATTAAACTTTAACACAGAATAGGTTAATGCTTTTCTTATTTGGTATGTGAAACTTAGGCAAACTAGGTGTTTGGTCACACAACATGTGTGCTATTTTTATGAGCTTGACTTGATCAAATAAGAGTTAACGGTTAACGGTAAAAAGGACACATGCTCCACTATGTTCATAGCAGCCCTATTTATAATAGCCAGAAGCTGGAAAGAACCCAGATGTCCCTCAACAGAGGAATGGATACAGAAATTATGGTACATTTACACAATGGAGTACTACTCAGCTATTAAAAAGAATGAATTTATGAAATTCCTAGCCAAATGGATGGACCTGGAGGGCATCATCTTGAGTGAAGTAACACAATCACAAAAGAACTCACACAATATGTATTCATTGATAAGTGGATATTAGCCCAAAACTTAGGATACCCAAGATATAAGATACAATTTGCTAAACGCATGAAACTCAAGAAGAATGAAGACCAAAGTGTGGACACTGTGCACCTTCTTAGAATTGGGAACAAAACACCCAGGGAAGGAGTTACAGAGACAAAGTTCGTAGCTGTGATGAAAGGATGGACCATTTAGAGACTGCTGTATCCAGGGATCCGTCCCATAATCAGCTTCTAAACGCTGACACCATTGCATACACTAGCAAGATTTTGCTGAAAGGACCCAAATATAGCTGTCTCTTGTGAGACGATGCCGGGGCCTAGCAAACACAGGAGTGGATGTTCACAGTCAGCTATTGGATGTATCACAGGGCTCCCAATGGAGAAGCTAGAGAAAGTACCCAAGGAGCTAAAGGGATCTGCAACCCTATTGTTGGAACAACATGATATACTAACCAGAACCCCGGAGCTCTTGTCTCTAGCTGCATATGTATCGAAAGATGGCCTAGTTGGCCATCAATGGAAAGAGAGGCCCATTGGACTTGCAAACTTTATATGCCCCAATATAGGGGAATGCCAGGGCCAAAAGAATGGGAATGGGTGGGTAGGGAAGTGGAGGGCGCTATGGGGGACTTTTGGGATAGCATTGGAAATGTAATTGAGGAAAATATGTAATAAAAATATTAAAAATCAAAAAAAAAAGGGGGAAACTATGGAAAATGTACCTGTTCTCCTCTTGCATTTCCAAGCTCTACCAATGTGATTATGAGTCCTAAAGGGCATCCCACTTAAACAACAGTGATGTATTCCTGTTACAGAGATGATGAGGAACACAGTTCTTTTCTTACCCTTGTTATGAAGATATGCGATGGCTGATGCAAGACTTTGAATTATCAGCCTTGTCTCGTTCTCTGAGAAGTGCCCTCTTTGATCCATAACTGCTTTGAGTTCTCCATCCTCACAAAGCTCCATCACTAGATACATTTTCTGACATTACAGATTTAAAAGGCATAACAAGAGAAAGTTATGAAGTTACATGTGTTAGATATCAAAAGTATGCTCACAATTCTAATTTATTAACGTGAAAATGTCTTATCTACTCTATATAAGCTACTGTCCTGAATACATGAGGAACAACGGGGCAAGCGACTTAGCGATGACCTCAGGAAGCTCAGCACACTTACAATATCATGTGATATATGCTAACAGCCAGCATGCCATGGGTCTGTGGAAGAGAGGCAGCCTCTAAATAAAGAATGCTCACTGAGCGAGAAGAGTTGAGACTGAAAAAAAAAAAAAAAGTCAACGGTTAAAATTAAAGAGGTATAGTAAGTGAGCAATTCCAAGCCAAGTATGGGGCTTGCAAGATGGCTCCATAGGTAAGAGCACTGGCTGCTTTTCCAAGGGACCTGGGTCTGACTCCCATCACTCATTTGGCAGCTCAACCCCATCCAGGTAACTCCAGTTTCAGGAGATTCGGTACCCACTTCTGGATTCTGCAGACACCAGTCTTGCACTTTGTACATATGCACTTGACATACATGCAGGCAAAACACTCAAACATATGAAATAAAAGATAAAATTAAATTAAAACTAAGAAAGCTCAAGTGTGTTGTGAAAGAGAGTTTAATCAGCTTGATTTCCTCTCCATAAAGACTGAGTCAATGAACAAAGTTTGTTAACTTAAAAAGGTAAGTTGCAGTTCGTCGCATATAGGCACAGAGACTTGAGCAAAACAGAAAACTGGCCACCCGAGGAGAGAACACAAATTTTCATTGTCTGGGATCTGAGATTCAGAAATGACGTCTGAGGTCATAAGATTATTTATTCATTTATTTATTTATTTTAACCCAACGAGTCTAGTTAATTTTATTCAAGAATGAGGTTGTAGCAAGCCAGATGCTACAGTTGCATTGGTTGAGAAGAACAGCACCAGGTATCATTTGGTCATTAGGTACTTGAGCCTTACATCCCAGCTACTACTCGTGTGAAATAGAAAAATGATTGGACTTGGCTTATTTGTTCTCTTGGTGGTATAAAGGAATCTGAAAAAGCCTGCCTGCCATATTAGGTCAGGGTGACTTAGGGCTGTAATCTCATGCTTCATGTTTCCCAGAAGATAACAGATGTTGAAACTTCATTCTTATGACACTTCACATCCTTTCTGAAATCACAAGATAAAAACAAAGGAAGATCCTACCATGTTCTCAATCATTTCTAACATAGGACTTTTTTTTTTTAACTTTGCCAGGGTTTGGCAGACTAAGCACTAAAACCATGATTTCTAATCTGAACAACTTGGGAGAAGGCTATGATCTGAGATGCAGGGTTGGTGTGATTTTAGCCAGTCCTGTGATAAGCCAGGAGAATGTATGACTGGGGAGCTAAGGATGAGGCGCTTCCCAGTAGAATGAATGATGGGGTGAGACATCTCATCTCAGAAGTGAAGAGATTACAGATGGACTGTGTATTTTTTTAAGAGTTTATGGGAGACGTTATTTATATTTCTTTTTTTTTAATTTATTTTTTATTAAGTATTTTCCTCATTTACATTTTCAATGCTATCCAAAAAGTCCCCCATACCCACCCCACCAATCCCCTACCCACCCACTCCCCCTTTTTGGCCCTGGGGTTCCCCTGTACTGGGGCATATAAAGTTGGCAAGTCCAATGGGCCTCTCTGCAGTGATGGCCGACTAGGCCATCTTTCGATACATATGCAGCTAGAGACAAGAGCTCCGGGGTACTGGTTAGTTCATCATGTTGTTCCCCCTATAGGGTTGCAGATCCCTTTAACTCCTTGGGTACTTTCTCTAGCTTCTCCATTGGGAGCCCTGTGATCCATCCAATAGCTGACTGTGATCATCCACTTCTGTGTTTTCTGGCCCCGGCATAGGCTCACAAGAGACAGCAATATCTGGGTTCTTTCAGCAAAATCTTGCTAGTGTATGCAATGGTGTCAGCGTTTGGAAGCTGATTATGGGATGGATCCCTGCATATGGCAATCACTAGATGGTCCATCCTTTTGTCACAGCTCCACACTTTATCTCTGTAACTTCTTCCATGGGTGTTTTGTTCCCATTTATAAGAAGGGGCACAGTGTCCACACTTTGGTCTTCGTTCTTCTTGAATTTCATGCATTTAGCAAATTGTATCTTATATCTTGGGTATTCTAAGTTTCTGGGCTAATATCCACTTATCAGTGAGTACATATTGTGCGAGTTCCTTTGTGATTGGGTTACCTCACTCAGGATGATGCCCTCCAGGTACATCCATTTGCCTAGGAATTTCATAAATTCATTTTATTAATAGCTGAGTAGTACTCCATTGCGTAAATGTACGACATTTTCTGTATCCATTTCTTTGTTGAGGGGCATCTGGGTTCTTTCCAGCTTCTAGCTATTATAAATAAGGCTGCTATGAACATAGTGGAGCATGTGTCCTTCTTAGCGGTTGGGACATCTTCTGGATATATGCCCAGGAGAGGTATTGCGGGATCCTCCGGTAGTACTATGTCCAATTTTCTGAGGAACCGCCAGACTGATTTCCAGAGTGGTTGTACAAGCTTGCAATCCCACCAACAATGGAGGAATGTTCCTCTTTCTCCACATCCTCGCCAGCATCTGCTGTCACCTGAATTTTTGATCTTAGCCATTCTGACTGGAGTGAAGTGGAATCTCAGGGTTGTTTTGATTTGCATTTTCCTGATGATTAAGGATGTTGAACATTTTTTCAGGTGCTTCTCAGCCATTCGGTATTCCTCAAGTGAGAATTCTTTGTTCAGCTCTGAGCCCCATTTTTTAATGGGGTTATTTGATTTTCTGGAGTCCACCTTTTAGAGTTCTTTATATATATTGGATATTAGTCCCCTATCCGATTTGGGATAGGTAAAGATCCTTTCTCAATCTGTTGGGAGCCTTTTGGTCTTATTGATGGTGTCTTTTGCCTTGCAGAAGCTTTGCAATTTTATGAGGTCCCATTTATCGATTCTCGATCTTACAGCACAAGCCATTGCTGTTCTATTCAGGAAATTTTCCCCTGTACCCATATCTTCGAGGCTTTTCCCTACTTTCTCCTCTATAAGTTTCAGTGTCTCTGGTTTTATGTGGAGTTCCTTAATCCACTTAGATTGACCTTAGTACAAGGAGATAGAAATGGATCAATTCGCATTTTTCTACATGATAACCGCCAGTTGTGCCAGCACCATTTGTTGAAAATGCTGTCTTTTTTCCACTGGATGGTTTTAGATCCCTTGTCGAAGATCAAGTGACCGTAGGTGTGTGGGTTCATCTCTGGGTCTTCAATTTTGTTCCATTGGTCTACTTGTCTGTCACTATACCAATACCATGCAGTTTTTATCACAATTGCTCGGTAGTACAGCTTTAGGTCCGGCATGGTGATTCTACCAGAGGTTCTTTTATCCTTGAGAAGAGTTTTTGCTATCCTAGGTTTTTTGTTATTTCAGATCAATCTGCTGATTGCCCTTTCTAATTCGTTGAAGAATTGAGTTGGAATTTTGATGGGGATTGCATTCAATCTGTAGATTGCTTTTGGCAAGATAGCCATTTTTACAATGTTGATTCTGCCAATCCTTGAGCATGGGAGATCTTTCCATCTTCTGAGATCTTCTTTAATTTCTTTCTTCAGAGACTTGAAGTTCTTATCATACAGATCTTTCACTTCCTTAGTTAGAGTCATGCCAAGGTATTTTATATTATTTGTGACTATTGAGAAGGGTGTTGTTTCCCTAATTTATTTCTCAGCCTGTTTATCATTTGTGTAGAGAAAGGCCATTGACTTGTTTGAGTTAATTTTATATCCAGCTACTTCATTGAAGCTGTTTATCAGGCTTAGGAGTTCTCTGGTGGAATTTTTAGGGTCACTTATATATACTATCATATCATCTGCAAAAAGTGATATTTTGACTTCTTCCTTTCCAATTTGTATCCCCTTGATCTCCTTTTGTTGTCTAATTGCTCTCGCTAGGACTTCAAGTACAATGTTGAATAGGTAGGGCGAGAGTGGACAGCCTTGTCTAGTCCCTGATTTTAGTGGGATTGCTTCCAGCTTCTCACCATTTACTTTGATGTTGGCTACTGGTTTGCTGTATATTGCTTTTATCATGTTTAGGTATGGGCCTTGAATTCCTGATCTTTCCAAGACTTTTATCATGAATGGGTGTTGGATTTTGTCAAATGCTTTCTCAGCATCTAACGAGATGATCATGTGGTTTTTGTCTTTGAGTTTGTTTATATACTGGATTACGTTGATGGATTTCCATATATTGAACCATCCTTGCATCCCTGGGATGAAACCTACTTGGTCAGGATGGATGATTGTTTTGATGTGTTCTTGGATTCGGTTAGCAAGAACTTTATTGAGGATTTTTTTTTTTTTATTAATAGAGATTGGATTTTATTTTTTTTATTTTTTTTAATTAGGTAATTTCCTCAATTACATTTCCAATGCTATCCAAAAAGTCCCCAATACACTCCCCCCCCCAGTCCCCCACCCACCCACCTCCACCCCTTGGCCCAGGCATTCCCCTGTACTGGGGCATATAAAGTTGGCAAGTCCAATGGGCCTCTCTTTCCAGTGATGGCCTACTAGGCCATCTTTTGATACAAATGCAGCTAGAGACAAGAGCTCTGGGGTACTGGTTAGTTCGTAATAATGATCCACCTATGGGGTTGCAGTTCCCTTTAGCTCCTTGGGTACTTTCTCTAGCTCCTCCATTGGGGGCCCTGTGATCCATCCACTAGCTGACTGTGAGCATCCACTTCTGTGTTTGCTAGGCCCCGGCATTGTCTCACAAGAGACAGCTATATCTGGGTCCTTTCATCAAAATCTTGCTAGTGTATGCAATGGTGTCAGCATTTGGAAGCTGATTATGGGATGGATCCCTGGATATGGCAGTCTTTAGATGGTCCATCCTTTCTTCACAGCTCCAAACTTTATCTCTGTAACTCTTTCCATGGGTGTTTTGTTCCCAATTCCAAGAAGGGGCACAGTGTCCACACTTTGGTCTTCGTTCTTCTTGAGTTTCATGCGTTTAACAAATTGTATCTTATCTCTTGGGTATCCTAAGTTTTTGGGCTAATATCCACTTATCAGTGAGTACATATTGTGTGAGTTCCTTTGTGAATATGTTACCTCACTCAGGATGATGCCCTCCAGATCCATCAATTTGTCTAGGAATTTCATAAATTCATTCCTTTTAATAGCTGAGTAGTACTCCATTGTGTAAATTCTGAGGTAGTGTCTATCTTTTTCTCTGAGATGAGTTTCCTGTAAGCAGCAAAATGATGGGTCTTGTTTGTGTAGCCAGTTTGTTAGTCTATGTCTTTTTATTGGGGAGTTGAGTCCATTGATATTAAGAGATATTAAGGAAAAGTAATTGTTCCTTCCTGTTATTTTTGTTGTTAAAGTTGGCATTCTGTTCTTGTGGCTGTCTTCTTTTAGGTTTGTTAAGGGATTACCTTCTTGTTTTTTCTAGGGCGTGGTTCCCTTCCTTGTATTGTTTTTTTTTTTTTCTGTTATTATCCTTTGAAGGGCTGGATTCGTGGAGAGATAATGTGTGAATTTGGTTTTGTCGTGGAATACTTTGGTTTCTCCATCTATGGTAATTGAGAGTTTGGCTGGGTATAGTAGCCTGGGCTGGAATTTGTGTTCTCTTAGTGTCTGTATAACATCTCTCCAGGCTCTTCTGGCTTTCATAGTCTCTGGTGAATAAATCTGGTGTAATTCTGATAGGCTTGCCTTTATATGTTATTTGACCTTTTTCCCTTACTGCTTTCAGTATTCTATCTTTATTTAGTGCATTTGTTGTTCTGATTATTATGTGTGGGAGGAATTTCTTTTCTGGTCCAGTCTATTTGGAGTTCTCTAGGCTTCTTGTATGTTCATGGGCATCTCTTTCTTTAGATTTGGGAAGTTTTCTTCAATAATTTTGTTGAAGATGTTTGCTGGTCCTTTGAGTTGAAAATCTTCATTCTCATCCACTCCTATTATCCGTAGGTTTGGTCTTCTCATTGTGTCCTGTATTTCTTGGATGTTTTGAGTTAGGATCTTTTTGCATTTTCCATTTTCTTTGATTGTTGTGCCAATGTTCTCTATGGAATCTTCTGCACCTGAGATTCTCTCTTCCATCTCTTGTATTCTGTTGCTGATGCTCGCATCTATGGTTCCAGATTTCTTTCCTAGGGTTTCTATCTCCAGCATTGTCTCACTTTGGGTTTTCTTTATTGTGTCTACTTCCCTTTTTAGGTCTTGGATGGATTTATTCAATTCCATCACCTGTTTGGTTGTGTTTTCCTGCAATTCTTTAAGGGATTTTTGTGTTTCCTCTTTAATGTCTTCTACCTGTTTGGTTATGTTTTCCTGCACTTCTTTAAGGGATTTTTGTGTTTCCTCTTTAATGTCTTCTACTTGTTTAGCAGTGTTCTCCTGTATTTCTTTAAGTGAGTTATTTAAGTCCTTCTGATGTCCTCTACTATCATCATGAGATATGCTTTTAAATCCAGGTCTAGCTTTTCAGGTGTGTTGGGGTGCCCTGGGCTGGGCGAAGTGGGAGTGCTGGGTTCTGATGATGGTGAGTGGTCCTAGTTTCTGTTAGTAAGATTCTTACGTTTACCTTTCGCCATCTGGTAATCTCTGGAGTTAGTTGTTATAGTTGTCTCTGTTTAGAGATTGTTCCTCTGGTGATTTTGTTACCCTCTATGAGCAGACCTGGGAGACTAGCTCTCTCCTCTGAGTTGCAGTGGTCAGAGCAGTCTCTGCAGGCAAGGTCTCCTCTTTCAGGGAAGGTGCACAGTTATCTGGTGTTTGGACCTCCTCCTGGCTGAAGATGAAGGCCCAAAACAGGATCTTTCCCAGAAGCTGTGTTGCTTTGGCCTGTCACAGAAGCCATTGTTTCAGTAGTCCACACTCTCACCTGTGTAGACTACTTTCCTCAGAGTCCCAGAACCAAGGTGGCTCCCACAGAACCTGAGGCAGAAGCCTCTCAGGCCGGGCGGACACCTGTGCTCTGACCAGGAAGGTGGCCGGTTGTCTGGAGCCGAAAATGGCGCCGCCTCAGAGGCTCTGTGGCTCTCGCCTGTCCCAGAAACTGCTGGCCTCTGTATTCCACACTGTCACCTGTGCAGACTGCCCTCTGCAGAGTCCCGGAACCAAGCTGGCTCCCGCGGAACCTGAGGCAGGAGCCTCTCAGGCCGGGTGGACACTTGTGCTCTGACCAGCAAGGTGGCCAGTTGTCTCTAACATAGGACTTTTTATAACACAGAAACTAAAACTTTGTTATATATTGTATTGCCCAGAAGTAATGAATTGCTTAATTAAAATAAAGAATAGCAAAGGCTGGTGTTGGAGAGATGGCTTTAGAGTTGAGAGCACCAGTTGCCCTGCCCTTGAGGAAGACCCTGGTGGGATTCCCAGCACCCATGTGGCAGCTCAAAACCTTCTGTAGCTTCAGTTACAGGAAATATTAACTCTTTTCTGGCCTCTATGGGCATCAGGCACACATGTATTTCATTTACAAACATGCACCCCAAACTCCAATACACATAAATTAAAAATAATAAAGTTTTCGTAGAATGGTGGCGAAGATGGCAGAGACTATTGTAGATGTGACTCATCCACTTCCCTAGTCTCAGGTGTAGGCTCAGCTTGCAGCATCTGGTCTAGAGATACAGTGAGGAACCTACAAGACTGTCTGTCCCTTGACCCCATAGAACATGAGGATGTAACTGAAACTTACTCTCTTGAAGGTGCTAGAATCAAGCTAATAAGTTACATTATGAAAACTAACTTTACTTTTAAAGTGCTTGACTCCTGTAAGGAATTGCTGGAAATTGATCTTTCAGTATTGTACATTGTCATTCCATTTCTTCAAAATAGTGATCAAAACACTAGCAAGATTTTGCTGAAAGGACCCAAATATAGCTGTCTCTTGTGAGACGATGCTGGGGCCTAGCAAACACAGGAGTGGATGTTCACAGTCAGCTATTGGATGTATCACAGGGCTCCCAATGGAGAAGCTAGAGAAAGTACACAAGGAGCTAAAGGGATCTGCAACCCTATTGTTGGAACAACATGATGTACTAACCAGAACCCTGGAGCTCTTGTCTCTAGCTGCATATGTATCGAAAGATGGCCTAGTCGGCCATCAATGGAAAGAGAGGCCCATTGGACTTGCAAACTTTATATGCCCCAATATAGGGGAATGCCAGGGCCAAAAGAATGGGAATGGGTGGGTAGGGAAGTGGAGGGCGTTATGGGGGACTTTTGGGGTAGTATTGGAAATGTAATTGAGGAAAATATGTAATAAAAATATTAAAAAAAAAAACAAAGAAAATATAAAAAAAAAAAAAAAAAAAAGGCCAGAGAACTGTTTTGTAAGACTTTTGTCCAGTGTTTTCTTTGAGTTTGAATTAATTGAAAACCAGGTCACTGACAAATCTCCATGAGCCTCCTACCAAGGTGACAGCTTTAGTTCATTTGTGCTGCTATTACCCACTACCTCAGGCTTAGGAAAGTCTAAATAGCTGAAATTTGTTGGTTTGTGGTTCTGAGAGTGGGAAAGATCAAGACCCAAAACCAGAATCTAGAAAGGACATTTTTGTACCTTCGTCCATAGCAGTAAGGAAATGTGAAAGAAGAGAGGGAGGAAGGAGGTGATATACTGATCATGCCTGTATCTGTTTTTATCATTTTACAATTTTTATGAATTTTAAATTTTTCATGCAATGTATTTTGCTCATGTTCTTTCCTTTCTCCAGCTTCTCCTAGATACTGGCCCCTCCCTACATCCAACTTCATTTAGTGCCCCCCCCCAGAAGGAAACCTCATCAAAACAACAACAAAAAACTGCATAAAATATGTAAGAGTACACTTTCTGGCCAGTTACACCTAAGCATGTCACCTGGAGTGTAGCTGATATGCCCAGGGACACACTCTATTAGATAAAACAGATTTTCCCCCCTTTAACAGAAGGTATAAAATGTAAAAAGCTCTTTGGTTATGGGGTGTGATTTGATGTCTACTTCCTCTTCTCCCTGCTGGGATTTTATTTGGCTTGACCTTGAGAAGGTCTTCTGTGAGTTCATCTGTGTATTTCCCTGTCTAATCTGGAAGATACTGTTTCATTGGAGTTATCCAACATCTCTGGCTCTTATAATCTACTGCCTCCTCTTCTACATAGACTCATGAATCTTTAAGGAAGGAGTTTGATAAAGACATCATATTTTGAACTCATACCTCCAAAATCTCTCTCTGCACATTGCCCTTTTGTGGGTCTTTATGTTGGTTACCATTTACTGCAAGAAGTTTCTCTAGTGAGAGGTGAGCAATGCTCTGGTTTGTGAGAAGAGCGGTACTTCCTTATCAGTTATTTTATTGCTGAATAACTAGTAATGGGTTTGCAGAATAATAGTAGTGGGTTTTCCCTCCAGGACCCATGTGTTTCATTTATAATACCCATGGGTTGGGTAGCTAGCAGGAGATCAGCAGGGAGAAGGAGACTTCCCAAGGAAGAGAAGATAGAACATAAGATTATGAAAGGATAGAAGGTAAACTAGAATCAGAACATTAAGGGGGAAGGCAAGGCAGGTGAGAAATCAGGTTATAGGAGGGAATGGATGACTAACACTAAAGGCCTTTTGAAAAGCATATGGAAACCTACTACTATAGAAGCCTCCTAAAATATATACATGTAAATGATTTAAATGCTGATTACACGTAATGAATAAGATATCCATTTATGTAAACCCATTCCCATGGAGAAGGAATTGATCTCTCCAGGGGGCACATCCCTCACATGATCTAATCATCCAATTTAATACTGCTATAATGACAGTTAAGTTTTAATATGACTTTAGAAAGTTCAAATACTTAAATAATAATACTCTCTCTGAGATATTTATATTAATAGTTTACATATACAAATTAAATTGAGGGCAGGGCAAACCTATGTTCAGACTTGACAATTTTATATATATATATAATTTAGGTGCATACTCACATAAAAATGATAAAGAATCTTGAGATAATTAACTGTGATGGAAAACACAGGAAAAGTTATAAAGGGAAGGGGCAGGAGTGATATATATACAATGCTGATATAGCATGGAATTCTCAAAATAGAAAATCGTGTGTGTGTGTGTGTGTGTGTGTGTGTGTGTGTGTGTGTGTGTGTGTATAGAAAATCGTGTGTCTGTGTGTGTGTGTGTGTGTGTGTGTGTGTGTGTGTGTGTGTGTGTAGTCATGGGTGCCAGACTTTGTTGTTGGGATTTGGGAGATTTTTTTCTTTAATAATTAAAATCATGATAAAATCAAAACAAAGAACAGAACATAAAATTATTCTGACAAAAGACAGAGTTCTGGAGTCTACTAAAGGGGCTCAGCAATTAAGAATACTTACAGTTCTTCCTGAGGTCTCAAGTTGGAGCCCCAAAAGCAACTTTGGACAGCTCACAGCTCCGAAACTCCAACAGTGGGTTGTCCCAAAGCCCTAGTCTGCCTTTTATAAGAGCACACACACAATATAGATTTGTACATACACATCCATATACCCATAAATAAAAATAAATTAAAATGTAAAAATGTTTAAAAATAAAAGAGACAGAATTGTTACCAACTGAAAATCATACAGGAATCGAAAATAATTTTTCACAGAGGAAGAGGAAAGTAACCAGGAAATCCAGTAAGCACACATCAAGAGGAGGTCAGCTTTATAAACTGGAGTGTGCCACTTATCTTTTTATCTGAAATGGGCTTTATAAATCAAGGCAAAGTTCACTTCCAAGTTGCCACTGATGATCTTTCCCCCATATTTTACCATGCTGGGAATTTCCAGGCCCTTCTACCATCGTCCTACACCCATCCACCCTTTTGACTCTCTTTTCTTTGAAACACTCTTTTACCAAGATTCTGGGGCTGGACTTGAACTCCAATCCAGAAAAGCCTGCCTCCGTCTCCAGAGTAGCTAAAAATGCAAACCTTTGCTTGCCAAGCCTGCCTTGATCTTTTTATCTTCTAGAAGAACATGCAAGTCATGTGATGCCACAGCTTCTCCAGGAGTCAATACCGTTTTCATAGCTACATAAGAGCATTCACCAGCAATGGATTCATCAGTGCTCACTTACATCAGTAACTGCACAGAAAAACAGCTTTGACTTTTCATTTACAAGAGGCATGTATGTTAATACATTTGAGGAGTGTAAATAAGTCAAGAGATTAAGTATTATGTGGAGCACAGATTTGGACAAAACTTCTTTTCTTGCACAATAAAGACACGTTCATACAGTTATTTCTTCTTAGACTGTTTCTCCTAAGGTAGTTTCAGTCAACCCCACTAACCAGGACAAGCAACTTAGATCTCAGAAAGAAAATGAAGGGATGGAATATGAAAAGCATTAGTATAAGTGTCCTCAGGTGACCAATAGAGCCTAGAACATGCCTGATGCAAGTTTTCTACAACTGCCTATATTCATGAACTTTCAAAGATATAAAATAAAAGCAAATACATGCATTAACATACCCCAGAACTATAACCACTTCAAAGCATAAAAACAAGAAGATGTATTCTACTTTGCCTCTCTGTTGATGTGATAAAATTCTGATCAAATGCAACTGGGAACAGTTTACTTCACCTTTTGGGCTATCATTCACCATCAAGGCAAGCCAAAGGCAGGAGCCCAAGGCAAAGGCCTAAAAGACAAACCAGTGGGGGAACGCTGCTTACTGGCTTGCTTCCAGGTTCAAGTTCAGTAACCTTCCTTAGACATTTCTCACTTGCCTGCCTAGGGCACCCATAGTGGACACAACCTTTTCACATCAAATAGCAATCAAGAAAATGTTGCTCATACATGTGAACACGCCTCCCTCTGTTGGAGGGAATTCTTCCATTGAGTCAAATTGACATATAAATCTAACTATAAAAGTACCCAATGTTTAAGTTTTCTGTTTTGCTTAGAAAGCATTTAGGTGCCCAAAGATTATCTACTAATTAACCCATTTTAATATTAATTCAGATTTTAATTTCAATTTCATGAGAAACAACCTTAAACTGATATATTATTTTTAAAAAGTGCCAATAAAGCAAAAAGTAAAAACAATTAATCCAATTTATTTTAAAATACATTTTCATAATTTTAAATATGCTATATTAAAGTTAGAATATTTGATTCATAACGCCACACAACTCAAGGGAAACAAGGCATAAGAGCATGTATTTTGCATTAATACTAATAAATAAAAAATACAAATGTTTCATGGTAGACTAATTTTTAATTATATTCATAATTAAAGATTTATCTTAATTGAACTTACATCTTTAATTCTGTTAGCTTGTATAAGAGATGATTTTTTTAAGTAGAGAGAAACTAAAGTATTCTAGAATTTTTCCTTATTTTGGAGAACTTACGAATAGGTAATTTATGTGTTTATTTATCTCTCTAAACTAATCAAGACCAAATTCCCTTACACCAAGAGGACTTATGATCTAATCTATTAATACTCCCGGATAACAGGAGGCAAAAGCTTTTCCAAACCACAGATAAGAAAACACTAAAGTGCTTATAAATGCAGATTTACTCTTTGCCAGAGATTTTCAAGAGGAAACACAAAAACACAAAAATTCACTGCCCAGATGTCAAACGGCCACGTTCCATTCCATGGGGCATAATTGTTTCGCACTCAAAATGGAAAACTAGACAAAACAAACAAGACATACAACAGACCCTGCTGTCTTTTACCCAGCAGAGTATAGAATTCTGCCCCTGCAATCCATTAACCTATTTACATAAGTCATTAAATGGTCAGACCATGAAACCAAATTTCCAATCTCTGTTGACACCAATAAATATCTTAGTGACTGTTTGCAAACCAGAAACAAAAACAAAACAAAACAAATAACTGTTGGAGGAGAATGTTAGAACCAACAGTGTCATAATCTACTGCTGCTTGAATATCTTCTCAGAGAAGCAATATAGGACATACCTGGTTTTACACATCCCATGAGATACACAGTTTTTTATTATTGAAAATTGTATACGTTGATGCAATGTGTTTTGGTCAAATCCACCCCCATTCCTTCGCCTCCAGTTCTTCCCCTATCTTTCCTGACTAGTTTTCCCTCCCAACTTCATTTGCTTTTTTTTTTTAACCCATTGAGTTCACTTAATACTTCCTGTTTGTGCATAGTTGTAAGATCAACCACCAGCCACTGGAGTAGGAAAGCGACCCTGAAGAAAGCTTACCCTCCTTCCCCTAGCAGCCATCAATTGCTGGTAAGATAGAGGGTAAGACCCCATGATCCTCCCATCCCCGCTTCCATTCTGGGATAAGATATGCATTCTGATGATAGGTCTTACCAAGATCTGTTAGCTAACTCCATAGAATAGTAGGGTGCCTCAAAAACTATTGAAACAACTACATTATTGAAAAAACAGGACAAATAATTTAACTAAGTGGTTAATTAGTGAGACAATAAGTGAGATCCAATTAAGGGTGCCCAGGTCATAAAAACAATAGGTAAATAAAGACAAAGTGGGCAAGCTAGGCAGGGCTCACAGGACAGCTAATAACTGCCACTGTGGGTTTATAGGTAAGCCCTACTTACCATCAGTCCATCATTTTCTACAACATGCAGGACTTCAGAGTAGCTCAAGAGCAATGAGAGATCAATGTGGCCTAACCACTGGGCAGGTACTAGAAGTGTTTTCAAATCATTTCAAAATTTCAGACAATTGTCTTTGTCAATGGAGAGGTTAGAAAGTCAAAGACAATAAGGAGGGGTGCTTTAAAACTAGATCTTCCTATGGGTCCCCTAATAACTAGAGCAGTAGCTGTCTCTGACTCTGTTGCCTTCCACTGGCTCCCCTTCCCCTAACTGGACTGCCTGGTTGGGTCCCAGTATAGAGGATGGGCTTAGACCTTCTGTGAAGTGATGTCCCAGGGCAGGATGTTGCCAAAGGGGGCTTCCCCTTCTCTGAGTAGAAGGGGAGGGAGCAATGCAGGGAGGGATTTGTAGGGGTGGGGCTGTTGAGGAAAGGAGTGAAGGGGAGGGGGGCCACAATAGGAATTTAAATAATTGGATAGATACATAGATAGATAGATAGATAGATAGATAGATAGATAGATAGATAGATACATAGATAGATACATAGATAGATACATAGATAGATACATAGATAGATAGATAGATAGATAGATAGATAGATAGATAGATAGATAGATAGATAGATAGATAGATAATAAATAGACGATGGACAGACAGACAGACAGGCAGACAGGCAGATGAAACTAGATCTGGGCCTTCAAGGCAGAACAAGGCCCAGCACAGAAGCACAGCTCCTGGCCACAGTGTTTGCCCCTCTGACTATACACAGTTTTCCTTATGACCCAACAGTAGTGGCCCACAGAGAGGTATGCAGCAGTGGAAGGTGCCCACCATGGCACCTTGGCACGCATGCTTCTTCTAACTGCAGGAGTAAATGTAACCTTTACATTTCTTTACAAAAGAAAACAATTTATTTGTAGAAAATTTGACTGTAAAATTCAGGAAATGACTTTAAAAGAATGTATTATTCATGCTTACTCCCTTCAGAAAAATTATGAGTGATAAGTTCTAATTATTTTTAAATCCTCCATTTATCATAATATTGCTGATATTTAATAGGTAGCAAGTTAATACAGCATGTTTGCATATTTAACTATACTTTTAAATATATTTTAAAATATGATTAAAATATAAATATGCGCTATTTGGACAGTTTGCTATACTCGCAAGTGTTTTGGCTAATTCGCCTGAATGTTGCATCTTATATAAATTTACATTTGATTGGAGGTCTTATGATGACATTAATATAAGCAGGACTCAAGCAAATTCTTGGCTGTGGAAATTATCCAACTACCAGTAATCTGTGTTTGTTTACTTAACCAATGCATTCAATATGATTTTTAGTAAGAAATTTAATCAGAGTGACAAACATGGATCTTTACTATAAATTTGTTTTCCAAACAACGTTGGCATAATTTTTTAAATGCAGACAGCACATTGGTCTGTTTCTGTCTTCTGAGAAATCATGATTTCAGTATTTCCTTAAGTTCCTGTTAATTCTATTATGCCTATACATCCATTTTAAAAACAGACACTGAGCAGACATTGGTAAATGACTTTTTATGAGGTCATTTGCCATGTAACACTTGCTATCTATTCAAGCAACAGTCATACCAGAAAACAAATAGTCAAACAAAGACATGTGAAATTGCAAACTGTGATGAAAAATATTAGGGAAGGCATGTCTGTGCCAAATACCAGTGCCCAATTAAGGGAATAGAATTTTTGACTGATAATATATTTCAGAACATTAGTATCATTATCATTATTAAATATCAGTTAGGGTAAATCCATGTAAGAGAGAGATAAAGTTTGGTTATAGCTATTCTAAGATAAAATTCAGGAAGGCAACCCTGCCCAATTCAAAATGACATGTAATATGAGGCTGAAAGTAAGAATTATTCAAGGATTTTTCTCTTGGTATGAGGACATCACATTTGAGTGTATTAAGGAGATTGAAATGCATTAGCGTGTGCCTCTCTTTGCTTTCACTTTCTTGGAAGGAACAATGGCTGGGAAGATGGACGGGGTGAAGAGGGAGTAGAGAACTAAAAGAAAATAGAAAAGAAAAGGCAAGCTGGAAGGAAGGGGAAAGGGTGGTGCAGGATGGGGAAAGGAATGAATACAGGAAAGGAGAAAGAACTCAGAGATCATTACAACTCCATCTCCATTTATATCAACCCATCTCTTCTCCCTCCTCCTCCCTCCCTCCCCAGCTCAACATTTCAGCAAGTTTTATTTTACTACCTGTTTCTTAGGGGATATATGATAGTGGGGTTTTTTATATAAAATTTCCATAAATATTGCTCTCTGCAAACATCCTTTCTAGTTTGGGGTCTTGTTTGCTTTTCTACACAAAGTTGTATGACATTTATCTTAGGTAGCAGGAGTTTACCAGTTGTTATTACATTATGAACATGATTGGAGACTGCAGAGAGAGATCAGCAGCTAACAGGATTTGCAGCTTCCTCAGAGGACATGTGTTCATTTCTTATCACCCACCTGGGGTTGAGGAATGACCACTCACAACTCCAGTTCCAAGAGAAACAACACCTTCTTCTGAATTCCATAACACATGTACACAGCTACCATATTCACAAATACACACACACATACACACACAAACACAAACACATATGCAACACAACATACCCCCATATGCATGCACACAAATACACATACCACAATTACACACACACACATGCACATACAATTTTTAAAAACGAGAAAATAGTTCATCTTAGTTCTTTGTATGCTAATGAGCAAGTAGCTGTAAATAAAATGTCCAGGTCAAAACACAACTTTTGTCAAAATGCTTACTACAACAAGAGCACCCCTGTATTTTTCTGTTCACCATTGTATGATGTCTAAATTCCCCCAAAGGAATATAAATATCCATTAATTTGGTGGTTGTAAATAGTCTTTAATTTGTTTAATTTATAATTTCTTCATTATAGGAAAGAATATAACCTCCAATTTCAAAATAATAATTAATGCTATCGAACCCTTCCAGAATTTACCTAATTAACATCGGCTTTATAAAAGTTAATTTAAAAAACTAATTTTATTTTGCAGCTCTCATAATGTGCCCATCATAACAATTTGTGTTTAACAATAGCAAAGCAAAGAAACATGAAAATGGGTTGGAGAAACATATGGGATGGAGGAAGACAGGAGTTTCTCAGGAGACAGAGGATGGATAATCTAGCAGGCAACAAACTTTCATATTATTAGATGATCATCTTATTTATGAGTTTCAGTGGTATAAAGATGTGCCATAATTTACAAAAGTCATATTTTTATTAAAATGCCATTTATCCATATTTAAACTGATAAATGTGAAAGGCAACTAAATGTGTGATGTAATATACATTGTGTTCCATCCCAAACATAGTGGTCCTGACATAGTGATGAAAATGTTCATGATACTAAAACTTAAAGGAAAGAACAGAGATTCATAAAACATGTTCCTGAATATATAGAATGCCCATAAATTGGAGGGCAAAATGGGTGGAAATTTACTCCAGGGCTCATACATGTTATGTCATCTCCTAATTTCAGGATTTCTTCCATTATTGCTTATTTAATGGAAAGTACTAATGTGCCAAATCTGCTCTTTTTCATAGTTGCGGGAATTTTTCAAGTGTGTGGTTTTCTTCCTTATGTTTATTTTTGCTGTTTTCTGCCTCTGTAAAACAGCTCTGTCTAGATAAGGCAGTATCTTAAATGCTTGGTGACTCCTGCATCATATCTCTCTCCCTAGAGAATACTATTTTAGGATGACTGATCACTTCTTAGCAAACACATCAGGCCTTGGTTCAGGGAGAAAAAGAAAAGAAAAAAAAAAAACAGTACAGGCAATATAGCAGTTTTGCACATAAGCCCTACACTAACAGCTCTGAAGAAAGACTCTGTTATTTGTCCTGCCTCTTAATTCTTGCTCCTTTTGTAAATGATCCTAGAAATAGCTTGGGATAATACTTACTGATTCTATACCCACAGCATCCTCTTGAAGTTAACATTTTCTTTAGAATTAGTGTCACTTTTACTTCAATATCTAGGTCCCCCTCCATTACTTATAGCTTTCTATTGTGCAATTTACTCATAATATATCTAGGACAGATATTTATAAGAACTAAAATGATAAGAAGAAGGTGCTCTGGTTGGGTGGAGGTAGATCTGATTCCTCCTACCTCCTGAGGCATAATTTAACAAAGTGGTTAAAAGCTAATATTAAACATTATAGAAAATATATATGACTCAGGAAAAATTGGGTCAGATACCCATGGTAACACATGATCAGTGCTGGCTCTGTGCCCTTACCAGGAGTCCATTTGATCACTGTTGCTCTATCACTATTTCTCTGCACACCCCACCCCCACACTGATTTGTGAACTGCTTTTCATATTTGCAAAATGGCCCATGAATCACTCTGGCCCAACAGAATTGAATAATAATGATCCCATTTAAACAACATTTGGAATACAGATAATTGTCTGAAAATGACTGCCTGGGATTGCACAGAAAGGAGTCATTAGCATTCAACACCAAGTCTACAAAACAGAGGGAGACAAGTAGCCTGAGATCAAGAAGTTAAAAACTAATGGTTTGAGATAAAGACCCAATTTCATGATTCTGGTTATAGATGTATAGACTTTCCACCACCATCGTTGAAGAGACTACCTCTTGAAGATTGTATTCTCAGTCCTGTGTCAGAATCAACTGACTCCACACAAATGAGTTCAGTTTTAGAATGCTTATTCTTTGGTACTAGTCTGCAGGTCTGGTTATATTGTAGTAAGATGCAGTTTAACTACCTGCACCTTGTAGCACAATCTAAAAGAGAACTGTGGTACCTCTCATTTTGTTGCATTTACTCATGACTGTGTTGGCTAAGTAACGTTTGTAGTTTGATAAATATTGGATTGTTTCTTCTCTTGGTAATAGTAAATAATAGTGTGTTGTGCCTTTTCAGTAGCAGTGTGAAAATAAATGCCAAGTGCTCTCACCAGAAAAACACATAAATAAAAGATAAGCACTTGAGATGACAGATATGTTAATTAGCTTGATTTAATTATTACACAATGAACTCATTACAACATTATTCTGCAAACATCTACATCTGTAACTGGTTAATTTATCATTTAAAAATAGATATTAGGGCTCTAACATGCCCAGGATCATAGGATCAGAGGTGAGGAGGACACACCATCTGTCCCAACTCTGGGAGTAACTGGGAACAGCAGGACCCAGGCATGCAGGAACTCCTCTAGACCAGTGGCACAAGTTCTGGTCTGTCTGGGCCAGTGCCCTGAGCAAACCTTGTGCACAAACTCCACAGCCAGTCCCAAAACACCCAGAGGAAGTTCCACTCCCTGGTGCTCTAACATGCTCAAGATCACAGGATTCCAGGAGCTTGGTCACACCAGGATTTCAGGGTCCTAGTGACAGGTTGACTCACAGAAGTTCTGACACACCCAGGATCTCAGGATCACAAAGACAGCTTGATTCTGAGGAGTTCTTACACAACCAGGATGACATAAAGGATGAGCTCCAGTCAGATATAGCCAGGGAAGATAGCACTAGAGATAACCAGATGGTGGGAGGCAAGCATAAAAACATAAGCAACAGAAACCGAGGTTACTTGACATCATCAGAACCCAATTCTCCTACCATAGCAAGTCCTAGATAAGCGAGATTCAGATCTAAAATCATGTCTCATGATGATGATAGAAGACTTTAAGAAGAACATAAATAACTCTCTTAAAGAAATACAAGAGAACACATGTAAACAGCTAAAAGCCCTTAAAGAGGAAACACAAAAGAATTATAGGAAAACACAATCAAACAGGTGAAGGAAATGAACAAAACCATCCAGGATCTAAAAGTGGAACTAGAAACAATAAAGAAATCACAAAGGGAGACAATCCTGGAGTTAGAAAACCTAGGAAAGAGATAAGGAGTCATAGATGCAAGCATCACCAACAGAATGCAAGACATAGAAGAGAGAATATCAGGGGCAGAAGATACCATTAGAAAACATTGACACAATAGTGAAAGAAAATGGAAAAAGCAAAAAGCTCCTAACCCAAAACATCCAGGAAATCCAGAACACAATGAGAAGACCAAACCTAAGGATAATAGGTATAAAAGAGAGTGATGATCCCAACTTAAATGACCAGTAAATATCTTCAATAAAATTATAGAAGAAAACTTCCCTAACCTAAAGAAAGAAAAGCTCATGAACATACAAGAAACCTACAGAACTCCAACTAGACTGGACCAGAAAAGAAATTCCTCCCATCACATAATAATCCAAACACCAAATGCACTAAACAAAGAAAGAATATTAAAAGCAGTAAGGGAAAAAGGTCAAGTATCATATAAAGGCAGGCCTATCAGAATTACACCAGACTTCTCACCAGAGACTATAAAAACTAGAAGATACTGGGCAGATGTCATACAGACCCCAAGAGAACACAATTGCCCAGGCTACTGTACCCTCAAAACTCTCAATTACCATAGAAAGAGAACACAAGATATTCCATGACAAAACCAAATATACACAATATCTTTCCACAAATCCAGCCCTACAAAGGATAATAGATGGAAAACACCAACACAAGGAGTGAAACTACACCCTAGAAAAGGCAAGAAAGTAATCCTTCAACAAACCCACACCAACATAATTCCACCTCAAATGACAAACAGGAAGTAATAATCACTTTTCCTTAGTATCTCTTAATATGAAAATTAATATTACCAACATACCCTAATTGATTGAAATTCAAAAATATGAGGAATTAGAAATTTGTTGACTGTCATCCAGTGGTCTCTCTAATTTGGTAATTGGAGAAATAGGTCCAATATTATACAATCCATATACACTTTCTGCTTTTTGTACATGACAGTGACTTACTGTGTGCCACATAATGGTCTTGAAATCATGCTTCTCCTATCTCAGCCTCTCTATTAGTAGGATTGTTTATTTGATGTTTTTACACTATACTATGGTTTTCAGAACAGCTTACATATTTCAAAATTATGTATACAGCCTAAAGAAATGTAGACAATTATTTTGGGAGGTGGCTTGTTAGAGAACAACAAAGAGTGAAACTGAATGTTTTGCTTGATATTTATAATTATTTTATCAATTTTGGAGAAGAGGACCTTATAAGTTACTCTTTTCCTGAGATGAATGCTTTTCAAAATCATCACAGTTAATGAACCAAAATCTTACCTCATCTAATGTCAGTTAGTATGAACAGTAATAAGAACAATGCACTTTGGAGAAACTGCTCTGGCAGCAGGGAGATGCTCCTCTAGATCTCAATGAATACTTCCTTTCATAAATAAGAAAGATAATAAGTCAAACCTAATAAAAAATAGATATTAGCTCCTTCAAAGTCTACATTTTGGTTGGCCCAGATTTACTCTTTGACCTGATGATACTTGCCCACTTCAGCCCCTTGTCCCATCCCATCTTTATCTCCTTGAAATTCTGCCTCTAGGTATGGACCCAGGGGTCAATGTTTCCCCAGATCTTACCTATCATCCCTTTCAGCCATTCTTTCAATACCATCTCTTTCTTTGTCACTTCTTGCGGACTTGTAGAGCTGATCTCTACCAGGTACCCTACAGGAGCCACAATGGCTCAATTTTATAAAGTCCATAGCTGCCCTACTTTTCTAGGATCCAGAGGGGGCCACAGCAACCAAACAACAGAACAATCAAGGCAACAAATATAGACCAGATGTCTAGACCAGGAATCACTTCAAACATTGTAATTCTATATGCCTACATCCCAGAGCAAAACCACACACATATACAACCATGACAATATCTTTTTCAGAAGTCAGCAATCCTATTGTAATAGTTCCTGAAAAAAGGAATTTAGCTGAAGTGCCAGGCAAGAATTTCAAAATACAAATTATGAATATTTCAAACACCTTAAAGAATATATTAGTAGTCTAAATAAAGAATGTGAAGCTCTTCCGGCCGGACCAGCACCGGGGTAGCTAGAGCGCAGGGTCGGCTGACACCCGCCAGCTACCCAGGACCGCTGCCACAGGATTTTGAGACTGCTGGTGAGTGGAACACAGCTTCTGCTCCAATCTTTAAACAGTGACAACGACAACAACTAACCCCAGAGATTACCAGATGGCGAAAGGTAAACGTAATAATCTTACTAACAGAAACCAAGACCACTCACCATCATCAGAACCCAGCACTCCCACTTCGCCCAGTCCAGGGCACCCCAACACACCGGAAAAGCTAGACACGGATCTAAAAGCATATCTCATGATAATGGTAGAGGACTTCAAGAAGGACTTTGATAACACACTTAAAGAAATACAAAGGAACACTGGTAAACAGGTAGAAGACAGTAAAGAGGAAGCACAAAAATCCCTTAAAGAATTGCAGGAGAACACTGCTAAAGAGTTACAAATCCTTAAAGAAAAACAGGATAACATAATCAAACAGGTAGAAGCCCTTAATGAAAAACAGGAAAACACATCCAAACAGATGATGGAAATGAACAAAACCATACTAGACCGAAAAAGGGAAGTAGACACAATAAAGAAAACCCAAAATGAGGCAACACGGGAGATAGAAACCCTAGGAAAGAAATCTGGATCCATAGATACCAGCATCAGCAACAGAATACAAGAGATGGAAGAGAGAATCTGAGGTGCAGAAGATTCCATAGAGAACATTGGCACAACAATCAAGGAAAATGTAAAATGCAAAAAGATCCTAACTCAAAATATCCAAGAAATACAGGACACAATGAGAAGACCAAACCTACAGATAATAGGAGTGGATGAGAATGAAGATTTTCAACTCAAAGGACCAGCAAACATCTTCAACAAAATTATAGAAGAAAACTTCCCAAATCTAAAGAAAGAGATGCCCATGAACATACAAGAAGCCTACAGAACTCCAAATAGACTGAACCAGAAAAGAAATACCTCCCGACACATAATAATCAGAACAAAAAATGCTCTAAATAAAGATAGAATACTAAAAGCAGTAAGAGAAAAAGGCCAAGTAACATATAAAGGCAAGCCTATCAGAATTACACCAGATTTCTCACCAGAGACTATGAAAGCCAGAAGATCCTGGACGGATGTTATACAGACACTAAAAGAACACAAACTCCAGCCCAAGCTACTATACCCAGCCAAACTCTCAATTAACATAGATGGAGAAACCAAAGTATTCCACGACAAAACCAAATTCACACATTATCTCTCCACGAATCCAGCCCTTCAAAGGATAATAACAGAAAAAAAACAATAAAAGGACAGGAACCACGCCCTAGAAACAACAAGAAGGTAATCCCTCAACAAACCTAAAAGAAGACAGCCACAAGAACAGAATGCCAACTTTAACAACAAAAATAACAGGAAACAACAATTGTCGGAAACCCTATTGTCGGAACAACATGATGTACTAACCAGAACCCCGGAGCTCTTGTCTCTAGCTGCATATGTATCGAAAGATGGCCTAGTCAGCCATCACTGGAAAGAGAGGCCCATTGGACTTGCAAAGTTTATATGCCCCAATATAGGGGAATGCCAGGGCCAAAAGAATGGGAATGGGTGGGTAGGGAAGTGGGGGGCGCTATGGGGGACTTTTGGGATAGCATTGGAAATGTAACTGAGGAAAATATGTAATAAAAATATTTAAAAATAAAAAATAAAAAAAATAAAAAAGAATGTGAAAGCACAAATAGTTGACTGAAATAAGAAAAATAATTCAAGACATGAACGTAGAACTTAACAAAGATATAGAATCACTAAAGAAAAACCAACTTAAATTAAACTGGGATTGAAAAACTAAGGTTATCAAAATAAAAACTTAAGAGATAAGCCTTCCCAACAAATCAAAAGACATGGGAGAGAGAATTAGGGATCTTGAAGACAAAGCGGAAATAAAGGAAAGTTCAGTCAAAGAAAATTTAAAAATCCAAGCACAAAACATCCAGAAAATCTGGGGCATTATGAAAGACCAAATATATTAATAATAAGGATAGATGAATGAGAAGAAATCCAGGTAAAAGTACAGATAAATTTTTAATAAAAATTATAGAAGAAAAAATATCCACTTGAAATAAAGAGCACAAGAGGGATACAAAAACACCAAATAGACAGAACCTGAAAGTATACTTCCCACAACACATAATAATCAAAACACCAAATGTATAGAACAAAGAAACAATAATAAAAACTGTTAAAGAAAAAGACCAAGCCACATATAAAGATAAGACCACTAAAATAACACTGAATGTTTCAATGAAGACTCTGAGCCAAAACAACTGGACTGTTATTCTACAAATAAAGACTGCAGATACAAACCTAGACTACTATACCTAGCAAAACTATCGATCACAATCTACCAAGAAAGAAAAAACATTTCACAATAAAAAACAACATAAGCAATTTCTGTACACTAAATAGATGCACTAAAGCCACATAAAAGAAACCTTCAGTCTGAAGAGAAGGTTAACAATATATTAAAGAGAACACAAGAATAAATAATCCCAGAACAGAAAATTAAAAGATATGGGGAAAACCTGAACCACATCAACAAAATAACAGGCATCAATAAGTAGTTCTTATTCATAACTCTCAATGTTATTAATGGTTTCAATTTTCCCAGTAGAAAGACACAAAGGCTAAAGGTTGGAATTGAAAACAATATCCATCTTTCTGCTGCAAACAAGAAGTATATCCCATCATCAAGAGCCTCGGGTTATTAACTGGTACATCTACTATGGAAATCAGTGTTGAAGTTACTCAAAATGCTGAAAATGGTCTACCACAAGATCTAACTACACCACTCTTGTAAATATATCTAAAGGACTACCTCTTACTATAAAAGTGCTTGCTAATTCATGTGTGTTGCTGCCCTATTCATAATAGCCAGGAATTAGAAACATCTAAAATGTTCATTAACTGACAAAACATAATGAAAAAGTGACACATTTACACAAGGGAATATTATTCAACTTGTAAGAAAACTGAAATTTTCAAATAAATGGATGGAGCTAGAAACACTCATCCTAAATAAAGTAATGCAGACACAAGCAAATATCACGTTTTCTCTCAAATGTAGATGTTATCCCTTGAGCTTTAGATATGTGTATTTCAAACAGAATAATCAGAGGGGTTAGGTAGCTAGGAAGGGACAGGGGGTGGGAGGAGAACATATCTCAAGGAAGAGAAAATAGAATTAGCAGAGGGGCATAGAGTCTTCCAAAAAGGAGGAAATAGAACATAGTGTTATAAAGAGATAAATGGGACACTACAATAGAAGATGGAATAGAGGGAAATGAAGGGACTATGGGAGGGGATTTTTGAAAAGCCATATGGAAACTTGCTCTAGCAAAAGTTTCCTAAAATATATATATATCTGTGAAAAAATCTAAATGGACTTACCATAGAATGGAGAAAAGAATGCCCCACTAGACATACTACATCATAAATTAAAATCTTGTTGAATCATTGGCTAAAAGAGTCCCATAGACACCACACACATGCACGCGTGCATGCACACACACATCTCAGGATATTGCCAAGGCTATTGGTTGTTCTCCACACCTGACAGCAGGGCCCTTTCACTCAGAACAACACATACTTCTGCTATTGAAAATAGTGAAATTTAGCCTATGTCCAACCAGTGGGTTTACCCCTACTGACTTGTGTTTATTGTTCTAGAAGGTGTGTTGGACCCTACTGGAGGAGAAAAGTAATCACCTCTATCACCCAGACATAAACCCTGAAACCTACAGCAGAGAAATGCCTACAAGGTATACTGGTACACTCGTGGCACAAACATTATGGGAGTAACCAACCACTTTTTGCCTGGTTCTAAGATCCATTCTATGAGATGGAACCCATAGCTTACATGGCTAAAGTAACCAAAGCATGAGACTAGAAAAAGCCATACATGAGCCCTAGAAGAAAACCTACTACTATTATTCTACAAAAACTTAGCTATTAAATGGCGCTAGTGCCATAGTGTTGTCATATCAGTGTCTTACTCACCCCTCATCAGAGAAGCTTCTTCCAGAAGTAGATGGCTCTCAACACAGAGACTGACAACTGGACCCTGTGACAGAGAATGGGGAACTTTTAAGCAGTCAGTCCTAAATGGAATGTGTTTATCAAATCCCCTCCCCCAGGGCTCATGAATCGATATGGAAGAGGGGGCAAGAAGAATGCATGAGTCGAAGGTGGTAGATGACTCCGACAGTTCCTTCCAGATACAGCAGTAGGGTGCACATGTGAACTTACAGACACTGTTACAGCACACAAGACTTGCATGAGTTCTAAACAGACAAAACCCCTTTATAAAAAGAGAAATAAAGATTAAATCCCACCACTAGCCAAGAAGCTATTTGAAATTAATACCTGTAAGGAAAGAGAAAATTAGTGTTCTTCTATGGAGTATCACTGGGTATATTTCCATACCTAGGAGTACTTGGTCAACAGAAAAGAGATTTCATATGATATTTTTGGTTGTCTTGTTCTGTTTTTGTTTTATTATTTTTGTTTTACTTTTTATTATTTATTATCTCATTTATTTTATTTATTTTTATTTGTTTTGATCTTTAATTTTGAGGTTTTTCTTTCATGTTGCATTTTTTGAGAAAGCATGAAATTCAATGTATAAGGAAATGAGGAGAATCTGGGAGTATTTGATGGAGAGGAAAGAATATGATCAAAATATATCGCATATATAACGTTTAATATAAAAAGAAACTAAAGAATAAACAAAGTAAGAGTAAAACTAGGAAAAAAATATATACTAATTATGAAAGTAACACATCTAAGAAATACATTTATCAGCTTCCCATCGGCTTGCTAAAGAAAATACCTCTGAGAGATGTGTTATACTAACAGTTGTTGAAGTTACTTTGCAGAAACCTTGAAGGTTGTATTTACCAAAAAACAAAAGCAAAAGGTCCGTCTGTGGGACTGTTGATAGGCAGCCTATTTTGGTTGAATGGGGCTTGCTCCAGCAACCCAGTAGAAATCTCAACAAGGGATGGAAAAGCAAGCCACATTCCCAGAGTCAGGTGCCTGACACCATAGAGCCCCCAACTCCATGATTCTGTGACTATAAGTCACACAGACAATGTCCCAAGCTTCTGGCATTCTGGCTAGACTCCACAGCCAGGTAACCTCCTCCCCACAGTTATCTGATGGCCCAGCCCACTATAAAGAAGCTTTCTTTCTCTCTGCCTTCCTACAATAAAGCTCTAAAACCATAGCCTGTCTCTGCTCATCAAGGCCTGCCGTGCTTGAATGAAGGGGTACGCTTTCCCCTAACAAGCCAGACAGGACCAAGGATTCTCACCTGCGTGTGAACCACACAGTGCCTCACCTCTCTCCCTTCCCTTTCCTCCCTTCGGCCCTGGCTGATAGAGCAGCCCCTGGGAGCCCCGATTTGTTCTCAGCTCCTCTGTGGTATCCAGCATGGGATGCCGAAGACCGAGAACCTGTTATAGGACTGCCCCTTATTCACCCCCGAGCAAGCTGGGATTCCGTGGCGTCACACAGCCAGACACCCACCCGGGCCACATAGAAAACATGCAACAGTCCTTCCACGTCTGCCCACCCAAAGCACCAGAACTCTGGCGGGATACGGGTTTTCTCCCACTCCCTTTATCCCCCCGCACCCATCCATTTATTACTAGAGTATATAGATATCTGATGGGTAATAAAAATAGGATACTAGAAGGTAGGGAGATAGCTCAGTCATTGAAGTGCTTACTATCCAAGCATGAGAACCTAAGTTTGGTCCCCAAGATTCAAAAAAGTCTGATGTGGTGGTGTGTGCTCATAATCCAAGCATGAAGGAAGTGGAGATAAGTGGGTCTCTGGAGTTTTCTGCCAAGCTGTCACCCAAGCATCCTTCTGTGGGGTAAGCTCCAAGGCAAATGAAAGACCTCGTCTTATACAGAGAAAAGTAGACAATATCTGAGAAATAACATCCTAGGTTGATTTCTGGATTCCATACATACATGCCTACATACACACAGACCAACTACATGTTCACCTACACAAATTTATATACATAAGCATTTACACACACATGCACACAAACACACAATCACACACAAAATAAAAGGCAATCGTTTCTGCCCTCATATTTTGTCTGTCCTCTTTGTCACCTCAATCTTTGAGTCATACTGTACTCAATTCTGCATATAGTTGTCAATCATTTCAGAAATGATAGCCCAAAATTGCAATATAGGATTAGTTTGGGCCATTGCCCACAGGACCAAATATGTATGTGTTCTACTCTGCCCTTGTATTTCCCATCAATTCCAGCATTGAAAGTACTTCAGGCTTGTCAAGTTCTGGATACAGATCATGCCAGCTACAAATCATCAATTGCCGAAAGGAACTAACCACATATTGCCCACCAAGCAATGCCAAGAGACTTGTGCACAGGAAGAAAAACATCTTCCAAAATTGTGCCATGACCCATGAACAACTACCAAGTTTTAGCCCATGGTAGAAAAATCATGAGAAGTCCAACACGCCTCTTGTCAAGTGAATACACTGGTCACCTCTAGATAGTACTGGCTTTGAGTTTAGCTAGGGTCACCAAACCCCCCAAAAAGAGCCTTGCCTGTCATAAATATGTGGCTATGTCTCCTTGCAACTGCTTCTATGCCCTAAGACCCCACAAAACATTACCACTAATAGTGTTTTGAAGGAAAACTAAAAATAATGTCAGCATAAATATATGGTTGGGTGTTTTTAACTACTGTACCCATATTAACATATTCCAGATTCATGATAGGTCCTCTTACCTTTGACAATAGTCAGACAGAAAATACCTCAAATTACTGCTCCTTGGGTGAATGCTAAAATTATAATAAACTTCAGATTTTAAGTGTATTTCCCTGCTATGGCAGAAATTTTAATGCTCCCAATGTTCTCTGCTTAGACTCATGTAGGCTAAATGAAACATCTAGAGAGTCTAGCTTGCCCAAATCTGAATATCCATATGACCACTTACAGACCCTGAGCTTGGAGCATTTCTACATCCTATGTGGTATCAGTTTCCTTAGTTTTGATATAGGGACTAATATAAGAAGAAAACTAAGTCATTCGCCTATGGTAGTCAGAACGTTGCTTTTCTCTGGGATGTCATGTAATTATCATTGAAAGTATATTACCTCATCCAATGAAGGAGACTTTACAAATGGGCCCAATGGAAACATGGGGGTCCTTAAAGAGCAAAGCAGAGCATGAGAGATTGAGGAGGCATGAGAAGAGAGGGGAGTTGGATGTAATTTGCATTGAAGGTGGAAGAAAGGCTGCATGAGCCAAGGAATGCAAACGGTTGTTGGAAGATGGAAAGGACCAGGAAACCGATTTTCCCTCATGGCCTCTAGAGCAGTCATGCTCTGATTTCAGGACTGGGTTTTTTTTGTTTGTTTGTTTTGTTTTTTTGTTTTTTTGTTTTTTTGTTTTTGCTGTTTTTTTTAATAGTTTTTATTAGGTATTTTCCTCATTTACATTTCCAATGCTATCCCAAAAGTTCCCCCCCCACCCTCCCTCCAACTCCCCTACCTACCCACTCCCACTTTTTTGCCCTGGCATTCCCCTGTACTGGGGCATATAAAGTTTGCAAGTCCAATGGGCCTCTCTTTCCAGTGATGGCCGACTAGGCCATCTTTTAATACATATGCAGCTAGAGTCAAGAGCTCTGGGGTACTGGTTAGTTCATAATGTTGTTCCACCTATAGGGTTGGTTTTTAAACTTATGTGGAAACCTAGTTCAGGGTAAAATTCCTGGAATCTATGAGAGTGATCTTAGTGAAGGCTTCTAGTAGTGGGAGATTCAGAACCTTAATCAGCCATCTTCTGGAACCAGGCAAGACTTTCAGTGGTGGGACATCAACCCAGCCACAAAACCTTTGACCTACAATTTGTCATGCCTGCAAGCTGTGCTAGGGCAAAGATTAGCATAGAACTTGTTTGTGGGAGTGGACAACCAATGGCTGAAAAAAAATAAATATGTATTACTTTCATGTGTTTTTTGTATGGAGAGTTGATTCTCTTCTTCTATTATAAGTTTCAGAAATCAAACTTGGATTTCAGGCTTGCTCAGAAAGCACTCTTTAACAGTCAAGCCATTTCATCAGCCCTGATTTCATAATGGCTGACTTCCAGAACTCTAAAGTAAATTTGTATCATTTTAAGCCACTAACTAAATGGCTATTTATCATGGTAGTGATGGGAAAAAAAACCCAACAACAGTTTACAATGCTCAGTACAGTGCTTAGCATGTACTATCCTAGCCATATGATATTACCTAAACCATACTGACTCTAAAGGTCTAGGAGGTAACAGTGGGTTAAACTGACAGCCTCCTATCTGTATGAGCTTAATATCTTCCCCTAGAGTGCCAAAGCTGTCTAAAAGACCTGTGTGGTTTCTCCAACTCCAGTGTGGAAACACAGAAGGCCTGCTCTCAATGAACTGGCTTAGTCAAGAATAACTGTCTTATTAGATAATAGTTGCAGGAGACAGTCCCATTGATACTGTCACAATATGAAGTTTAATCCTAGCAACATAGCAATCTTATCACTACTCTTTCCAAACAACCTCACAGTCATGGGTACCCGTGAAGCTACTTGTGGGCTGACACTTCCTGGATAGAGTTTTGTCAACATCAAGAACCATGCCAGTCTCAGACATTAGAAATGATTTGCAGTTCCAGTGGTGCCTAAGGTCGATGGCTGTGCAGCTTAAACCTTAATGAATAGAAACTACGGCAGCAGCATTCCTGCCCTGGGACCACAGTTTTAACAGCCCACTGCCATTTCTGACCTAACCTTCAAAATGTCAATAAATTAGATTATAATGTAAGCTGTTCTAAATGTCTTTGAAAGAACAGATGAATGCTCTGCTATCATGAAGCCACCTCTGGGAAATTTGTCTTTAGAAGAATGGTTAGTTAATGCTGTTGCCTGTAGCTGGCTTTTCCCTATTGTTCTTTGATTCACTGTCTGCCAATGATAGTATTTCCACACTCAAAGAGGACGAATACGTTCAGTGCAGAACACTAGAAACAGAATCTTTAAAAGAAACAAGGCAACTTTGAAGCCCTTAATCAATCCAGTTCTGGGATCTTTGATACCTTTAATGCCATGAAGTGTTCATATGATCATCTTGCTTCGTTCAGAGCGAGTACATTGCCAGGAGGGTGTGAATTAATTGTAGTGGTGGTTCACTGCTTCCAGCCATCCTATTAGACAAGAAAGAGAAATGGAGATGGAGGGAGCAATCATTCTTAGAGATGTTCACTGGAGTCTCTCACCCAAAGACACAAGAGCCAAATAGTTCTGCCTGGGGGCATCTCTCTTTTTGTTGATGGTCTTATGGATTTCTGCTGAGCAATGTTGCCCTGTGCCAATTGCTCATACCTTGAGTATTATATCTAGAAATGCCAAATTCTTAGTATCAAAGTTAAACCTTCCACTGTATATGTTTCTCCAGACTAAAGCCTCAATATGTGAGCACCTGCTTGGATCAGATCCCTGTTTGAGTTCCAGTGTTCTTTCTCTTTGCCAAGACCCTGATGAGTATCTGTGGACCATATTAGCATTTTTGTGGCTTTCCTCCAACTACTATTACATAATTTTGAGACATTTTCCACCAAATCCAAGTTGGGCTCATGAAATCCTTCAGGGAGTTTGAGAATTGGAAGATAGGAGGTGGTTTTATGTCAGGGAATTCCAGGAGCTACCCTTCCTGCAGGTTCATGGGTTGTTTCCCTTGCTGAACTTATTAATCATTTCTTTTTACATCACAGTGGGATATGTGAGGAGCAGCAGTCAAGGAACCCAAACAATAAGAGTACAAACCAGAGCCTAGGTCAAGCCTTAGTACAATATGTGGTCGTGAAGTCAATTTTATGTCTTCCGACAAGTATTGATGAATGAATTAATCATACCAGATGGAGTCAATTCAGTAATTCTTTGCAAAATTTGGAGTTTTCATCAGCAGCCCTGAAACACAATACAACATTTTATAGACTGAGCAGGTTGTATTTATGTATATAGGAACAGGTATACATATATATCCAGGCATGTAGCAACAATTAATGAATAAAGGAGCCATGGACTTGAAAGAAAGCAAGAAGGGGTATATGGGAGGGATTGGAGGGAGGGAATGGGAAGGGAAGGGGTGCAATCATATTACAACTTCAAAAAATAAAGACAAAAAAAAGGTACTAAGGAAGATTCAGGACCCAAGTCCTTATCATATATTATCCTTGCTTTCAATGTGTGTTCTCTTTTTAAAATATATTACAAGCCGGGCATGGTGGCGCACGACTTTAGTCCCAGCACTTGGGAGGCAGAGGCAAGCGGATTTCTGAGTTCGAGGCCAGCCTGGTCTACAAAGTGAGTTCCAGGACAGCCAGGGCTACACAGAGAAACCCTGTCTTGAAAAACCAAAAAAAAAAAAAAAAAAAAAAAAAAAAAATATATATATATATATATATATATATATATATATATATATTACATGTAAGCTTACAAGGTGATGTAATACTGACAACTTTTTTTTTCACTACTTATACGGTGTGGACTGAAGTTTCCTACAAGATTTCATTTTATTAAAGGTTTCATCCATGGAAAAATGTTCAGAAGCACTCAGTCACAGAGATTCTTGACCTCAGCAATGATATTTTTGAACAGGTGACAGTTTTGCTGTGCTGGAAAGCTGTCCTGTCATTATGAGATGCTTAGCAGAAACACTGGCTTCCATTAAACTTGAATCTAGTATCAAATTTCAGTCTAAACACAATAACCAAAAATGTCTTAAGACACTGCCAAATGTCCCTGGTGGGATGAAATCCTACCTGGAAAAAAAAAGCCATCATTTCTGAGTTATGGAGTATGGGAAGAATATGAGAAATTCCCATTGCGTGTTTACACCTTGACCATTTTTTTCCTAAGAAGTTGTGTAAGAATACAATAAATGGAGAATTTTGACAAGTGTTTTAGTACTTATTGTGCAACTTTACTTAAAGTGACACAGATCCAACATCTGTGTGTAGGAAGTGATTTTATATGAATACAATATAGTTTTCATTTGAACTTTATATATTGAGGTTGCATATAGTAATTCATTTTGTTTAATTTTTCAGAAGATCTATATTTTATCTGTATGTACAGTTTGTATAAGTTATGTGCCACAACAAAGTTTTGATCAGTAATTACCTCCACGTGTTATGGTGGTCCCCTAATATTATAATGAGACATAAACCTCCTATTATCTGGTGGTAACAGTCATCTATACCACCAGCTTTGTGCAACAACAGTCTATAATATTCATTCATTACAAATAATGAAGCTCTCAGAATGTGCCCTGATGTTAAGTGAAACACACATTTGTGTTGTATATACACAGATATTTAAATATAAATATATAATGTTGGATGTTGGTATACATTTCTGTTTTATATTATAACTGATTTTACACTATATATGTATATATATGTGTATATATATATATATATACACACACACATACTTTTGTACTATATGTAGCATATGTGTGTATACTAAATTTTTTATTATAGCAAATAATATAGAACATCTTTATCAACAAAGCTAAACAATAGGAAACAACATAAATGCCTACCAGTGAAAGATTAAGAAAATAAATTATGTCATTTCCATACAAATGAATGTGTAATAGCCAAAGGTTTCCTTTGTAAGAATGACTTATTATTTACTGATATAGAAACGTTGTGGGTTAGACTACTATGGAAGAGACCTTCCCTCACTAAAACAATTAGCTGTTTTCCTGCTTGCAAAGGATTCTTCATATTAATATTAATTTTCCCTGGTTTACTTTTTATTGCTAATAACAAAAAAACACTAGCCAGCACATACCTACTAAGGGCTATTTATAACATAAAAGAAACTTAGAGTTAAATTTTGGTGTTTTGAGCTAATTAAATCATCCTTACACTTTGTAGAGGACTGTGTCTTTAAGAAAGTTTTTTTTTTTTAATTCCAAAGTAGTATTATGAAGAATAGAGTAGCCATTTGAATTTCTGTTACTCTCAGACTCTACATTCCAGGAAAACAGCCTAAGGGAAAAATCCAGGGATGAGGGAAGTCCAGATAGGACATCTAGAGTGAGAGTCCTAGAATTTACCACCAACACCTAAGGTTGATGGAGCCCAAAAGGGTGATGTACACTTGAACACCAGGAGAGGGTTTTCTCACTCTTTACACAAAACCTGTTGAGTGTGAATGTGTCAGAGTTTGGGAAATGACTCTGAGAATCCACGTAGGGTTGTGAGGTACCATAAGACATAAGAGGTTGACTTCATTGCTTCTGTTATACTGGGTTGCATGGGAAAAGAAGGTTGATCTTTGATGCATAGCAAAATTTCTTCCTATTCACAAATTCAGCAGACACTGATAATTTATTGTCGGTATTTGAGTGAATATAAGAAGTGGTGTAACATACAACAAGTGTCTCGAGAGTAACTTCTATATGAGGAACATCTGTTAAGTACAAAAGTCTGAGAAAATAATTACATACACATTGAATCTTTTCATCCACACAATACTCCTGGGTAGAAGAATGATTGGTTTATGAGGGCACTAAGCCTAACGGAGCTCATTTAGCCAACCCTAGCTCACGCCATTAACAAGTATAAAAATAAAAGTCAACCCAAACTACAAAGTTTTTGACAGCTTTACCATGATGCCTTTGACAGGTAACTATTGTATATGATGAATTAATCACATTAATAATAGATATAATAAAATACTAGCAAATTCAACAGCACACTAAAAAAAAATTCATCGGGAACAAGTAGGATTTATTCCAAGAATAAGAGAGTTGTTCAGCATATACAAATCAAAATGTAGGATAAGTCATCAACAGGATGAAGGACAAAACATATGATCTTCCCAAAAGATGCAGGAAAAGTTCTATACATGTTCATCACAAAGACTTTCAAAACCTGGGCATAAAGGGAACTTACCTCACTAAAACAAAGATTGTGAAAAACTCAAAGCTAGCCTCATAATCAATAGATGTTGAATTGAAAGCCAGAGGATCATATTTTCTGACATCAAATTATAATACAATTTTATAATAAACAAAAAGTCCAAGGGTGTCATTGAAACAAGCACCTAAATGAGTAGGACCAGAGATACCAGATATAAAGACATATCTACAGTCAATGGTACAGCCATCAACAAAGGCACCAAGAACATACAAATAGAAAAGATGATCTCTCCAACAAATTTTGTTTTAAATAATATATATCTACATCCAAAATGTTGCAGAAAATCTAGCTCAAAACACATAAAATCAAAGAAGTAAACAAAAATTGAAGTACCAACAGGACACAAGGGAAAATCTTGGCACTGAGCTTGGTAATAACTTTGTATCCAGACAACAAAAATCCCAGAAAACAAAAGCAAAATCTAATAGTTGGGATTAAAACAAACTAAAAAAAAAATCTTTATACAGCAAGGGAAATGATTAACTTGCAATGAGAGAAAATGCTATGTATTTCATAATTGGCTAATGCCCAAAATACACTAAGAGCAATCCCAACAAAAAAATATAAATGTCTCTATCGTAAAATGTACAAAGGCTCTAAATTTAGAAAAAAAAAAGTTAGAGTCAACAGGCCTGAGAAAAAGTGCTCAGCAATTCTAAGGGAAATATAAATCAAAGCTCCAAAGAGGCAACATATAACACTTGTGGGCTACTATTTAAAAAAGAAAAAGCAAGCACTGTCAAATGTGCAAAGAAACGTGAACGGTTATCATTGTACTACTATATGAAAAAATTGTGCTCCTCTGGCTCAATTTTTTTGGTTATTTACCAACCTTTTTTGTTGTTCAATATGAATTTTAAGATTGTTTCTTCTATTTTTGTAAAAATAAAATTAACTTAAAAAGTGATTGGCTACAAGGGTAAGTTTAATGACATGCATATACTACGGAAATAAAATTTTCAAAAGGTTATCATTGGTATTTTAGAAGATGCCAGCATTGATCTGAGCGGATACTTTGTCATTGATTTGAGAACACTAATTCTGACTGAGGAGCATGGTTCCCCCAATTATTTGTCTTTTCACCTTTCTGTCATGAAGGTTTTACAGTTTTCAGCATACAGGTCTTCCTTCTCCATTGCTAAGTCAAATCCTACATATCTTGTAGCTTGAGTAAATGGAAGTGTCCTCTTAATTTCCTTTTTGGAGATGTCTGTGTTGGTATATTATACAAACAAGACTATTGAATTTTCATATTCTCGTTGTATCCTGTTGGTTTGCATGATCCGTATTCCAGTTCCAATAGCTCTTTGTGGTGAACTCTTCACCGCTGTCTACCTATGTGAAAAGAACATCTACAACACATATAATGTTGCTTACTCCCTTCTTATTTGAGGCTAGGACTGCTAAGCTATGTTCAATAAAAGTAACAATATAAGCCAGGTGTGGTGGCACATGCCTTTAATCCCAGGACTCAGGAGGCAGAGGCAGATGGATTTATGGGTTCAAGGCCAGACTGGTCTACAAAGTGAGTTCCAGGACAGCCAGGGCTACACAAAGAAACCCTGTCTCAAAAAACCAAAATAATAATAATAATAATAATAATAATAATAATAAACACTATTGGACATCCGTGCTTTGTTCCAGACCTTAGAAGTAGAGATTTTGATTTCTCTGCACGTGCTGAGATGATCATGTGGGTTTCCTTTTTTACATGGTGTAGTATGTTAACTAATCTTGTCCTTGACCTTTCTTTCATTGACTTCATAGTATTTCTTAGTGCTTGGTTCTATTGGTTGTCTATTTTGTAAATAATTCCACATTAGAATAGTTATGCTCTGTATTACACCATCAAATACTTTTATTGAATTGTTAGATTTGATCTAATACAGGGAGTTAAATTAAGTATTCATGAGAAAAGCTAGCCTAAAGTCTTCTTTTCTGTTCTATTGCCTTTGGTTAGTCTAGGAATTGAGGGATATACAAACTATGTGTGTGTTTTGTTGTATAATATACCAACACAGAAACCAAGTGTGTGCTCTTCTGACTTTTGAAAGAGATTGAGAAGAGTTGGCATCAAATTCTCTTTGAGTGTTTGGGAAATTCACCTGTGCAGTCACATGGTCCTGGTTTCTTTTTGTGAAAGTTTTGGTTACTAATTTAAACTCCAGGTCATTGCAATGTTCACACTTTGCTTCTACTTGAAGTTGCTGCGCTCTAGAAATGTGTCCATTCCTATCTCTTTATCTGGATTATCTACTCGACTGCTACAGTGATCCCCAAGAAGCTTCTAAATTTTCAGCCAATTACTAAACATGATTTGGGGATAGAAAGCATAGAAATAAAATTTCACTGTCTAAAATATTTCATTTAAACTTATTTGTTGGGGGGGGGTCTCTGTGTGTCCATGAAAGGTTCCCACTAATGTCTTTCTCCTCTCTCACCTTGTAGGATCACAACCACTGCAGCATGCATGATGGATCTTCGAAGATACCCTCTGGATGAGCAAAACTGCACCCTGGAGATTGAAAGTTGTGAGTTACTTGCAAAGGGGATGTGAAAGAGGGATGTTTACTTGACCCAATTAAATTCAACCCTTTTCTGAGTTAATTGGCACTGGGGGTTTTTTAGCTGCCACGTTTTCAAGGAATTCACAGTCAGTGACATTTTCCCTAGTATTGATTGGTTCAAGGGTCATTTCAGCGACATTATCTCTTTGACCAATTAAGGAAAGCCTGTTTATTTTAATTCATAAATTTGTAAACTCATGCCTTCTTCACCTTCTCTCATAACATTCTAGTATCCAAACTTCACTGGGTGAAATAAAAGAAAACATTTACTCATCTGTTAACCTGAAGGATTTGTAAACGGTATTTTAGAAGAACACTGTGAGAGAGCATTGGGTTAATGTGTTTTTACTAGTGAAAAATATATTACCATAAATGGTACCTCAATGGGCTCATGCTTTAGTTCAAAGAGTTAATGTTTTCCATGGCTGTGGGATAATTTTGGTCTGTACTATTAGGCTGTTTTCATTAATTGTTTTCTTAATAAGATGGACACTTTAATCACTGAGATCTTGTATCATTGGTTTCCCACCTTCAACCTGTAGACATTTGAGCCCATTCATTGTGAAGAGTAGAAACAGATGGTTAATTGGTTTTGAGAGTCACAAAAATATACAGTAGTTAACTCTATCTCCTATTCAAATGTGAAAAATCAGCAGATAAATATTTTTGGGTGTCTAAAATACTTTCTAGAGCTAAATGTCAAGAGGGAAAAAGGAATGAAAAACTGCCAGCTGACCTTACAGTATTATTAAGGATTGAATTGTTTCTCTACTGTGCTATTAAATAGTTACATCAACTTTGTAGTCTCATTATATAGAAATAAAGCTTTTCCTATAGACATCGCACTAAGTTTAAACATAGCCATCATTCTACTACCAATGGAATTAATATGAAAATTCAGAAATGTTCTTCAATATTTTAATGTTAAAGATCATAAAGAACATGGTAAATACTGAAAGGCATTATTTATGAATGTGTTAGTGGTCACTTGGTTTGCACACAAAAATGAGCAAATTGGAAACATAAACATGATCATTTATTAATGAGGGATAATAGTTTATAAATAAAACACAACTTGTGTTCAGCAAACAAACCATTGCCTTTGAAACTGGGGTAGAAATAGAATAGCTGATGGCCCAGTGGCAGATATGGATTTCAGTCACCTTTGACTATCTGTCCACTGGTTTTGTGATTTTCTGAAACTTTGGCTTCTTTTGGAAAACATTATGATCTAAAACTATCTTAAAGATTCTAAGATCTTTGGCATTCATCATTCAGCTAAGGAACAATGAATTTTGCAAAGTATTTGAATTGATTCTGAATTAAGATTTACCAGCGTATTCTCCCAAAATTCTACTTTGTAGATTGACATTTTTCTAAAGACACCATATTTATTTATACCAGAAAGTATATAAGCTTTTAACTCACTCATCATACCATGCATTGATGAAAATAATAATAAATAAGGCAGAAATTAAATATTGCCTACATAGGATCTATAGAGGCAGGGACATGGTAGAAACTAAAACCTAGATGTTGAACTATGGACCCATTGCCTTCTATGTGTTAAACTAACAGCACAGAATCCTATGACACATCTCTGATAAAAGTATTGTGACATCATCTGAGAGTTACAGAGAACTAAGCTAACCAAAGACAAGGACTGTGGAGGGATAGGAAGTCAAGCCCAGGTACTTTCACAAGCCCAGTTCTACTCCACCACAGACCTCTGCCATAGGCAGGCGAGGAAGGAAGCAGGCTCCATGGCTGTGTTACAGCTGCTCTCAGTAAGGCCAGGATCCCTGTAGTAAGCAAAGACAGAACAGGTCTAGATTTCCCAATATTGTCTCTGCTACAGGTCAGAACCAATCCTAGAAACTGAAGCAGAATTTGGCTCCCAGGTCAAGTGCCAAATATTTATAGCTGAAAGGGAGCTTATAGAGTCAGCAAACGGAACAGCCCTTGATTCCACTGAAGACACGTGCACATAGTCCCAGAAGGCTCAGTGCAGCATAGCTCTACAGTATGTTTGAAATATGTTTATCTTAACAATTGATTTGACTAACAGATGCAAAGAAATGTAAAATATTAAAACTAAAACTATAATGTCATGCAGGAAATGATGCCAAAATCATGGAGTCTATATTTACTCGCTGACTTTTGCTTGCCTTGCTTTTTTTTTAAAAAAACAAATAAAAAACAATCTGGTTATCCCTTCATGGTTTTTAACTCTCCATAAACAACTGTGTCATTTTATAATATAGCTTCTCCTTGACTGATAACATATTAGACTACAGCTCAGATTTGATGAGTCTAATGTCAGTTAGATTATAAGAATGATAAAGTAGACACTGTGAAATATAACATGGAGTCAAACTTTTCTGTGACCAACCAAGTGGACACATTGCCTACATTTCAGAATTTACTAGTTTCTATGTGCATCCCATTAAGGCTGGGGAAATGTTTTCCTTGGTTGGGTCCTTTGAGTCAAATTAAAGACATTTTGCTTACTTATTTTTTAATTTTGTAATTATATTTATTTAGCCTTTGCCTTTTCCAGCTTAGCAATGCATGACATAGACTTAGGACCCAGGACATTGCCTCCTCGGTGATGGCAGATCTCATCCTATCTGTAGTTGTAATTGGCCCTAATAGCTTCTACCCAATTAACCATAGCACCCTTGTCTTCCGAGTTAACCTGTGTGAAGGCAACAGTGGTGCATGTCTTCCTGTGGACAAGGCACCCCAGCCTGGCCTTTCCCTTGATGATGCAGTAGGGCACCCCCATCTTTTGAACAGGGCAGGTAGGAAAACCACCAGCTCAATGGCGTCTATGTCACGGGCAATCACCACCAGCTGAGCCTTCTTGTTCTCCACCAAGGTGGTGACTATTGACTCCTGCTTGGAGGACAGGCGGTCTCTTACTTGGGAGGTCCCATTTGCCTGCAGCTTTTTTCTCAGCACCGGCCAGTAGCCTTTGCTTTTTCTCCTGCTTTGTCTCTGGTCTGTACTTGTGGGCAAGCTTAAGCAGCTGAGTAGCCTTTTGCCTGTCCAGGACCTGAGTGAACTGGTTAATGGCAAGAGGTACTCTGAGCCTCTTGTAGAGGATGGCCCTTTGCCACTGAAGCCTGATGTAGTTGGGCATTTTGGCGAAGCATGTTAGATCTTTTTTGGGCTGGATGTCCTCTCCAATGCCAAAGTTCTTGGGTCTTTTCTCAAAGGATTGGCCACCATTTTGGTCTCCTGTTTCTTCATGATGGCGGGTCTGGGGCCATCTTCTATCCCTTGGTCCTCTTTCCTTTGGGGAGGAGAGACCATTTTGATAATTTTTAATGCCATCTAAGTCCAGTATAATAATTCAGTGAGTTTATTGAGGCTACTCATGTGTGAGGATTAAGTTAAAGGATTTTTGGTGACACAAATGCATCCCTGAAAGGCCTGCCCAGCATGGGTGATAACTCACAAGAGCTAGCATCCCTGGAGCTCTCTGCATGACCCTTTGCAGGCAGCACAACTGCTCAGTACCACATCTCAGTATTTATTATCGCTTATATAAACTTGGGAACAGTCCTTGTGAACTTGCAAGTTTCAAACTACCCTGAGACTTGTGAACCTAGTTTACTTCCTAAGCCTTTTAAGTTTGGTTTCCTTTCTGAATCTCAAAACATTTTGGACAGAGTATTTCAATTCGAAGAAGCCCCAGTTCTTTCAAAATGCACTGGTTTATTTTCTTGCTGCTGCTGCTGCTGCTGCTGTTTTCTAGGTTTTAAATGTTTGTGTCTCCGTAAATTCATATTGGAACCTATTCATCAGAGTGATGCAATGATAACGTTAGGATAATGAGTAGAGATCGCTTTAATTTTTCATTAGTTATTTTATTTACATTTCAAATGTTATCCCCTTTCCGGATTTCCGCTCTGAAAACCCTTATCCCATCCCTCCTCCCCCTGCTCACTTATCCACCCACTTCCCTGTCCTGGCATTCCCCTACACTGGGACATCGAGCCTTCACTGGACCAAGGTCCTCTCCTCCCATTGATGTCCCACAAGGTCATACTACATATGTGGCTGGAGCCATGGGTTGCTCAGCTTGCTCTCTTATAGAACCCAAGACTACCAGCCCAGAGATGGTACCCCCACACACAAGCCCACCCCCCCCCACCAATCACTAATTGAGAAAATGCCATACAGCTGGATCTCATAGAGGCACTTCCTCAACTGAAGCTCCTTTCTCTGTGATAACTCCAGCTTATGTCAAGTTGACACACGAAAGCAGCCAGTTCATCTGGAATAACAAAAACCTGAGGATAGTGAAACTATTCTCAACAATAAAAGAACTTCTGAGGGAGTCACCATCAAGCTGACCTCGAGCTGTACTACAGAACAATCTGAATTAAAAACTGCATGGTATTGGTACAGATACAGGGAGGTAGATCAATGGAACAAAATTGAAGACCCAGAAATGGAGATCACTTTAGAGAAGGTATTTCTCCGAGAGTCACCTTGGCCTTTCCACCCTCTATATTAGGAAATAACCAGAAGTATCATATGAAAGAAAATGAACCCTCACCACACACTAGAACCTGTCAGTGCCTTCATTTTGGACCTCCCCCAGTGCAGAATATTAAAGCTTTAGGGTATTAATCTCTGCTGTTTATGCAGTGCATAGCTTGTTTCACTAAATTTAGCATCTCCACATTCCCTAGGGACTAAGATATGAATATAGCATTTGTTAGTTCTTCTTCATTTCCAATTTTATTGATCCTTCACCCTACTGATTATAAAGTAAGAGGGAAGAGTTCATTACATGGTTCACTACCCATTTGTTAAAACCAAGATTAATTTCTGATAAGAAATCTGTAAGGATAATATATTTTATAAATATCTCCAATAAGTTTGATGAGTTGCTTTAATTTTCAAATAATAGCGCAGTTTCAACTCCTCATATTTGAACCTGCAATCCAGCACTCCTCCCTTTGTACAATTTCGTCCTGTACAAATATATCTTAAGATTACCTCAAAATGATTATAAACGTGTTTCCCAAGAGCAAGGTAGAAGAAAACTTAGTATTCCAATTCTTTCAATGATTAAGATCATGATTTTGCCTTATCATGATCCATAAACTGCCTATATATCACCCGAATAAACTACCATGAAGCCATCAGGCAATGGTAGAATTTGGTGACACCTGTTTATTTTCTTAGGGGTTGCATAGCAAAAGCAATGCCTTCCTGTACTGAGTTTAACGGACCACTCAGTCTGTTAGTCATACCGTGGTACCATTCTACTTAAATGCTTGCTTGTAGCAATGTGTACTCAAAATTCCAAGCAATAGGCATGTTTATGATTATAAAATAAATTTTATAAAATAAATTGTTCTCTCACCCACAAACATGACAGATTAAAAATAATGTACCCACCAATTTAACCTATTTAATATTATAAGAAATTATGATATTTTTACAGAATTGAAGTGCTGTTTTATTTATGTAATGTAATATAATATAACAATACCTGTAAATAAAATAGAAATAGTCATTGTGTCCAGACATCAGACCCAAGTAATCCTATAAAAGTATCGAGAACAACCCCTAAATTAAAAATCCTATTAAGATAATTTAATTCAGACTGAGTAAACAAGGGACCTAAGAAGAAAAATTTAGAGAGCTATAACTGCCATTTCTGAATATTTTAAGCACTGTGATGCAGGAGGCAAAAGATGTCTTCAAAGTTGTGTGATAAATTGGGGTTCTCCAGGAAAATAAAGCCAATAGAGGAGAGAGGGAGAGGAGCCAAGACAGATACAGAGATATCGATTAATTATAAAGAATTGAACCATGCAATAATAGAGGCTGGCAAATCCCAAGATAGGCGGGATGAGTCAGCACCTCCAAAGCTAATGGCAATTCCCGTCCTGATACAAATGCCAAAGAACAAATACAGGCAGAGTAAATTCAGTTCCAAAGCCCACTAACCCTGGTAGAGACAGTGTTTCCAGGCAAGTCCAAAGGAGGGAACGAAGCTGATGTCCCAGTTTGAGGAAAAGCAGGAGAAATTCTCTCCCTCAGAGAAGTCAGGGTTTATTTTTTTGTTTGTTTGTTTGTTTGTTTTTCTTCTTTTATTCAAATGTTTAGGTAATTGGGAAGGGTCCAACATTGGAAAGGCAACCTGCTTTCCTCATTCTATCGCGTCAGGTAAAGAACCTCACAGGAAGAGCCAGAAGTCTGTCTGGTCACACAGCTCAACCACCGTGGGATCCAGTCAAATCCAAGCTAGGATGCCAATACAGATGCATTCAATTGTATTTGACTAACACGGCACGAGTTATGAGCCCACGTGGCTCAAGTAGGACTCAGGGATGTCGGTAAGGTAGATTTAGAATTTAAGAGAAGTCATTTCAAATAAGTAGCAGTGGCTATCCATGAAATAAGTTCCTGCCTAGGATGAAAAATTCTTTCCCATGGAGACATGGCAATTAAATTGGAAATGGGTACCTACTGTTAATAATGCAGAAGATATTCTCAATAGGAGACTAGTTTTATTTTATAGTCTTCAGGGTCTCTTTCAACCCCCAAACTAGAACTCTTGGACTTCATTCAATTTCATTATTTCACCAATAAATTACTTTATGCAGCTGCCTAAATATTATTAGTGTTGAAGTGGTTCTGATGTAATAAGCAAAGCTGAACACAGAAAAAAGGTTATGAATACATGAACATATAAATACTTACAAGAAAAATATGAAATATGTGATGCTTAACAGCAGAAACCTTAGAACCATTCTTACTTGATCTCTGCCTGCCAAATCATTCATTTTGATCTAAAGATAATTTAAAAATAGCATCTACAATGCACTGCATGCTTTCTATTCATGGTTATTAAACACCAAAAAATAAGAGAAATAAATTGAACTTCATGAATGATTCATGGGTTCCCTTGCTTTATGTCCTCATTGTCAAGGAAATTAGCAGCCTTGGAGATCTCCTTAGATAAATTTGATTTTGTCATATTCAGTAGACTACTTAATGAAAATGAATATTTCAAATTATGTTCATAGAAATGTTAATAAATTTTAGTGCTTGTAGCTTTTTTGATGAGTAGAGGGGATAGTTAGAGGATGGGAAATTTTTCTGAATTATTATCCTACCCAGCCTCCTTTTTGTTTTCTCTGTCTCTCTCTGTCTGTCTGTCTCTATCTCTCCCCCTCACTTTCCTTCCCTCCCTTTCCCTCTTTCTCACCATCTCTCCTTCCCCAGACCTCTCTCCCTCCCCTTACCCTCCAAATTATCTATATTTTGCAAGTTAACACATAATTCATTGGAGAAATAGAATTCCAATTATAAAAATTAGTTTTGCAATCAATTTTCTGATAAAGCTACTCTCAGAGCTATTCAAGCTAACCTTATAGACAATTTATTTTCCATATATGGAAAAACGTTGTATGGATTGATATACACATATACATGACATATTTCAGTTTCTGCAAATTTCAGCATCATTCTTTTGAATATTAGAAGCGTTGACCATTTGCTACTAGAACAATCAAAATGCACAGTATCTCAATAGAAGCGTACAGAAAAACTCACTGTTTCATCTAAACATTACTGAGATTAATTAAAGAGACATTTTATGGTGAAGATTTAATCATTTAGAATTAGAAAGATACGCTAACTGAGGAGTGCAATTCACTTGAGATCCAAATCTGTGATAATAATAATAGCTGATATTATAGAATACAAACTATCACCAGGTGCTTTACAAAGATATCCCATTGAGCTCTCATCTCGTGTGCACGCACACACACACATACAAATGGACTCAAAGAATCAAGACAGTAGCTTATTAAGTCTCAAAACTATAATATTATCAATGGGGTTGACCTCAATCTGACTTGTTCATCTAAGACTTAATAGTATAGCTTCTTAAGAAAAATATCTGCCCTTGTCAGTTTCTTCCCTCTCGTTGTCTGACTACACTGGTGACTTTCAGGGGTACTCTGTTTAGGCAGACAGCAGATCTAGGGAGGAGAAGCATATTTTAATTGGTTCTCCTTTTCATTGACTCCAAATAACTTTTATGTGGGTTGTTATTTTCTGGCCTTCTTGCCAGAGAAACTAAATAGTGATCTATTTTAGTAATTAACAGTATTTTCCTGGACCACTCCTATAACTGATATATATCCCGATAATCATAATCCCTTTCCTCCTACATGACTACAAATAGAGCCCCTGATTCTATGTAGTTCTGGGCCTGTGTGCTTCAATAGTCTTGGAGTTTCCAAAGTCAATCTGTTCATAAGTATGCACATGAACAAGCATTTACAGACTTGGAAAAAGACATAAACAGATACTTTGTCTTTTAATGGAGTTCTACAAATGGGAAGCAGAATGAAAACACAGAAACAGGAGAAGGAATTTCAGCAAAGAACAGCATGTGGTTCAGAGGAAGGAATCATTGAAAAGATCAAAAAGAAACTGTCAAGCTATTATTTAGTGTATGTCATGCAACAGAAGCCTCCATTTTCTGAGTTTTTTTTTTTCAAAAGCACACGCTTTGAAACAGATTGACAAGCAGACCACAGTGTACAATAAATTCTTTGCTTCAAGCAAGTAGCCAATATATGTAAGAAGAAGTCAACCAGCTTGGATATAGCTCAGTCAGTAAAGTGCCAGCATTGCAAGCATAAAGACCCAAGTTCAATGTCCAGAACCCACTTTAAGAAAAAAAAAAAAATGTCTAGCACAATGGTGTCGTGCTTGGAATCCCACTGCTGAAGATATGGAAACAGGAAGAGCCCTGGGGGTTTCTGGATAGCCAGTCTCACTTTCCTGACGATCCCTAGACCAGTGAAATATACTAAAAATGTATGTGGACAGTGCCTAAGGCTCAACACCTGAGGCAGTCTGCATGTCTGCAGGTATGTGTGCACACACATACACAAACACACAGAGATGCCTGTCTACACACATACACATGAAAGTTACCTTGTTACAGGTTGCTACTCTATTTTAAATATCTGTGTACAAGACATAATAATATAAGTGTGATAAATGAGATATAATGAAGCTCTGGAATGGAAAATTACTTTGGAGAGAGGGGCGTGGACATTGTGCACTGCAATGACATTCTCAATGTAAGGAGGAAAAATTAGCTAACCAAACTTTATACTTGAGTAAATCTATCACTCTAGGCTTTTCAGAAACAGCGTACCAGACTGAAATGAAGCATGATCTACTTGTTTCAAACACAGAAGTACGAACATCTGCATCAGTTTTCTCCCTCATCCGGCCAGTACTAACTCTACTCATCCAATTGTGGATTGTTTGGAAAGGGAGATTGCTCACCCAGCTCCCACGACATCACTGCACTGATTCCAAATGGAGTCTATCCCCATTTATTATATCATGTTGATCTACAATTCCTGAGAAAGAGAATAAAAGGCAAGCACTGAACCGAGCTACAGCTTGCTTACTGCTACCTTATAGCTCCCAGGGCAGGAAATGAAAACTGTCTGTTAGCTCCTGGCAGATCATGTCAGGGGTCGCGTGTAAACATGGAGATGATTATGACTCAGATCTGGCTCCGTGGGGCTGTGGGGGATCCCAAAAGCTGGATATTTGAACACCTTAGAAATGGTGCTGAAGTCAAGGGTTTAGAGTTTACAATTTGAGGTTCAAGGTTCTGCAGGAGGGAACAAAATCTAGCTAGCTGTAGCGTCTCACCTGCGCTCTTCAGTCTACCTCTCCACCTGCCTGCCACCCACTGTGGTTGACATAATTAGCTACAGGCCTGTGTCACACTGGTTGCTCCGAATTGGACTCAAGAGAGTTTAGGTTTTAAATTAACTGAGACAGAAAAGTCATTTCCTAGTGGCCTAAATTGCTTCTGAACACTGAACTCTGATCAGTACAGAATTGAAGCGCCTCGGGTGTGTGACATCTGTGGCGAACTTCTCATAGGGAGAGGAATCTCAGAAATGCAGTGTGTCGTCAGCAGTCTTTGCTTCACTAAAACATGTTTATCACTTTCTCCTGTCCTCCCTCCAATCCCTCCCATGGACCCTTTCTCTAACACCTATGCTACCCCTTTAGTCCCTCCCATTGTCAGCCTCTTTTGTTATTGCTGCATGGACATAAATATAACGATATAGAAATACAGTTGGCTGAGGCTGTTAGTGTGACTATGTGTACATGATTTCAGGGCTGACTACTTTGTATTGGAAACATAATTAGCCAGCACATTCCTGGAGTTCCCTCCTCTCATCAGCCATCAGTGTTTAGTTTGTCCATGGGTGGGACCCTGAGAGATTAATTTTTCCTCTTCCAAGTCAGCACTTCTATTGACAACCGCTGGTTACCATCAAACTGTGAGTACCACTGTTGCACTTTTAAGAATATCTTTCCATGATGATTATAGGTATAGTTTGTTGGTGTCATGGCTAGATAGCATGATTGATGTGTTCCTCCCTGGGCAGCCTACCTAGTCCTTTCTGGTACTGTGGAAGCTAGTGCAGAAGAAGGGGTCTTGCAGTAAGAATCAGTTTGAATTGTCAGAGTCCTGCGTCTGAAGTATGCGGTGTCTTCAGCCATAGGGCCTTACTTTCAACCTCTGTGAGGCCACCGAGAGCAACAGCAGCAATCTGTATTGTTTTGGAGAATCAGTTGCTCTATTCCGGACAACAGCTTGAGTGAAGGTTTCTCACTACAATACTGGAGTTTCTGTTACGATACGCTTTGGGCCTGGCGGTGGGGGCGCACACCTTTAATCCCAGCACTTGGGGGACAGAGGCAGGTGGATTTCTGAGTTCAAGGCCAGCCTGGTCTACAGAGTGAGTTCCAGGACATCCAGGGCTACACAGAGAAACTGTCTAGAAAAACCAAAAAAAAAAAAGATTTGCCTTGATTTTGTTCCTGGTGTGTATGTGTGTGTGAATTTATTTGTTTTATTCATTATGTTAGATAAATGAAAAATATGATTCCTTGGGGCTTTATCAAACCTTCTTAGTGTTATTTGCCCCTTCTCCTTCCCTCTACGTATTGACCTCCCCTCCCCCTTCATAACACCTGTTACCTTACTATCCCTTCCGTGCCACGATCTCTCTTACTTTCCCTGGTTGGGTAGTTACTCTAAGTTATATACCCATATCCGAAAATTTGGAGCTAGAAACCAGACCACATTAGAAAAATAGTATTATGGTAAATAGGTTATTAAAAGTCATGTCCTTATAATAAAAAGTATTTGCATACTCCATTTGTTTCTAGTTTGCTGTTATGCCCACAAAGTAGAGGGAGTTTTAGTGAAAGGAGCTGAAGGTCATATCTCAGCTTTGGAGAACTTCTGGTCCATGAATCACTCTGAAGAACACATATTTTCCAGCCTTCAGCGTAACCATTCTGGATGAGAACCTTTCTCAATTAGAGAACTTTGAGAGTGGCATCCTTTTTGATGATTCAGAGTCAAAACCCCCAACACTTCTCAGGATGCAATAAAGCTCTTGCTTCATGTGAGGCACAAACGGATGAAAGCGATTTATTCTCTGATCCTCAATGTAACCTTAGGGTGTGTCATTCCTGGGTGGGAGATGAAGGCCCCATTCTGTATAAACAGAAATTCATAGGTAGGTTGAAGTAGGCTATATGTTAAATAGCCCCAGAAACACAAATGCAGAAAATTCAGATAAAACAGAAATGAGATAAGCCACCAACTCTGTGATACACATCACCCATGTGTGGTCTTTTATGAGCAGGGTCTACAGATATTCAAAATCTTACAAAGAAGTCTTTATCAGTCAACGTCTAAGAAAACACCATTATCTGCAGAAAGGAAAGATACAGGGGGAAAACAAAACAATTCGTTTCAACATTTTAAGTTTACTTTGTCTGTGATACATTTAAGAAGTATCAAGTTTATCATCTAAAGTCTAAAGTTCAGACAAAACATCTGGTCTGGAAACATGAATTTATTCAGACCAGTAAAGGGAGAGCTAGCACTGCCTGAGAAGGCTGTGTCCTTAAGAGCATATTGCGGACACTAAGTGCCACCCCATGGCATGTTCCTGCTCTTCTTTCACTTTGTTTATTTACATGATGTCAGGTTTGGAGAAAGTAGGACAATAGATTTACCTAAGGATGGAGTTTTCCATTCAAGAAAAAGGAATCAGGGAAAGGCGATGAAACTATGTAGAAGAGGATGCCCCTATACACCATCCAGCACTGTAGTTGTGAAGGGATGAGAGACCATCAGAGGCAGTTAGATGAACAGTCAGAGTGTCAGATGGAGGTGCCGCAGAAGCTAACCATATAGAGAAGAATTAACCTTGGACTGGCAGAAATCAGCAAAATGATGTGAGGTGGAAATTCAGGAGGGTTTGAAAAGAAAAGAAGGGGAAAAGTCTAGAAAGGAGCATGAGAAATATGCAGTGACTGCATACCAAGTTCCAGGCTCAAGACCAAGGCTATAATAGTAAAATCAGCTTGGGTGTGAGAGACCTTTTAGGAACCAAGGATTTGACTAGAGCAAGAAGTGAAGACCGGGTTATTGAGGAGACAGGCCCACCTGTTGAAAACATGGAGGGCTGAGAGACAGAAATCAAATAGAAGATCAACTCCCCCATGCTGTCATTAAGATAATATGCAATTTGCTTGTCTGTGGAATATACTCCCCTTACTGGGCTGCCTTGTCTGGCCTCAGTGGGAGACAATGCACCTAGCCCTGCAGAGACTTGATGTGCCAGGGTGGAGGGATAACGGAGAAGGGGCACCACCCTCTCAAAGGAGAAGAGAAGGAGGTAGGGGGAAAGATTGTGGGAGGGACAATGGGGGGCAGCAATCAGGATGTAAAGTGAATAAATTTTAAAAAGGAATTGATTAAAACAAATTTAAGGTTTATATTGGCCAACTATCTGACAATAAATCACCTATTTTTTGCCTGTGGTAAAACTTTATATGCCCCAGTACAGGGGAACACCGGGGCCAAGAAGTGGGAGTGGGTGGGTAGGGGAGCAGGGTGGGGGGAGAATATAGGGGACTTTCGGGATAGCATTTGAGATGTAAATAAAGAAAATACCTAATTAAAAAAAATTGGAAAAAGTTAAAAAAAAAATAGCAGCTGCAGCAACAGCAGCAAACAAACAAAATGCCTGCACCATGACCAGGGCATTTTAACCACACTGTAAAGGGTGGTCACAGTTCTCACTTGGGGCTGAGCTGCTCTGACTCTGGCTCCTGCTCCAGCTGGGTGCGACTTTGCTTACAGTTTTGCCATTTGCCATCCCTCAGCTTCCGGCTGATGCTGTCAATGCTATCATTCTTCCCTCTTCTGTCCTTTCCATCTTCCCCCATATCACCTGCTTTCACCTAAAAAGCCGATGTTTTGTACATCACCAGACAATCAAAGTCCTCTTTGCGTTGATGGCAGAGTGCCGAGATAGTTCATTTCCTGTGTCTCTTTGCCTAGTGGGTTCCTAGAAGTTTCAGATTCTTCCATACCTCAGATGTATGGGGCACACTATTTTCACGGTTCTTGCTTCTAGCTTCTCAAATCCTACATTACTGTAATGGTGTTTGTTCAGATTTACCAACACCATTCTCTAGGAGATAGATCAATAGAAATTAGATCTTGGATCATCAAGTAGAAAAACATTCTGCTGGTAATTTGACTCAACATTAAATTCCTGTGCACTTCGCTGTCACAGCCACAGGCCAGTGACTCAGTTGCACTTAGGTTAATATTTAATCCTTTTAAAAGACTCTCAGGGCACATGTCTGTCCCTATCATTGACGTATTGATCACCATGCGTTCTTAAGCTAAGCAGTCAAATTTTAGCATTCTTCTGCGTGTTTGATGAGCCAATATGTTAATGGCTGCTTGAATGACTTGGTAGAAATAAAACTGATGCAACAAGGAGTTTTCCCATAGTTCTTCCAACTTCTAGAAGGAAAGCATCCATCATTTGCTGCATTTAAAAACATGGCCCTTACACAACTCTATGTACAGCTTCTGTTTCCTGAAGAAAGAAAGATGGTAATGAGAAAATATTCATGCTTTGAGATTTTCTTTTCAAAATTTCCTGTTTTGAATTTCAGTCTCATCCTAATAGTCAGGAGAATCAAAAGGAACATCATAAAACCACCTTAATTAATACTTAATATTGTCAATAGTAATTATCTCTATTAGCAGTAATTCAGATTTTTAATTTTATTCATTCACTCTTAAAGTTTCTAAAATCTTTATTGTATTCCAGGTAAAATAAGACCCCTGGTTTAGTGTACCCTACAGTCTATTATACAAATCCAATGCAAAACAGTCACATAAAACATAATTCAAGATTGATAAGGAAAAAAATGGGTGTAGAGGTGAGTGTGGTGTGTGGCTGAAGTATACACTCACTGCTGTGAATAGGGAAGTTGTAGAAAGCCAATATTGACAATATTCTAAAGAAAAATAGTAAGCCTGTGTGGTGGTTTGAATAGGAATGGTCCCATAGACTCATATATTTGAATGGTTAGCCATTAGGGAGTGTCACTCCATGACAGAGATTAGGAGGTGTGGCCTTAATGGAGCAGCTGTGGCTGTACTGGAAGAAGTGTGTCATTGGGGGGTGGGGGGGGGGTGTTGGGTTTCAAATGCCCAAGCCAGGCCTAGTGGCATGCTCTCTTCCTATTGCCTGCAGATCCAGATGTAGAACTCTTGACTCCTCCAACCTCGTGTCTGCCTGCAAGCTGCCATGCATCCCACCATGACAATAATGGTGTAACCCTCTGAATCTGTAAACCATGTCCAATTAAATACTTTCCTTTAGAAGAATTGTCATGATGTCTCTTCACATGATAGAAAATGTAACTAAGATAGTCAAGATGTATGTGATATACCAAAGCCGTACAAAATCAGGTGCTGAAAGGGCCACCAAGACACTCAACCATTCTTCACTGCAGGTCCTTGTCTTCTTCCCTTTCCACAGTTGATGCCCCAAGCTTGCCTGTCACTGTTAAGAATAAAAGAGATCTGTGTTAAATAAATTCTGTGATTATCTGGTGTCTTCAGTGAACTCACAACCCTTGAGTATGGAGAATTAGAGATTATCTCGGTGGCCACTGACCAAACTTCCTTAAGATGAAATATGACAGTTTCAGTGAGTTCTACATGGAGAACTGTTTACCCACCATCCCACCTGTTCTCAAGCTGTGTGATCTCAAGCACTTTGACAAATTTCCATTACTGTAGTGACAGTTCTTTCCTACTGTCACAGAGAGTATCAACCCCACTACAAGTCACTGCCTTTCCTTTAGGTAGGCTACACATCCTTCAAATGTTTGCTGACAATAGCTATAATACTTGCACTTGATTCAATGCCCTCAATGTTATTTCTGCTAAATCTTTATCAATCTCTGATATTGGCAAATTATGGGTAAGTATCTTGAGAATAATAACTTGTGTTTTGTGTATGTGATTAGACGTGTGTGTATATTTTTACATACATACACACATAAATACTCACACACTTATATATATACACATATACATATATTTGTATATATATAAAATCTCAACATGGAGAGAAACTTTATCCTTTTAGCCTAGTTTCTTCTAGATAGCAAAATAAGATGTTTTGTGCAGAGACTAAGCAATTGTGAATGCTCAGCCATAGATGGGTCATGTATATCCTCCCCCTCTCCAAAGCTCTTGGGACATCCTGGAAGAGGATGTGGAAAGACTATAAGTACCAGAGGATGGAGGGGAGTGCTGTGAAATGCCCATCTCTAGACGTGACATGACCTTTGTACACATTGGTAGTCAGAGACTGCTGAGGGAGAGAGAGCCACTCTCCTTTGGAAATGTGTCTTCTCGTAGCTTGCCACAGTGGGTGACTCTATGCCCATGTGTATATGAACACCAATAATTAGGATGCAAAGGGTTGTAAAAGAGATAGGGAACTAGAAGAAATTGAAGGGAGGTAATAATGAATGGATATGATAAAATCTACTGTGCAAATTCATCATATTTTCAAAGAATAAATTAAAATTGCCAATGACTCTCTGGCCTTGACATCCATGTGGTGGTTAAACCAAGGCAGGCAGACATTGGGGGGGCGGGACAGTGCTTAGAGCTGCTGACAGGGGTAGATCCAGATACCTACAGGGGCTGCTGCCAAAGGCAGCTAGCAATTAGAGAAGTGCTCAGCAGACATTTTTCTGAGGGGAAAAATGCTTAATTAATTGGGGCTGGCACACTCTGTGGCCAGTGAAAAAACTGAATTCTTTTAACTCCTTGGGGCTAGCGAGAAAGAGAATGAAACAGAGAAAATTCACACATGTACACAATCATACACACATACACACACACACACACACACACACACACTGAATGGACAAAACAAAAGGCAGAGTCCAAAAACTTCATACACACAAATATACATGTATATACACATAAACACATACACATATTCATACAAACCTACAGACAGACATATACACATTCACACATAGAATGGTTAGAGCAAAGCTTCAGCAAGCAGAGTCCAAGTCCTCCACACAAACATCCATAAATACATACAACCGGTGGGTGGAAGGAACAATGTTCTAACCCCCATTCCCTCAAACGTTATACATGCACACTTAGTTAATGGGAGAAAGAGACAATGTTCCGGCCATACCACACCACTCCTTACATTATTTTTTTCTTCCATTCCTTAAATATCCCAGCAAAATCTTTCAAGCAGTATACAGTTATAATGTGATTATGTTTTAGTTTTCTTCTTGATAATGATTATGAAAAAACAGTGTGCTTTCCAATACCTTTACAGGGAATATCCTTACATAGCACATGTAAAGCAAACAAATTATTCTAAAAACAAACAAACAAACAAACAAAACCTCGCTTTTCCCCCTAGTGCGGCCGACTCTGTAGGTATGCGTGGAGCCGAGGTTGCGGGTCTCTGTTCCACAGGATGGGGTTTGTGAACGTTGTCAAGAATAAGGCCTACTTTAAAAGATACCAAGTGAGATTTCGAAGGTGGTGAGAGGGTAAAACTGACTACTATGCTCGGAAACAATTGATGATCCAGGACAAGAATAAGTACAACACACCCAAATATAGGATGATAGTTTGTGTAACTAACAGAGATATCATCTGACAGATTGCATATCCCATATAGAAGGGGATATGATCATCTGTGCAGCATATGCATATGAACTTCCAAACTACGGTGTGAAAGTTGGCCTGACAAATTATGCTGCACCCTATTGCACTGGCCTGTTGCTGGCCCGCAGGCTCCTGAATAGGTTTGGCATGGACAAGATCTATGAAGGCCAAGTGGAGGTGAATGGAGGTGAATACAATGTGGAAAGCATTGACGGTCAGCCTGGTGCCTTCACTTGCTATCTGGATGCAGGTCTTGCCTGAACTACAACTGGCAATAAAGTTTTTGGGGCCCTGAAGGGATGGAGGCTTGTCTATCCCTCATAGTACCAAACGATTCCCTGGTTATGACCCTGAAAGCAAGGAGTTCAATGCAGAGGTACATCGGAAGCACATCATGGGTCAGAATGTGGCCGACTACATGCGCTACCTAATGGAGGAAGATGAAGATGCGTCTAAGAAACAGTTCTCAAAGTGCATCAAGAACAACGTAACTCCAGACACGATGGAGGAGATGTATAAGAAAGCTCATGCTGCTATCTGAGAGAATCCAGTCTATGAGAAGAAGCCCAAGAGAGAAGTGAAGAAGAAGAGGTGGAATCGTCCCACAATGTCTCTTGCCCAGAAGAAAGACCGGGTTGCTCAAAAGAAGGCAAGCTTCCTCAGAGCTCAGGAAAGGGCTGCTGAAAGCTAAAGTAGTTTTCTATGAAGATTTTTTTCATAAAGACAACAAACATATTGATCAAGCAAAAAAAAAAAAAAAAACAACAACAACCTCATACACTCATAACCAAGCAACTTGTTATAGACTAATAAAGTGTAAGCAAGCAAGATAGTTTCTCAGCCAGTTTCCCTTACTGACAGGCAGCAATTTCCTGTTACAAAGAAAGAAGTAATTATTTTATTACTTATCTTTAAAAGCTATCTTGTAAGAATCTTAACAGAATCACAAATCTAAACTTTTATATGAAAATTAGTCTGATCTACCTTAAATCCTCAAAGTGTGCATCTACTCATTAGCAATCCTTAATAAATCATATCAGGAAGCAGGGGGCAAAAATGGGTGTAAGAAATCAATTATCACCAGTCTAGCCTCAGTGAGTGCTATCATTGCCCCTGTTCTCTGACCATTAAGGGTCACTAGCTTAACTAATAAGAGGGTGCCTTTCTGAACTTCATATCGTTCCCTAAGATTTCTTATATCAGAGACAGTAGTAAAAACATCTCAACCTAGCTTCACTAACAACTTCATTTTTTCAAATGTTTTCTAAGGATGGTGGTCACTGCTGACAATCTACATCTCTAAGTTCTTCTCTAGGGTGGTAATAGAATCATGAATCTGCTCCAGCAGCAATGCCCAAAAGAAAGCAACCATTTGTACTGTGAGTGCCAGAAATACTGCCCAGTGAGGGACTGGAAGCCCTTAAAGTTTTCAGGCAATTCTTAGATTAAGAGGGATGTGAGAGCCACAAGCAGAGCAGAACTCCATAGCAGTCTTCAGGACACATGGTCCTCGGGGCCGTGCCACACTGAGGCTCACCCCTGTGGCTGTGGTAACCTGTGGGCTGCATTCCATGAGTTCTAAAGCCATTTGTTGTTCCTCCTACGTGGCCCTCGGTATAAATTGTTTTAAAGTAGACTACTTTGGGAAATGTGACTTTCTTAAATCCCTGGGATATTTCTAAACATTTCAAATCAATGGTTTATTAAATAATGGCTAAATAATTTAAAAGAATACCTTAGACTTTTCCCCAAAGTGCTCTTACTCTCTATATATAAACACATTGAGTTGCAAGTTAGCATTTTATTGCCAGTCAAGATCTTATCAAGGGAACAGAAGAGCCGCTAAACATGCTAAGGACTCCATATTTGGATCCTCATAGTGCAGGGATCCACAAACATGCACCAATATTAGAAAATCTGGCAAGAAGAACTGGGTAGAATGGGGAGCCAACTTCATCAGCTTTAGCAGCTCCAATTTACTGCCCAAAGCCCTTCCTCTCCAGTACACTCACCTCAAGGAGTGGGATTTCAGTACAGGAATTTTCTAGGGACACCAGCATTAGACCACAGCAAGTCCAAATGCCTCTTTCTGACAAGTGCAAACTTGGAGAAGGAGATCCTGGGACTCTCTTTTCCAGTTTTTCTTTTATGGTAGTTTTGATAATGTTGCTAACTTGATAACAAGCCCTATAAGACCAGCGAAGAGTCCCTGGAGTCCCATTTGTGTATTATTTGTAAGTTTCCACTCTACTCACCTAACACTTACTTAAGCAGATCATTTTATGCACAGTGAGCTTTGCATGCCTACATCTTACTAGAGCTTTGTTCTCTACACCGCTTTGCACCTGGGGAGAATTTTTAAGTTTGGGGAGCCTTTGCACTTTAGGAGAACACTAAGAATATAGTAGTGCTTCAGTTATTTTGAGAAACAACATTGTAAAAACCACCCAGTTAGCTATAGAGACAAGCAAGTGTCCCCACTGAGTCACCAAATGCCACTTCTTGATTCTTACTCTCAGTCCCACACTATTGACCATGTTCTAGCAACGTAATCATAATCACATGTGACACAGATATGACACAGTGTGACTTTGTACCCTCACAAATATCCGGCAGGTGATAGTTCTCTTTCTGGTGGTGAAAAAAATCTATGACACAAAAATGCAAAACAGGAGCCGGGCGTGGTGGCGCACGCCTTTAATCCCAGCACTCGGGAGGCAGAGGCAGGCGGATTTCTGAGTTCGAGGCCAGCCTGGTCTACAAAGTGAGTTCCAGGACAGCCAGAGCTATACAGAGAAACCCTGTCTCGAAAAAAACCAAAAAAAAAAAAAAAAAAAAAAAATGCAAAACAGTCTAATTAATAATTGCTGCTGGACACCAAATTGATCTTAACTCTCAAAGTATTCCTTTCTTTAGCAAATCCTACTGCTTGCTTTATTCTAAAAGAACTGTGATCAGCACTTGCTGAACATAAACTTGGGATTTTTACTATTATTATTATTATTATTATTATTATTATTATCATTATTATTTAATCTTTCTTTACAATCCAGTCCTTATCCTCTTCCTGGGCTGCCCTCTGACTGTTCCTCATTCCATTCCTCCTCCCCCATCTCCAAGAGGATGGCCCCAGCCCCCACTCCCACTCCACCACGCCTCCCCACTCCCTGGAACACCAAGTCTCTTGAGGGTTAAGTGAATCTTCTCTCACTGAGGCCAGACCAAGCAGTTCTCTGCTGTATATGTGTGTATATCAGCTGGTGTATACTGCCTTGGTGGTGGCTCGGTGTCTGAGAGATCTCAGGGGTCCAGGTTAGTTAGACTGCTGGTCTTCCTATGGGGTCGCCCTCCTCAGCTTTTTCCAGCTTTTCCCTAATTCAACCACAGGGGGTCCCCAGCTTCTGTCTAATGATTGGGTTTAAGTATCTGCATCTGACTCTTTCAGCTGCTTTTTGGACCTCTTGGATGGCAGCCATGCTAGGCTACTGTTTGTAAGCACACCATAGCATTAGTAATCAGTAATAGTGTCAAGTCTTGGAGCCTCCCTTTGAGATGAAACAGGAGTGAAACCTTGAGGGCCAAAAGAAAGAATGGAAACAGGCAACCTCAGAAGGTAGGAGGTGGAGGGACCCTCTAGAATATACCAGAGACCTGGGAGGTGAGAGACTCTCAGGATGCAAAGGAAGGGACCTTAGATGAAATAAATGCTCAACAGTAGGGAGAGGGAACTTGTAGAACCCACCTCTAGCAGAAAGACAGGGCATCAAGTGGAGGGATGAGATTGTCATCCCACAGTAAACTTGGAATTTAGAAGGATTCCTCCTTCTAATCATGCTTACTGCTCAGATAAAATTGCTTTTACAACTTAAATTCTAAATCAGTGTCTGGAAGAGTTCCTTGCATTGTTTTATGGAAAATAAATGGCATCATTTTCTAACTTGCTGATGGGAGCTGAAGAGACAAATCACAGACTTGATCCTTTTCTGACTGTCACTATAATGACTTAAAAAGCCTTTTCATCACAGAAGAAATCTTAATAAATCTTCCTTTGACAAGACCCTTTCTTTCAATAAAGAGGTTACTTGGGGAAGTTCAGTGTTTAAGTCCTGAAGTATTTATGTCTGAAAGTAATAATAATAGTAATTTTGAGAATCACAAACACTTAGAATCTCAGAGTCAAAAAAGATTATTTTGGCCAAGTCTACCACACAGATCTGAGTAGAGTCAGCTCCCTGGGGCTCGTTGACATTGTGGTCAAAATCACATAGCTAATTCTTTGAAAGGAGATTCATGTATAGGAATTTGGCTTAATGATCTAATGTGTGTAGAGAATATAGCAAAACACTAAGAATATTTTCTAGTTTAAAATCCACTTGAGCTAACATTAAAAAAAATCAAACCTAAGATGAGGAAATAATCGTGAAGTAATGGTTTATAAACTATAACTGCTGTAGTTCGGTGCAGGAGTAGAAAGGGGATCTACTTTTTTTATTTTCCATCTCATTCAATCAAATGTGAGAGACATGCCCTTTTATACACACACACACAGGCACACACACACATACACACACACATACATACACACACACACACACAGAGTACAGATCTAAAAGAAGCCATCATAGAAAGTACAACAAAAGAAAACTAAAATAGAAAATGAAAAACCCCAAGCTGTTATTATAGCTAGAAAACCATGGGAAAATGGACTCCAGAATAACTATGTTGTCTATTGGTTGAAGTAAAGGAACAAAAACGAGGTGTAAAGTTGCTACTTTTTCCTCTCTGAAGAGTGATTTTTTAGAAAGGGCCCTGAGTCCATTTTCTTCTATGCAATCCATCAGCTTAACAACACAGAACAATTCTGGAAAAGAAAAAAAAGATACAAAAAAGGAAAGGGATTGTCGATAAATTGTGGTTTGCACTGATCGAAAGGCACCATTCAGAGTGCATGGTAAAGCAGTGACTGAAGATATAGTCATGGCACAGTGTTTGCCTAATGTATAGGAAGGAGGCTGACACTACTATTTGGCATCACAAATACCAAAAAAAAAAAAAAAAGATATAGAGAAATAGTTTAATTATTTGACAGTATTTATGGCAACATCAGAAGCAAGGAAATCAACACTGTCTATTTTTTTTCTATTTCATGTGTGTGGCGTGCACATGTATGTCTAGGCATGTTTCCATGTGTAGGCACACCTGTGTGCATGTGCCTATGCAAGCCCAGGAGTGATTCAATTGCTGATATGGTTAGTGTCATATACGCTTGCCCCCGGGAACATGATCTCTGCTTTCAGAGGTTGGAGTGGCAGGCCCATTTGGCATCTTCCTGGCTTCTGAAGATCCTACTTAATAACCTCACAAACGTTTTAACCACCAAGGCATTTCCCCAGCCACAGTATCTCCACAGTTTTGCAAGAGCCATGGTGATAGTCCACTCTCATGGTGTCTACAGCTGCTCCATAAGCTCGGATAATCAATCAAGAGTAAAGGTATGTGATTAGAGGTTTATATAAAGCCCTGTCTGACCAGTGTATCAAACCTTTCCACAAAATTCAACCTTCAAACACAAGGCAATCCTAGTTCAAGAGAAAAATAGTCATGCACACAGCATGAGAAAAGTTGAGAGTGACTCCCCAGAAGTGGATCTTGAACTGGAGCTTGGACAGAGAATGAAAGGTTTACGATGGCAGAAAATGCACCAACCTGCTGAGAAAATGGAAAGACATAGACAGAAAACAAACAGATGTTACTGAGTTCAACATTTGTGATTTAAAATACATCTAATGACCGGACAGATATCTCTGTGGTTAAGAGCACTTGCTGCTCTTTCGGGTGACTGGGGCTTGATTCCAAGCACCCACATGGTGACTCACAACTGTCTGTCACACCAGTTCTGAGGGATTGGATGCCTTCTTCTGATCTATGTAAGAAACAGGCATAGATGTGGTGCACATAAGTTCATGCAGACAAAACAAACACACACACATTAAAATTAAATTAAAATTTTTAAAAAGTGAAATGCAATCTCAATGGATCGTTTGAAACCACAATTCACCTTGACCCTTTTAATGGTAACACTGGAAATGCAGACAATGGGAAGTTATTTAATCTAATATGACAGCCCTTGTTTGATAGCATCTCCAGCCAATGTATGCAGCTAGTTTAGATGACCTTTGCTAATTTGTTGAATGTGTGAAAATCCCCTGCAGACTTCCTAACAGTTCCAAAGCTAAAAATAATGACCTCACCAAGGATCCATCAGCTTGTGATTCTAAAACTGTCTGAGAAGGCTGCTGGGCCTTAGCTTCCAACATGCTCAGCATCATACAGCCTACCATGGCTCCTCACTAATGGATAATAGTGACTTGGAAACTTTAAATTCACTTGCTCAAACATATACAACTAGTTAAGAGACCTTGAACTCATGCATTCCTGCCTCAAAATCTAGTGTTTTTAACTTCAACACAATATAAATTTCTTCAGCATTTTATACTTGTTATAGATTTTATGACTGAACTCTTTGGTTAACTTTATGAAGGACAATAACGAAAATAAATTTCTGTGATAAGAATCGTACATTTTACTTTTTTTCAACAATTTATGTTTTTATTCACTTTACCTCCCTATAGTAGCCCCCTCCCTCCTCTCTTCCCAATTCTACCCCTACAAGTCCCCTCCCCCCATTAACTCCTTCACTTCTCCTCAAAGAAGGGGAAGTCCCCCTTGGGTATCACCCCATCCTGGGACATCTAAGGCTGACTTCAAACTGAAAGATCAGCTGTCAATGAAGATTTACATGTTATGCGTCACAATGAGTAATTCCTTGGTGCTGCCCGTATCTAAGTCTTGTCAGGGGCAACAAAAGAATAGTTTGGGTATAAAACAGTATCCAGACAGGGGTTACCACATTCTTCAGGTGCTAAAATGTTATTATGTGGCTAAAGTGATTGATGTTGATGATCTGATTTTGTAATAAAAGATTGCTGGGGCCCAGAAAATATTAAATTGTGACAGCAGACAGATATCTGTGTTTGAATTTCTATCACTACCCAACTTGTATTTGTTTAGAGTATTTTCTTCTACCTTCCAAATAGGCAATTTATCATTTGCTTGTTGCTGGTTAGACATACTGTCACACTTAGTTGGTTTGCGTATTTGAAATGCTGATATAGGATTTTTTTTTCTCCATAGTAGTGAACATTCAGGAAGCAGAAAGGAAATAAAGGTCACAGGTCTTTCCTGCCCTGTGTCTTTAGTCATTTCTTTCAAATGTTTTAGTTAAACAAAGATTTTTGAGCAATAGAGAAGTGTAATGGTGCTGGAAACAGAACTGAGTAGAGCAGTTCTCCATCGGCCCTAGGTTCTACTTTCAAGATAGGAAAAAAAAGTGGGGAAAAGAGGATGGAATAGAAGGTGGAAGAAAGGGAGGGAGGAGTTTTGTGATTTACACATTACACTTTTCTGTAGATTCCTTCTCTTGTCCTCACAAAAGTCTGCCAATACACACATGCATGCACACAGGCACACACACACACACAGGCACACACACACACACACAGGCACACACACACAGGCACACACACACACAGGCACACAAACACACACAGGCACACACACACACATATACACATAGGCACACACACAGGCACACACACACAGGCACACACACATACACACATAGGCACACACAGGAACACACACAGGCACACACACACACAGACACACAGGCACACACACAGGCACACACACATACACACATAGGCACATACACACAGGCACACACACACAGGCACACACAGGCACACACACACACACACACACACACACACATCTTTCTCTACTGTCTCCCAAATACCACTATCTTGCAATTAACTATATCAACAATGTGGCAGTAATTTCAAATAAATTAGAAACTGCCTACTGCTCTGAGGTTCCCAGGTGACAGACCTCTACTCTTTTGCTAAAGCTGAATTGAGTTAGCAAGTGCTCGCCCACCAGGTGGCTGTCAGTATTGCTGTATAGCCCTTCAGAGGAGTTGGTAAAATGTTTAATATGTTTAATAGACTTCCTAGTCATATCAAAATGTTTTGTAATGTTGATATGCAGTGTTCACAATTTCATAACTGAGTGAAAATTGTCCACAGCTGAGCTATTCAATGTGCTATATCTAGATTACCCTTCTTTTACAGCTCCACTTGCTTCTCAGTATTGAAGCATACCAAAATATTAAGTGTGTGTTTCTTCTCAAAGCAATAGAGCACACTTTCCCATAGCTCTGTCAGTCTCAATCACAATGGCTGTGCTCTGGACCTTCCTAGATCTAGTAGTTTCATGAAAGACAATTCTTAAATCTAAACAATGAGGTGCTGGGGAAATGGCTCCATTGACTAGGTGTTTGCTTTGCAAGTGGAGGGACCTATGTTCTATTCCAAAATTCCACTTGTTAAAAAGCCAGGTGTGGTGGCACACACTTTTAACCCTAGTCAGGATAGGAAAAGGCAGGCAGACATTCTGAAGCTCTCTGGCCCTAACCTACTTGGCAAGCTCCAAGGCTCTGTAAGATCCTAATGGATGTCAGAGAAAGACACTGGAGGTTGACCTCTGGCCTACACTGGCAGCTGAAAACACACAAATAACAAATAACATACACATAACAAATACATGCATATACATCAAAATGAAAAAACAAACAAACAAACTCTAAAGGACCTTGCTATGTCTGGCAATTCCTTTCTACTCTACTCCTCTGAATTTGATAGAATTGACATCTATGACTTTTATGCTACAAATCAATTTGATGTTTCTATTTTCTGGCTTCTAGTGTGATTTCTATTAGAAAACTCAGTGCCTTTGTAATTCCTGAATTTATTTGTGGATAGTTTTTCTTTTGGAAACATTTCAGGCTCTTCTCTTTACTCTCTAATACACCAAACTCTATTTAGATGAGTTCACTATAAATTTTTTTGGTAAAGGAACAGAAGAGGCTTTCAACCTATACCCATCTGGAATATCTGATACTTAGAACATGTGGGTTTCTTTCCTTGGGAATATGCATTGGACCATCTCCATGTTTTTAATGCCTTAATGGTTCATTTTTGTTTTATTGCTGAACAATATCCCATTGTCTGAATGTTTTACAATTTATCTAATTACTTATAACAGGGTATCTTGGTTTCTTCTGTGTGTGGCCATGGTACCTGCTGTAAACATTCAAATGCAGGTTTCCTGTTTAACAAATGCCTTATTTTTGAAAGAGTAAGTGATTAGGCTATCATATCATAACCATATATTGAGTATTAAGAAGCTACAAAATTACCTTCCACAATCATTTTACCATTTCCCCTCCCACCAACAATAAATGAGGCTTAGCTCCTGTGTTATTACTTCTTTCATTGCTATACTAAAATACTTGATGAAAGCAGATTAAAGAAGGAGGGGTTTGGTTCACAAATTTAGGGTGCAGCCCATCATGTGTGTGCATGTGTATGTGTACATGTATATGTGTGCATGCATGTGTGTGTGCACATGTGTTTGAGTATCAATGTGTCTATGTGTGTGTGTGCTCATGTGTGTGTGTTTGTGTATCTGTGTGTCTGTGTGTCATGTTTCACTGCATGCATAAACCCTAGTTTAGGTCAGGAGCTCCCTGTCACTAGAACTTGTCACCTTGTTACAAGGTACTTAGTTCTCAAAGCTGCTGAGACTCCCTTGACTCTAGCATGATGACATTTACATGATGAAATTGGATGCTTCTTATCTTTCCCCCATTGCCAAGTTATGTTTTGGGTTCCTTGAATGCACTGAAGACCTCCTTCTGCATCTGCTTTCCAACATGCAGAATCTTTTGTTCATAACTCATTACCATAGTCCTAGCACCCTGAAAACACACACACATACACACACACACACACACACATACACACACACACAAAGAAAGGAAAGGAAAGAAGGAAAGGAAAGGAAAGGAAAGGAAAGGGAAGGGAAGGGAAGGGAAGGGAAGGGAAGGGAAGGGAAGGGAAGGGAAGGGAAGGGAAGGGAAAAGGGAAGAAGGGGAAAGGGAAAGGAAGGGAAAGGGAAAAGGGGGAAAGGGAAAGGAAAAGGAAAAGGAAAAGGAAAAGGAAAAGGAAAAGGAAAAGGAAAAGGAAAAGGGAAAAAGGAAAAAGGAAAACCACTGCCCTGAATGTCTACAAGTCTGTGAATGAGCACATTCATGCCTTAAACATTTCTACTGTACCTTTCCAGATGTTGAACAAACCCTTTTAGACCCAAAATATTCCATGTTCACAAACAAAAGCAATCTTTAAAAAGAAATAGAAGTGGGGGTAAAGTTGTTTGATCTTGCAGTGGCTAAAACGGAAAAGCAAAATCTTCTGAAAGCTTCCTGTGGTCATTCTTCAAGGCCCCACGTTGCTTACTGGTGCTGTTTGCATCCCTACTTAGGGCTGTAGCTATTATAGCATCACTCTGGGCCCAGATTTCAACTCAGTAGGCCTAATTACTGTTTTCCCCATTTATAGAAATTGGTAGCACTAGTAGAGCAGCTATATCAAGAACCCTGAGGGAGCAATAACTCTCCTGCTGCACTTCAATGGATCTATTCGCTTGGTTCATCAACTGTGTGAGTCACAGGCAAGGCTTCTTCTGAGAGGCGATTTAACAGAGGTTACATTGGGATCCTGCAGGCAGACAGATCTACTTCTTCCAAGTTTTGTCACCTTGAACAAGCTGGCTATCCCTTCTAACATTATATTTCTTCTTCCGTACTATGATGCATACCTCATAGGCTCACTGAAACCATTAGATAACATTATTCTTATTTAATGGTCTATCACTGTGAAGAGACAACATGAGTACTGCAACTCTCATAAAAGAAAGCATTTCTTTTTGGCTTGCCTACAGTGTCAGAGCTCCATTATCCTCAGGGCCAGGAGCATGGTGGCACTCAGACAAACAAGGTAGCTGGGTGTTCTACATCAGGATCTGCAGACAGAAAGGGAGAGAGCCACTTGGCCTGACTTAGACTTCTAAAATCTCAAAGCCTACCCCCAGTGACACACTTTCTCCAACAAGGCCACACCAACTCCCTGGTGACCAAGCATTCAAATCTCTGAGCTCATCAGGGCCACTCTTATTCAAACCTCTACAAACATCTAAAAAAAGGAGGAATACATGTCCTGGCACATGTATGTATGTATGTGTATGTATGTATATGTATATGTATATGTATATGTATATGTATATGTATATGTATATGTATATGTATATGTATATGTATATGTATACATTGACAGTGGCTACTACCCGTCACCACATAAAACATTGCTTAGCACTTAGCAGATATTCATCACATAACTGTTGGATGGGTGATTAATAGATGAATTATACTCTTCCTCGGAGCTAATAACATAATAACATCACCTAACTTCCTTGTAAGTGATATCAATAACAAAAGATAAACAATATATTTGTCCTTCACATATACCATTGGTGCCAGGCACAGACCTGGCACACAGCATATATCAGCAACTGATTGAATATATTTACCAATAACCACCAAAAAAAAAAAAAGCAAACAGAAATGTCTGATTTAATGCTGAATTTTGGGATGACAAGCATTTTCTTATTGAATCCATATATCTGGGAACAATTGTGTTTATAGGAACATCCTCTAGTTTTCAAGCTCAGTTCAGCAGATGGATGCTTCCAAGGAACAAATTTGGAGCAAAGATTTTCTACAGCCTGTATCCAAACTGATATACGCCCTTGTCTGTAGCTCTCTCTGCTAGTTTCACTTGTACTCAAGACAAAAGAGAAAATGGAGAGATCCTGGGTTCTGAGGTTGAAGAGTAAATGCCATGAGTAAGTTGACCTTTTCCTTCTTGTGTTATGAGGCTGATGTTTGGATGTAGCATAGAGAAGCAGGTCACTGACCTTAATAAAAATAGTTTGAAAGATTCGATCTAGTTTTCGTGTTGTGCTTTCAAGCTACTCCTTTTATCTAGAAAGTTCCTATCATGTCAGGTTTATTAATAATATCACTCAGAAAAAGGAAACACAAAGAAACTCAATCTTTGGATTAAAATAAAACAAAACAAAATCAGGTAAAAATATTGTCTGGGATTTTTTTGTTATTTTGTTTGTTTGTTTGTTTGTTTGTTTTGGTGTTCCTGAAAGCAAACAAACTATTACAGTGGATCTCAGTTTATCCAGTGCTGTTTATATACCTTGTATTATGTCCAATTCTCAGAGACACCCTTCAGGGGCAGGCATATAGATTTTATTGTTGCTTTACAAATGGAAAGTCTGGGAGCAAAGGTGAGAAACCTGCAAAAAGTCTCATACTTTCTAATTCAAAAGTTCATATTTTTTAATATACTCTTCTCTTATAATGAGATATTTTCCAAGAATTCAGTATCTTCATGGGTAACAAAACAATGCTGGTCCTTCATCTAACACCCACCACACCAAGACTCTCAACACATATGAGTTAGGGAACTAAATAAGTCTTTGGAAATTACTACCAGCAGTGATAATAAAAAGTAAAATACGTTGAGAATTGGAATATAGTTCCAAAAAATACAGAAGTAAAAATAAAAATCTGTAACCAGTGGTAAGTTTTTTCTAATCTCAATTCATGTGTGTCAAAACATGTGTTAGCCATTTATTGAGAACTCAGTATTTCTATGTTTCACGTGTTTGCCATCTTGAAGTCAAAGCTTGTCTCCTCTTGCCAAGCCTGAATACTACTGATAATTGCTCTTGTGTGAAGCATACCAAGATTCTACTAGTCACTCACAGTTACTGAAAAAGTGTAATGGAAATTAGTGGTGTAAAAAAAGAAAGCAACCCGGAGTACCCAGTATGGCAAAACTGGCTCTATAACAGCAGCTGCTGGCATCGGTCTAGTGTCCTCATCCATCCTCCCCTTTAAGAGTGACATCAGGACAGGTGAAGGGACAACTTCCTAAGACCAGTTCTATGCCATCCACGTGGATGTCTAGCCTTAGAGTGTGGTTCTCTCAAGTAGTCCTCTGAGCTACCAAACATCTTTTTTTTTATTTTATTTTAATTTTTTTTGTCTTTTATTTATTTTTTTACACTTTTTACACACAAGATTTTGTCCCCCCCTACCCCCTTCCACACTTTGACTGTTCCACATCCCATACCTCCTCCCTACCCCCTTCTCCACGAGGATGTCCCCACCACCCACCCAACAGGACCTCTAAACTCCCTGGGACCTCCAGTCTCTTGGGGGTTAGGTGAATCTTCTCAGACTGAACCCAGACCCAGCAGTCCTCTGCTGTATGTGTGTTGGGGGCCTCATGTCATCTGGTGTATGCTGCCTGATTAGTGGTCCAGTGTTTAAGAGATCTCTGGGGTACTGGTTAAATGAGACTGTTTGTCCTTCTACAGAGTTGCTCTCCTCCTCAGCCTCTTCCAGCCTTTCCCTAATTCAACCACAAAAGTCAGCAGCTTCTGTCCATTGGTTGGGTGCAATTATCTGCATCTGACTCCTTCGGCTGCATGTTGGGTCTTCCGGAGTGCGTTCATAAGAGGTCCCTTTTTGTGAGTGCTCCATAGCCTCAGTAATAGTGTCAGGCCTTGGGACCTCCCCTTCAGCTGGATCCTACTTTGGGTCTGTTGCTGGACCTTCTTTTCCTCAGGCTCCTTTCCATTTCCATCACTGAAATTCTTTCAGACAGGAACAAAGTATGGGTCAGAGATTTGATTATGGGATGGCAACCCCTTCCTTCACTTGATTGTCTTGGACACCAATTCCTGCTGATGGTGGGCTCTATAACTTCCCTCTCCCTGCTGTTGGGCATCATCTAAGGTCCCTCCCTTTGAGTCCTGAGAGACTCTCCTCCCAGGTCTCTGGTGCATTCTGGAGGTCCCCCCAACCTCCTACCTCCCAAGGTTATCTGTTTCCATTCTTTCTGCTGGCCCTCAAGGCTTCAGTCCTTTTCCCTCACCCAATACCAGATCAGATTCCCCTCTCCCCCTACACACACCCCGTCCATTTTCCCTCCCAGGTTCCTTTCTCCCTCCTCACTTGCGATTGCTTCTTCTTCCTCTCAAGTGGCACTTAGGCATCCTCACTTGGACCCTTCAGCTTGTTGACCTTTTTGAGTTCTGTGGACTGTATCTTAGGTATTCTGTACTTTTATCTTTTTAAAATAGCTTTTAATAATATCTTTCCTGTTTAAACTAACCATAGCTGACTCTTACTGCCCATGATGAAGAAATCTAATCAGAAGAATACATTGCTATTAATGCAGAACACATAACTAGCATGTCTTCAGGACTTAAAAATGGCAAAAGGCGTGATTACAAAAAAGTCATAAAAAATTCTTATTTTTTTCATTCCCACTTTTCAGATAAATAAATTATGATGTCAAGAGATGAGGTAGCTTTCTCTAAGACTTACTGTTAGAAGGAGTTACTGTCAGCCATGCCATTGTGGTGTCACTATGTCTGAATGAATGATGTAGAGGTAGCCCACACAGATATTCTTCCTTTAGATTGTAAATGTTTATTGATGATTAGATTTGTTATGAATAAGATAAAGTGCAAAATCCAATTTTTAAATTTTCATAGAAACCCAAACAGTGTGGGAGAGAAGGGAGACAGAGAGAAAAAGAGATTCATTTTAAGGGCTTCCCCTATATGTCTGAGAGGACTGATGAATCTTTATGGAAAACTGGGCCAAAGATACATACAGCCTTTGATTGTTACATTAAGTCCAAAGGAAAATTTCATCAATGAACACAATGTATTTTTATCATATTAATTTCCAAGCACTGATCCAACTCCTCCCAGATCAACCCTCAAGACATCACATCTCTTTTTATCTCCGCTTTCATCTTCTTATTTTTTAAAGCTCGCCGAGTTCAATTAGTATGGTCAATGTGCACATGGGCATAGGGCCATCCACTATAGCATGGACAAACTACTGGGGCCATGTCCTTGAAGAAAAAAAAAAAAACTCCTTCTATAGCTGAGTAGCCCTAAACTGTAAATAGTTCCTTGGCTACAGGGATCCTGGGACTTCGCCTGATAGAATGTTCACTGCCTTGATCTTTTGTGGGCCTTGTGCAGACAGCCATAGACACTGTGAATTCATAAGTGCAAATGTTCAGGTTGTTGTTAGGAACTATGCTTGTTTAATGAGTTAGTGGTTGTTGATTCTCCTCCAATAATCATGACTTCACTAGCACTGAGAAGTTAGCTAGGTTTCCAATAACACTCATAGTTTCCTGCCTGTTAAGAATGTCTAAAGTCCATTTTCAGAGCTGTTGGTTACCACCAAGGTATGTGTGCCACTACTACACCCTTAGGGTGATTGTACCATGATGATCATTGATATGGTTCGCAGGCATCATGGCTAGGTAGGACTGTGACTTGTTTCCACTGTTTCCTCTCCTTTGGAAACTCTCATGGCACCTTCTGGTATCATGATAGCTAGTAGTCAAAGAGTGGGCATTCATCATAGGTTCCAGCTCAGGGGTCTCTGGAACCTATTTCTGGAGTGCCTGGTGTCCTTGTGAATAGGTACTTATCTTTAACCTGTAAGAGGGAAATAAACAACATTTTCTATATTGCTAGTACTCAAGTTCAATTTTAACACATTAAATTTTCAGACAAAAAAAAAGTGCCTATTCCCCATTCTGCTTTTGTGTTAATAGTCAAACCTATGCATTCCCTTAGTGAAAACCTGACGGCTATTTGTGGATGGAAAAGTCCCAATGTCAAAGTTCTTTCCACAGTTAAAGGGTGCCTGAGTATTAGTTTCTACACACGACAGATGGCAGTTCCTCTTTTAAAGCAATAGTAATCTGGTCTTCTGCATGTGTGCTTTCTGCCTCAGACACGAAGTAAAAATGAATTCTTATTTCCCTTTAAGATCTTGTTACATTGACTGACACAAGAAGGACCACCTAATTTGTCCAAATATAATTACATGAGGTACAACCAAGGCACTGGCTATTCCTACTCTCTGCAGGGAAGTGCTTTGCTTTTTTTTCCCCCACGAACAGATGCAGTGTAATCTTGAGAATCCATTTGTTATTTTGCTAGTGGAGTCTGTAGCTATGCAGACATCTGTGATGTGGGATAAGAAAGATTATTTTTCAGAAATACAAAGAATATAGAGAGTAGAGTGATTATTTTTAGGATATAAAAAGTGTAAGAAATAACCTTCCCCATTGCCAATATGTTTTTCAAGCTATTGGTTGCAGGAGTGCTACAGCCCAGTCTTAATTTTTTCCTACACATTTGGTTTTATAAAATAAAATTGGAGTCCAACCTTCTACTATATCTAAGGAAATCATTTCATGTAGCAAGATAGATGTCCCTGCCCACGTTAATAATACAAGATTCCTCTGTTCCTGGGTTCTAATGATAGAATTCAGTAATGTACTGGTAGAAGTGGATGTGCAAATAAAACCTTGTTTCAGAGATATTTTCTGTTAGGAACTTGGTTATGCACTCCTATGGAAGAAACCATATGTGTCACTGCGAGTCTAACAAATAGCACCCTTCCTAATTTACTGCATAAAATCGGCCATTACAATCGTAGTCTGCTCCATTTCTTTTCAATCTTAATTTGAAAACACCAAAAAAAAGTTCACATACGGTATGTTTTATGGAAAGCAAAATGAGCTTTAAATTAAGAATCTATATTCACTTTCATATGAGACAACCATGCAGTGCAGGCTATGATCAGAGACAAAATAAAAATAATTCAAAAAGTTTGTTGAGGCCCTACTATGTGCTAGGCCTTGTTTTGAAAGCCCTACACATGTTACTTCAGTGGATTTTCACAAGAACTCTGTAAGAATAAGTATTAGCATTATTTGCCCTTATCAATAAGTACACTCAAGTCTAGAACTGTTGAATACCTCCTCAGAGATCGCTATAAGTCTGATGTCAGAACTAGAACCTAATCGGTTTGGATCTAGACTCAAAGCAGCAAACTGCCATATACTAGCCTCTCAAGAAACATTTCATGGATTTTTGGTGTGTACAAAGTAACACAAAGTAACAAAAAAAAACAAAAGAGGTCAGCAGTCAGGAACTAATGACACTGTTGGCATTGATAATAAATAAAAATTCTCGTAGAGATATATCAAAGACTTATCAGCGAAGATAGCGAATGGACAGATAGTAAAATAACTGCTAAGATGAAAACTTAGAAATCCACATTCCAGCAGAAATAGTACCTAGTCTAAGAGTTTGTAATAAGAGAAAATGTGAGTGTTTAAAGGGATAAAGGCAGACTTGTCGGGGTTTGAGTTTGGAAAGCTGATGGCGAGAACACTGGAGTAGAGAAGAAACAGTTCTCTTGGTGGTTCCTGGGTTTGGCTGAACATCTTGCTCTGTGTTTTGAGTATGATGAGGCACCACTGAGGCCAGAGAGTAGCACAAGCAGGTATTGGCACTGAAGGGCCGAAGGACAGCCACTGTGGACAACGACATAGGGGAGAAGAGAAGGATACAGTAGCTTCAGCCAGCTATGATAAAGATAACGGCAGGCCCCATGGAGACGTTAGAGTAATTCAGGAGATGATTCAGAAAATGATGGTGATTGGTTGGTAGAGTTCAAGAATAAGATGTCAGAGATAAATCTGAAGTCTCTGCTCAATGCCGAGTTTGTGGACAACAGGTTTTCTTAGAGGATTAAGAGGCCATGTCATGACATGAAGCCATCTACTGGAGTTATAGACACTAAAACTGCAGTCAGTCTTCTGCTCAGAAGGGAAGACTATGCTGGGATATTCCAGAAGAAAAGAAGCTATAGCCTCTAACATTCCTAATTTCCTCAAGGAGGAAAATGAAAACTGAGAAATCTTGGGAGAAGCGATCGTGTACATAGCAGGATGACCAAGAGAAACTGATGTCAGGGGAACATTGCAGACAATGGGGTGAGATGCTGCTAGAACCTATGTAAAATGTGGACTGAAGACTGACAAACAGAATAGGGGTTGTGGTCAGTCTGGCTTATGTCCAATCCAGCAGTAAGAATGAGTAATGAATTCATGGAGACAGGAACTCAGGGAAGCTCTCAGGATTCAGTTGTAAAGGGAGAACAGAGTATAAAGAGAAAGGAGTGGTATGGGAATGTCTTGAACTGTGTTTAAGTCTCTGATGACAGCACTTCAGAATCTGCCCCATTCATAGACTATTGATGAGATTCTCACGTGGAATTATACCATCTGGGCATTATCCAAGGAAATGAGGTGTTTATAATTAATGCGATCTTCTCAGAGAACTCTGGGACCTTTATCTTTTGTACAATTGTCCATTAACCCAAATACAGTTTTGACCGCAGAGAAGCCCTTTCTACTTAGGATCTCAAAAGACAGAACAGGGTGGCAAAAACTTAGGATATTGTCTATCTGTTGCTGATGAGGCAGAAGAATTTTTCCCTTAATATACTTATGACATAGTTATTGGCAGATCCTTAGACCTCATTTTTATTAAATAATTGTTACACTCACATCACTTACCAACTATTTTGTGACATATTAAGAATACAAAGGTGAATAGGACACAACTTCTGACTCTCAGATGCTCACTGGAAACCAGGGTAAAAATATGTGTGTATAGAAACAGTAGTGAGCACATGGGAAACACTGTGGAGATATGTATTATAAGATGCCTCAGAGAAGGGTAATTCAAGCACCAACATGAGCAAAAAAAAATGTGTTTCTGAGTGCATGCACCTATGTGTATGTTGGGGACAGGGTGAGAATACACACACACACACATACACACACACACACACATACACGCATTCATGTGACTCAATAGCTAATGGAGACAGAAACATGAATTGACTCTTACATTTTACGTAACACAGTGCTTTTGAGAAATTATGATGTGATTGGTAAGGTAGCAAACATCTCACATGCAAATGAATTTTTTTCTACCCACTTCAGAGATAAGAAAATTGAGGGGTCAATAAGAGTTGAAGTAACCTGTTCAGTAGCTACAAACTAGTGAATATAGTAGCTTGGATCTGAATCTGATTTCCCTCTATCCTCTGGATTCCATATTGTAGAATAGCACATTCTATGGCATTGACTAGAGATTAGATAAGCTTTTGGAGTTGTAGTTATTTGGACAGAAAGTGCTGGGTCTGAGTATCGGTCCATCTTCCATCTTACTTGCCTGGTGTTTGAATCCCACTCTAGCTGCACAATGCTACATCATAGGATTAAAAGGAAAGAGACATGAACACTTTTCTAAGCTGAGTGTGGTGGCTCTTCACCATAGTTACAGCACTGGAAAGAACAAAGGAAAAGAATTGTCATTTGTGGATAGCCTAGGCTATATAGCAAGTTTCAGACTAGCTTAGGCTATAGTATGAGACCTCTCAGGGAATAAAAGGCATGGCTACTTTCTAATGTCACTTTTAAGATGCCATTTGAAAGGAAGCATCTTAAAACCCTTTATGATTCTGGTCCCAAGGTCACTAAAATAGAACAGAAATGTGATGTGTTGTTGGATTTTTGTCCTTTGGAAAGTTACTATGGATGAGCTGGAGGGTCGACTCCCATTAAAGTAAAGAAGTCCATCTTGAGAGAATGACCCAAAGGAAGCCATCCTGTTCTTTCTTGATGATGGCAGTCAAGCTCCTTCAAGACCTCCTAGCAGAGTTGGTACTTAGAGTGCCAGAGAGTGTGTCGCCATTAAACCCAAATAGAAAATAAGTATATCACAGACTCTCACCTTGATGGGGCTAACAGGCATGAGAACGAATCTTGGCTAGCTTCCCAGAACACACTGAATCTGGATAGACAAAATGTCTGTCCCACAAACTAGGCATCTCAACAACACTCTTGGGATCAAGGCAGGAAAGAGGCTAGCCTACTTCTCACCCAATGATGAATTCACCTCACCTCTAAGATGCTCTAAAATGACACCGTGCAGACTTCCCAGGGAAGAATAGCAACAAGACAGCTGCCTATTGCATCCAATAGAAGAAAAAGCAGAATGTGGTAGCATGGCAGGGAAATTTTTTCAGCATTCTGGTGTGATAATTCAAAGGAGGGTATCTTTCATTGAAATGAGTGCCCCCTGAAAGGGTAGTAACCCAAATGGAGAATGCCATGGAACTATAAAGTTTAGCTTGTAGCCCCCTGTCCCCCCAACATGTCTCCAAGCTTTTAGCCTTCTTGTAACTACAAAAGTGAACCTTAAAAGAATCTGGAAGAAGAAATAGAAGGAGCATATGAAGAGAGGGCAGAGAAGCAAGAATTTACGATGAATTGCTAAAAGCAGAAGAAGAAGTTCAATTGAGGGAAATCAAAGCCTCAAATTAAGGCTAAAAACTACAGTAACATAGGAAAACAAAACAAAATTTTAGCCAACAACCACAAAATTCAATATAAATGATACCTAAGCCATGGGAAGAGGAGAAAAACCAAAGGAAAGAGAAACTAAAACCAATGAGATTTATGAGAAAAACATGAAAGTGGGGGATAAAAGATTAAAGATGAAACCAGCATAAATAAAGAAACCATAAAGGGGCCAGAGCCAGTGAGATAAAAAGCTGGAAGCATGAAAGTTAGAGGGATGAGAGATAAAAGCTAAAACAAGAAAATCCAAGTTAAAAGCAGTACTTAGACACAGAGAAAAAATTCTTTCAAAGTCTGTTTAAATTTTATTTTCTTCTTAAAGTGGAATAGGAAAAAAAATGAGCCAGAGAGTAAAGACAAGGAAAGATGAGGATCTTAAAGAATAAGTCGGAATGAGCTAAAATAGAAACATGGAGGAAAAAAAAAAAAAAAAACGCAAGCGATCAACGCACTCCATGGCAACAGGAAATTCTAAAATAATATCCAGACGCTAGTGTGTGGCCCAGAATGTGTTCTCAATATGCCAAGTAAACCAAAGCAGTGGAACAAAGAGGGCACAAGAAGGGAGTCTGGGAAGCCACTGGGGGCACAGGGATTCTGCCTCTCCAGTCACCATCAGGAGGTCCCTCTGACCCAGAACAGAAAAAACAAAGCAACCTTTCAAAAGGGTTAGGTTTGGGCTGTTGGTTGTTGGGTTTGGGGTGTTGGGTTTCTCTTGTTTTTGTTTGTTTGTTTGTTTTTGTTTCTCTGTTTCATCTTCAGCTTAGCTCAGCTAGCATAACTGCCTACAAAACAAGGCCAGCAGCTGAACCCGTGGCTCTACTGGAGGGGGGGGGGGCTTTTTCCTTTTTAAGGTTATTGATCCTTTTTATATCCCCCTACCCTTTCCTCTACCATTCATTAGCTTATGAGCCTGTGACCACTGAGCTAAATTAGCCAAATTTTAACTTTTCCTGAATAATTATAAATGGAAAGAAAAGACCATAGGGATATTTTCTTAGGGTTGTAGGACTACCCTGAGCATGAAGGATTACACCACAGAGGAGACTCGTGTTTGGAGTCCTCCTGAACACTGCCCTGATTTTCCTGTCTCCCTCTGCTGTGTGGTGGGGAGGATTCTTCGCATGGGATATGCTTGCCATCTGTACTTTGGCTGCTTTCCCCAAGGCATAGCATGGATGGGCTATCAACACCTGAGAGGAAAAGTGAGGTCTAGGAACTCGTGAAGGTTCATCACTGAGGGGTGGGGAGGATGGTGTCCACCACTCTTATAGCGGTCTCCCACTGGTTGACCTTCTCCTGCAGCTTTTCCCTCTGGGATCTGGGCACAGGTAAACTACTCTTCCAACTTGACCTTTCCACCAGCTGGCAGTTGCCAAACTATTTCTTAGCTGTTACTTACCCCCCTGGGATGGTCGGCTGTCCCTAGCTCCTTGGTTTCTCTTAGCCCTGCCCTTATGTTTATAAACTGCCCTTTAACAAGCTCCTCAAACCGCTTACCCTGAGTGTACCATCTGTTTCTTGCTGGGACCCTGATTGGCACCATAGATAGAAGTATGTCACAAGCAAGTGAAACTGTAGCCTTCTCCACCTTTACACTTAGTGTCTTCCCCAGAGGCTCCCATTTTAATAAACTCAGGAACTAAATGACATGACTTGACATGAAGTGTGCCTGGCTTCCTCTCTCACTCACATGTGTCTGTATATGCACCAAATTTTTCCAAGATGCAGATCTCTCCACTGTTCATGCAGGTGAATTTCCATACACAAAGCTCTATTTGGAAATACACTATAGCTCACCCAGGTAGAGTACCTCTAATAGGCCTCAAATTAAAAGATAACTGTGAATTATTGCAAATAAAATTCTCAACTAGCATCTCTTCCTCCAATTTTGTGTTCCACCTCTCCGTTCTCAGCATTATCACCAGATTAATTTCTCTATAAAGACATTCTCATTATGCTACCTACTGATTTTAAAAGCCTCAACTGCTTCTTGTTGTCCACAGGATAAATTCAACCATGTACAGTCCACAGTCTGGCTCCAAACTGAGTCTTTAATTTTATCTACTACTAGAGGGGCCCAGTGTCAGGAAATAGCATAAGATAGAGAATGGAAATATATCACACTGGTACCTCCAATTTCAAAAACAGAACAAACAAAACAAACAAACAGAATTTTCTTTTACTCTACAGAAGCAGTGGAGTAACACTTTGCAACAGAGGGGGACAGGAGATGACGCTCATGCCTCTTTGAATTTGCATGATGGAAACCTTAAGACATGGACAAGTCAGAAGGTTGATTTAGGTTTCACAGTTCATTGGATCCATGTCCTATTGAGTTGTGGTGTCTACTGCTTTTAGATTTTTATGGCATTAGGATGTAATTCTACACATCCTTTTGAGTCAGAGCCATTTTCTTATCCTAAACTCCTATTAATGCAAAGTTTATTTTTCTAGCAACTTGTGTCCTATCTAGGCCACTTGAAAGCAATATCAGTTGATGATTGGGAGGATTAAGGCTGGAGATAAAATAGGTACTACAAAGAGTTGTGCCAGGGAAGCCAGGCATTTACTTACATGAAGCTTCCCTGTGCTCATTGACTCCTTTCTGGTAGAAGGGTAGTTAGTTAACAGCACTTTTCTTTTATGGGCAGGTAACGATCTCTGTGGTAAGAGAGGGCAGTTAATGCCCCACCCAGGGATCCATCACATAAACAACCACCAAACCCAGACACTATTGCATACGCCAGCAGGATTTTGCTGACAGGACCCAGATATAGCTATCTCTTGTGAGGCTATGCCAGTGCCTGGCAAATACAGAAGTGAATGCTCACAGTCAGCTATTGGATTGGACACAGGACCCCCAATGAAGGAGCTAGAAAAAGTACCCAAGGAGCTAAAGGGATCTGCAGTCCTATAGGAGGAACAACAATATGAACTACCCAGTAACACCCCCCCCCAGCATGTGTGTCTAGTTGCATATGTTGCAGAGGATGACCTAGTCGGCCATCAATGGGAGGAGAGGCCCTTGGTCTTGCAAAGATTATATGCTCCAGTACAGGGGAATGCCAGGGCCAGGAAGCAGGAATGGGTGCATTGGGGAGCAGGGCAGGAGGAGGGTGTAGGGAACTTTCAGAGAAGAAACTAGGAAAGGGTATAGCATTTGAAATATAAAGGAAGAAAATATCTAATAATAAAAAAAGGAGAGAGAGAGAGAGAGAAGTTAAGTTATACCTTTCTAAAGATTGGAAGGACTAACCCCTTAGAGCAGCAGTTCTCAACCTGTGGGTCCAGACCCCTTTGGGGGTTAGATGACTTTTTCAAGGGAGTTGCATATCAGATATTTACATTATGATTCATCACAGTAGCAAGATTATAGTTATGTAGTAGCAATGGAATAATTTTATGGCTGGGAGTCACCACAACACGAGGAACAAGGATCGCAGCATAGAAAGGTGGAGAACCACCACCTTAGAGCTTCCTTTGGTTTATGGAGTAGCCTATAAATCACATGTTCAGCTTCTATTTTCTGTCTGTGACTGAGGTGGAGCGCTGTAAGAAACATATGGTAATTTGATTGGTGAGCATTGAGATCTCCGGAGCCAGGAGTGTTTGAAATGACTTCGAGTAGCAGATAATAATATTGTCAACAAATATTAATTTTTTAGCACATGTCCTAGTAGAAATATTGAGATAAGCAACAAGGAGCATAAAAGGACTCTTGGGCAAAAGAATAAAGGACTCAGAAGAAAGTACATCCATATGTGGCACAGATATCCACTTGGCTGAGCTGAGACTTAGTGCAGTATTGAGAAAGAAAGATGTCACACAGCTTTGGAGCTACTAGTTTGAGGAGCACATGACTCTCTTCACACAGTAAATACATTAATTTGTGCATTTGACAAGTCTTGAGACAGGTTCTCAGTATTGATCCTAAGCTGGACTTAATCTCAAAATCTTCCTACCTCAACCTCTTAAGTGCTAGAATTATACTTGTGTATCATTGCAATTAGCATCAATTTTATTAACCTTTTAAGGAATATTAATACTTATTATTGGTTACAGTAAAGAATAAATATAGCCGATTAGCTTAGAAAGGATAATAGAGAAGCTAGGTCTGAGAACAGGATGGTTATCTCTTTTTTTTTTTTCTTTTTTTTTTTTACTGATTTATTTACATTGCATCCCTACCAAAGTTTCCCCTTCCCCCTCTCCTCTCAGTCATTCTCATCCCCACTTCCTCCCATCTACTTCTCCTTCCTTAAAGAACAGGATGTTCATCTTCTATTTGCCATTGACAAATCCAATATTTCTGAGATCCAGTTTTCTTCTGCTGAAATGATGGTCCAGACTCTTTTAGCCACTGAGTCTTATGTACAGACCACATTTGCAAAAATTATCTCCTCACTTATCCTTCTTTCCTATTTACATATACAAACCCATACACACACACACACACACACACACATGCGCGTGCGCACACATGCACTTACACAAACTAATTCTCCAGAGTAGTAGTCATGGAATTTTACAAAATTCATTAGGCCAATAGACAAATCTATTCACATCTTCATTCATTCTTCTTTAAATTTCACACTTGTCATTCCTCAACAGTGTAAATTCAGCCAATTCTGTTTCTCTCTCTCTCTCTCTCTCTCTCTCTCTCTCTCTCTCTCTCTCTCTCTCTCTCTCTCTCTCCCTCCCTCCCTCCCTCCCTCCCTCCCTCCCTCCCTCCCTCCCTCCCTCCCTCCCTCCCTCTCCAATTCCACTTGGCAAAATGGGGGAGTTAATCTCCAAATCCCCTTGTGATTCACAAACACATTGCCTACTCAGAAGCTCTGGACACCTGGAGGAGACCCCCCCCTATGCCCATGATGACCAAAGGCTCCACAATGACACATGGAAGAAAAGACACTGCCATCTGTGTGATAGGGGAAAGGCTCACTTTTTACAAAGTCAGAAATTGTGACTGAACACAAACCTAGACAAAAGGTGTGATTGTTACCATCATAGCTTTCTTTTGTTTCCTGTATTGCATACTGAAAAGAAACTGCATGAGAAATGGAGTATAATTATATATTATAGATATAGAGATAGATATATAAATATAGATTTCATAGAGATGCATCAGTTTCCTAAGTTTCCCAAGATTGATTTCCAGTGAAATAGAGGACAGGAGGTAAGAGGAAGGGATGGAGAGAAAGACAGACACTGAAACTCAGAAACAACCTTGTCTCAACAATCCTGTTTAGATTAAGGATGCTAAACTAAAGACAAGAAAGACATCATCCAACAGCTTAGACTACACTCACAATAATGGATGAAGTAAATAGCACTGAGGCTTGTGGTAAAGCAAACTTTGTTGTATTAATTGACTCTATGTTTTTGGGCAATTGCACATGTGTATTACCCATACTTCAATGTAGATAAATGTCTGGAAAATCAGATAAGGATGTGGTTCAGCTATCTGTTCCTGCAGGGTGTAAATTCCATTGGAATCAATTTAATAGTTGCCTCTAAATTTCGAAGGTTCACATCCCAAGGATAACAGGTTGCTTAGGAACAAACTGTAATTAGCAGGTGGGAAAAACTTGGGCATTTACATGAAAGCTACACAAAACTTCCTTCTACATCTCACTAGCCAAATTAAATTCACTTTTATAGAGCAATTGAGACTGTCTTTTAATAGTGAACTTAGATTTACTAAGCAGTCAAAAACTCCATGAGCACAAATTGGGGATTCTGTTTCTTCTTCTGGCCACTAAGGAGCTAGTGAATCTCTTCTCTGTCATTGAGGCAATCTCTAGCCACGTCATTACTATCAGCCCATGTTCTGTCACTGGCAGAACCTTGGTTCAGTTTAAAATTCCAGTCTATTCCAATCTACCATCAACTAAATCTGGCACTACCTTTCTCATTACTATGTAAATTAACTTGGGGGAGGGGCCTTGAGAATATTACACACACACACACACACACACTCTCTCTCTCTCTCTCTCTCTCTCTCTCTCTCTCACTCTGACCTTAAGAATCACACCCATACACATAGCCTGGCTCTGAGAATTACTAAACCTTTTTTTTTTTCTGGTGTCTTAGAGTTTGCAGGTAGCCCTTCTCGGTAGTAGGTAGTTCACCTAACAGTTGGAACCTAATCTTCCTAAAGCCACAGAGAGCTGGCCACTTTCCTTCTGACCCTGTTTCTCCCTACCCAGTGATGGAAATCTCACACTCAAAGACATATTTGGTGAAGTAAATTATCATTGTGGGGATGAGCCATTAAGTGTTCTCTTTTTGTAGTTATTCTCAAACTTGAAGTGATTTGTTCTTTTCTGACCTTAAAGAGGAGAATACAAAATTCCCCATGCTAGATGGGCTAAGTAGCACATACTTACAAAGGGATCTGTGAGATTACCACAGCCACAGAGCAACAATCTGTGAGAGGCAAGAAGGCAGTTTGCTTCACCCTAAGTAGCCAGTCTTGGTTCGAACCTCACAATTCTGACCCTATGTAGTTTCTTATAAGCATATTTAACCACTCGACAATTTGGCAGTAATTGGGTAATTCCTGATGGTAATTAACTCAATCCTGTGTGCACAATAAAGGTTAAGAGGTAAGTACATCAAAACCCTTCGTAAAGAACATGTCACATCTTCCAAAAACATGGGTTCTGTAGATTGACTACGGGTCACAATACGGATTACAGAAGGATAGGATCTATAGATTGACAAGCTCATAACAAGGACCTTGGGAGGCTCCGTAGTGGCCTCCACCACACAGATAGCACCAAGATCACCAGGCCATTAACCATGTGAGAGCCAGGTTATGTATCCCTTTGAAGAACAACCCTGTGTGTTCAACATTCCTGGTTTCCTACTGTTTTTCTATGAACACAAGAACCTTGTCTCTCCCACGTGCATGGATTCCCAGCTACTCAGGTGAGGAAGTCTGGCCACATATGAAGTCTTGTCTGAGTTTTTTAGTTCAAAACACTTAACATAATATTCTTTACTCTGACAACTAATGCACTATTTTTTCACTCCCCCTTCCTTCTTTATCCCTTCATGATCTAAACCTCTTTACTCTTTTTTCTTCTATTCTTTTTTTTTTTTTTGGGTTAGGATTGAAAATAGTTTGAAATGACAGTGTCTCATGCCCTTCAATACACCCAGGAGCAGACATAGTGTTTCTTCTGTGTGTAGATCTCTTTAGTGTGTATTCTGTAGCTCTTGTGCCCCCATTTAGCTTATTTGTGAAATAAACAAAACTCCCAGTTGCCTAGCTTTCACCTCTAAGCTGCCAGATCATATGACACATCACAGCCTCCATCGCTCCAAAGATCTGTGCATCATTTGCACATAAGATACAGCCACGCTTCCAAATATATTTGCTGTTCTTAAAACAAATGATCTAATCAGAGCCTAATGTCTTCATCTGTCTTACAGAACGTCGAGTAATGACTTGAAAAGTTCTCAGTAGTACATATTATTTAATATTATCATTGAATTTATAATAGCATCAGGTCAACAAGACCCTTGGCTAAGTAAAATATGTTCCAACATCAACAAGAATGGAGTCCAACAGAAACAAGCATGGAAAGATTTACAATCAAGTATTTATAATAATTTATCAGTATAAGGGAAGGTACATGGTGTATGGGATAGGAGGAGCTATGAGACAGGTGTTTAGAAAAAACTCTCAGTTGTGGTTGCTTATTGGGCAAATGAGCTTATTCACATGTAGTGGCTTTTCTCCCTGCCTAAGCTTCAGTAAGAGGGAAAGGTCCTAGATAGCATGCCCAGCCTATATAAGGGTTGCTTTCAGGAAAGTTGTGCTCAGGCTGGAGGTCAGGCTTTGCAGTACTGAGAGGCAAGAGTCCTCTGGTATCTATAGAGCATCTATGACTGATTTGTTTGAACAATATGGCATGCAAAAAAGAGGCTGAAACTCACTAATCAAGGTTAAGCAGGAACTACATCTGGTCCCACAACAAGGAGACTTATTTGGAAGTGACTTAGCCACAGGAGCAGAGTTGAGGGGGAACTTTCATTGAGGCTGATGCTGCCTCTCCTGATTTCAAAAGATGTCCAGGCAGTATGGAATAACCAACATTACCAGCAAGCCTTGCTTCCCAGACTGTGACAAGCACCATCTGAACTCAGTCTAAAGATGACATAGCAGGAGGAGAGGGACTTGCATGTGATTATGGGCACTGCACTCTGGTGTGTAGCAAGGGGTGCCTGGTCTGTGTCACTAAAACATCAGCTGCGGGTAGTGATAGGAAAAGCAGCTGGAAGGGAAGACAGAGGATGCTCACAAGTGGACTTGTAAGCCAGATAATGAGTTAGATACTATTACAGTATTCCACATTAGAACAGACAGATACTTACACTATTCTGTAATAGGCTACAGTATGAGTTAGAGTTAGACTATTACAGATTTTTTTTATTATGCCAGACAATGAATTAAACTATTCCATTAAACTATTCTAATGTTAAAGAGCATTCTTTGAAAAAAATTATTAGAGGGTCTCATAATTCTGGGAATGAACTGTTTAAAAAATCTCTACTAATTTCTTTATCACATGATATCTCAGCATCAGTCACACATCTGTAAGCCTCCAAGATGGAACACTTCACTGGCTAATCTCTTTGAACTGAGAACATTAGTCCTTTTAGAAAAATCTCTTTCCAGAGCATCAAATAACTGTTCCAGGGAACAAATTTTTAAAATTCCTGTTGTAGCTAATGAGTGAAGCATTAAAAAAGATTTCAAGCTGGGAGTGACAATGTCCTGCTTGTATTTTAAATTAAGCATTCCATTGGATAGAGGGAAATGGATTTGAAAGCCTCAAAATGTGAGCAGTTACTGAATCCAGTTTGGACGTTATGAAAACAATCCAAGAACACTATCAAAAAAAGAAACACGGTAATAGAAACAGGAAAAGCTGGACATCTGAAATACATTTTTATTTTATTTTTATTAGTGGGTGTTGGTATAGTTGGATCATGTTGCCGTCACAAACACCAGCATCCCAGTACATTCTCATGAAGACAACCTCTATCCTGATTACACAAGATAAGCATTTCTGCTGAATTGGTGGGGGAGGGTCATTTTCTCTCTCTCTCTCTCTCTCTCTCTCTCTCTCTCTCTCTCTCTCTCTCTCTCTCTCTTTCTCTCTCTCTCCTCCCCCTGCCCTGCCTTCTTGTGTGAGATCTGTTTCATGATGTGACCTTTACTGCATACCTTGATGCAGGTCACAAAGTTACTCAGTCACAAAATCCTAACATGAAGGGCATATGCCATTTGCCCACTGACTAGAGTCACACGACCCTGCCCAGTTGCAAAGGCGCTTCTCTAATCTTTGAAGAGGTCCTAATGCCTTTCAAACAAAATGGGAGAACCAGTCGTGGGTGATGAAGTGACAGTGCTAGGAACTGGCCACAGGAGGATACCAGAACACAGTTGTAATGTTTGAAGGACAAATGGTATCTTCCATTTCAAACATCTGGGAATCTTGTGTGCCCAGTGAATTTTCATTAGAAACTTCTGATGGCAATCTCAAGAGAAAGCTCTGTTTTAGAGAGGAGACTTCAGTGTCATGATTCAGTAGCTAGATCCAAGAGAGGAAGTATCACCTGAGGGAGAACCTCTCAAAGAACCATGAAGTTTTTAATGGGAGAAAAAAAGTCAAAGATGAGGAAAGGAAATGGCTCAGGAGATGGACCTAAAATGTGAATTCAAAGGAACTAAGTGGTTGAGAGCCCCACCTGACCTCTAGAGGACAAAAGGAACAGGGACACATTTAATTGGCAAGTCAAGAGGGCACTGAAGATCTCAGCAGGAGGACTGTGCTAAGGGTAAGGACTGACTTGTTTCTACAGTGAGAAGGAAGAAGGGAGTTGGAAAGATTCCCTCCCATGAAGCAGCCTCATAGAAAGATACAGTTACTCCCAAGTCTCTTCCTCAACCCCAATAATTCATCATTTATTTATGTTAGTCTCCCTAACACTGGGTTTCAGGGAGACAGATGAGCTTCCTTCCCTTAGGATTTGTCCCTCGGCTTTCCAAAACATCTGTACATTTTCTTTTATTTTATCACTTTCCCTATTATACCGGGTGCAAGTTTTTTTTGTTTGTGGTTGGTTGGTTGGTTGGTTGGTTGGTTGGTTTGGTTGGTTGGTTGGTTGGTTGGTTGGTTGGTTGGTTGGTTGGTTTTATCTCACTCTTAATTGTGAGCTCTGGACTGGGAGAATAAATAGCTCAGTGAATAAAAGCACTCTGGAAGGAAGAGGACCCACGTTCAAATCTTTTTTTTTTAAACCCTGTGTAATAGCCAGGCATGGTCACATATATCTATTACCCAACATTGAGGGGCAAAAAGAAGCTGTTACAAAGACTCTCTGGTCTACTAGTTTAGTCTACAGCAGAGCTTCTCAACCTTCCTAGTGCTGCAACCCTTTATACAGTACCTCATGTTGTGATGATTCCCAACCATAAAATTATTTCATTGCTATTTCATAACTATAATGTTGCTACTGTTATGAATCATAATGGAAATATCTGTGATATGCAAACCTATGGGGGTCTCAACTACAGGTTGATAACCACTGGTCTAAACCATAAGCTTCCTGTTCAATGAGAGTTGTTGTGTCAAGGCAATAAATTGGAGTCAACTAAGGAAGTCACTTGATTCCTATCCTTGTCTCTACATACACTGTGGAGAAAGTGGTAAGGAACTGGCAGATATGAGGAGGCCAAGGTTCAGGTCCTGAACCTGGTTGCTACCAAAGGCCATATCTGTGTCTGTGTTTCTGCTGTAGCTGGGGTCTGTGTGGGGTCTGTGTCCAAAGTTACCACCAAAAGTCAAGCAGATCTCTGTGATCTGAGCTGCCCTGGGAGATCATGTGGATGTCTAAGGGCCATGCTGCCACACAGGGGGTTAGGGGCATGCTAATCTGAGTGGCTGTCATGCCACCTGAGACCATGGGGACATCAGAGCCCATGCTGCTACCAGAGGCCATGTCTGAGTCCTATGGCAACTGAGGTCTGTTTTGATGTCCCAGGCCCATGTTACTACTAAAGGGCATGCAGATGTTTCTTGTCTGGACTGTTACCTAAAGTACAGTGCTGAGCTAGCCCTGCCCCCTACTGGCCACCACACCTGGGAGGGTTGATTCCCCCCCCCCCCGGCCTGGGCAGCACATTAGAGCTGACCCTTATTAGGGAAGTGGGGTGAGCAGGTCCCTAGGGCATCAACATGGGAAAGCTGGCCCCGCCCCTTGCTGGCTATGGCACTGGGTGAGCTAGCCAGGGCTGTTCTGGAAAGCTCACCCTGATGATGCAGGTGCAGCGGAGCTGATGGACCAACCAACTCAGATATCTTTGAGTTGGCCCACCCCAGCATCTACCCTATCTGTGACCTGCTGGAAAGGGTGAAAGGGCAGGTCCTACAGATCAAAAGCTTCAGGATCTCCATGACACAGGACAACAAGAGGATACCTGAGAGGAGTCCCAATGAGGATCCAGTGTTGACCTTGATAGTATAGCAAAAGCCAGAGGTCTCAAAACAGACCAATGACTCATTGCAAGTAAAGATGTGTGAACAAGGGGGAACCCTGTGTGATACACGGTGGAACACACATGATATGTACTCACTGATAAGTGGATATTAGCCCAGAAGCTCAGAATACCCAAGATACAATTTGCAAAACACATGAAACTCAAGAAGAAGGAAGACCAAAGTATGGATACTTCATTCCTTCTTAGAATGGGGAACAAAATACCCATGGAAGGAGTTACAGAGACAAAGTTCGAAGCTGAGATGGAAGGAAAACCATCCAGAGATTGCTCCACATGGGGATCCATTCCATAAACAACCACCAAACTCAGACACTATTACATATGCCAGAAAGATTTTGCTGACAGGACCCTGATATAGCTATCTCGTGTGAGGCTATGCCAGTGCCTGGCAAATACAGAAGTAGATGCTCACAGTCATCTGTTGAATGGAACACAGGGCCCCCAATGAAGGAGCTAGAGAAAGTACCCAAGGAGCTAAATGGGGTCTGCAATCCTATAGGAGGAACAACAATATGAACTAACCAGTACCCCCAGAGCTCGTGTCTAGCTGTGTATGTAGCAGAGGATGGCCTAGTTGGCCACCAATGGGAGGAGAGGCCCTTGTAAAGACCATATGCCCCAGTACAGGGGAATGCCAGGGCCAGGAAGCAGGAGTGGGTAGGCTGGCGAGCAGGGCTGAGGGAGGATATAGGGGACTTTTAGAGAGGAAACTAGGAAAGGGGATAGCATTTGAAATGTAAATGAAGAAAATATCTAATAAAAAATAAATAAATATGAAAAAAAGGCAAGCTTAGTAAGCCACAGAAAGCAAGCTAGAAAGCAGCACTCATGCAGGTCTCTGCTTCAGTTCATGCATCCAGCTTTCTGTTAAGTTTCGGTCCTGAGTGCCTTGAGTGGTCAGCATGTAAGCGTTGGGACAAGGAAATCCTTCACTCCCCATGCTGGCTCTCTCAGTGTTTCATCACAGCATGAGAAAAAACAAGCAGTGCATGTACTGTATTGTCCTGTACATCACTTCAAACGCTGTACCATAGCAAGTCAAACCTTGTGAACTTGCTCTGTCGTTTCCAAAAGGGCCAAATATGAACCCTTTCATGTGGTTACACCTAGTAAGTTGCAGGATGATAATTACAGTGTTAGAAAATTAAGCTTGCTTAATAGTATAAACAAATTTATAAGAAACTAGGCAGTACGGGAAAGATTTTACAAATAACCCAACAGTGTAATCCTTTGGCCATGCTACTGAAACTTTCTGTGACTCAGTTTTCAAAGTTTTTGAATGTAGATGTTTTTTCCCTTGTATTAAAATTTAGTAAAGTGCTCATGTCTGTCTGAGAAAACGACCCACTCTATACCTGACCATTGGAAGATGCTCAATCAATGACAGACGTAAATATGATCACAAAGACATGAAAGCCCAGATATGGGGTGCTTATTCAATAGTGTTTCACTTCAGTGTTCCTTCTGCAGTGGAACTTCTAGTTTTCTATACATACTCTTTACATAACAATGTCTCTGGATTTTTCTTCAGTGTTGTACTTTTTGCCTTAGAATTAAAATACCTACTGAGTGGAGCATTCATTAAAATGCTAAATTGAGTAAAATCAATTATCTTCCAAATAGTACCTTATAGCATAAGTGCTATTTAACAGAAAAGATGAAGCCAAAAAGTAGAGTTTCAAAACCAAAATATTTCCATGGAATATCACAAAGAGTCCCCTGGATCATGGTTGATATGAGCTACAGAAAAGCAACCTAGTCAAAAACCTTCCTTTGGAAACGAAAAATTAGTACCCAGAAATGAAGATTTCACAGATCTTTGACTCATCCTGGCAAGAACGTCCCTCCAAGAAGATGGCTCTGAGATCTCTTCTCTATCCATAAGTTCTCTTGCAACATATGTTTGCCCTCCCTCATTATCACAGACTCACAGGAAAAGTCAGAGTAGCATGTGACACCCCATGGCTCTAACAGACCATGCTACCCCAAAGACTGGAACCATGGCCTTTTCTACAATGATGCTTCTAACGAAACATCAGGACTTTTATAATATGGAATGAGTTTTACTGAAGCATAAAATGTAAAAGTCATGTATATGTATCAATACCATGTGATATTCACCACGTGTACACATTGTGTAGTGCGTGAATTAATTTACGCTTATCTGTCACCTCAATCTTTTACCATTTATTTAATGGTGAATACAAGTTTTATGAATAAAAATTTCATTAGAATTATTCCTAATGCTGTGTGCTCTAGGTTGCTTCTTTTGTTGTAATAAGACACCTATCAAAAACAACTTTGAGAAGGAAAGAGTCTATCTCCATTCACAGGCTACAGCCCATTATTAAGGCAAATAGGGGAAGCAAGCCACTCAGCTAAGACCTGGAAGCAGAAACTGGAGAAGAGTGCTTGCTGGCTCACTCGCAGGCTCTTCTTTAGTAATACTCTTCCACAGCACAGCACCTCCTGTTCAGAGAATGGTGTTGCCCACAGTAGACCTGGCCTAACTGCATCAATTAACAATCAAGACAGTCACCCTCAGTCATGCTTATAGGCCTCTCTGATCTAGGCAATCCCTCAACTGAAAGTCCCTTCTCAGATGACTCTGGGCTGTGCTAAGTTGACAGTAAACTATGACACTGCACCATAGCACTTTGGAATTTATTATCGTTGTCTAACTATAACTCAGGAACCTATTACTTCCCCCAAGTCTTGAACAACCACCATTATCTCCCAACTTCTATGAAATCAACTTCTTTCAACTCGATATACAAGTGTGACTGTGTGCTTATTGTATCTCTGTGCCTGCTTTATTTCAATTTAAGGCAGTAATATATCTTTCTGTTCATGTTGTTGCAATGTCAGGGTTGCATTCATGTCATAACTGTATTTCCTTTTGAATGCATATTACATATTCCTCACCAGTTGGTAAACACTGAAGTTGTTTCCATGTTTTGACTATTGTGAATAACTACTACAGTAAAGGAGATACAGGTGTCACTTTGAGATTTTGTTTTCCTTTAAACACATGCCCCAAGGTATTATGGCTGTATTACATGCAAGTCCTATTTATAGTATTTTGGGAGCTCTAGATACTGTTTTCACAATGGCTGTACTAATTAACATTGCCACCAGGATTAACCATGATCCCTTTTTCTCCACAACATTATTCACATTTATCATTTGTCTTTCTTTTTTTTTAAAGATTTATTTATTATTATATGTAAGTACACTGTAGCTGTCTTCAGACACACCAGAAAAGGGTGTCAAATCTCATTATGGATGTTTGTGAGCCACCATGTGTTTGCTGGGATTTGAACTCAGGACCCTCGGAAGAGCAGTCAGTGCTGCTGAGCCATCTCTCTAGCCCCCATCATTTGTCTTTCTTGGTAGCAAATAACCATTCTTAAAAGGTGAAATAATAGCATGTTATGGCTTGATTTGCATTTCTCTGATTATTAATGTTGATCATGCCTTTCAGTGTTTTTGCTTTGAGGAATTGTCTATTTAGACCTATTGCTCACTTTAATGAAGTCATTTGCTTTTTTGCTATGGGATTGTGTGAGTTTGCTATATTTCATGGATATCTCTGAGCCATAGTGTACATGACATACAAGTCCAGAACCAACCAATGAAAGACAAAGGCAAACATAGTTCTCCAATTTCTCTACCTCTGTCATCTTTGTTCTCATCCTGAAATCTCTTTAACTACTACATGTATTAGAGAATTTGGGTGATAAAAATTCTTCAAACCAATGACTTTTAATACTAAAGGTACAGGGTTTCCAGAGCCTGTTATTTAAATTTTCCGGTTGCCTTTTTCACCTGAAGCTTACTCCAAGAATGTGCAACCATATCTTGTATGGGATGAATTGTAACAGAGATAAGGTATTAGATTATAGTGAGGGATGTTTATTTTTGATTTGGTTGCAAAACAATTTGTGCTTTCTTTATCCATAAATTCTATCCCCTCAGGATAAACCTAGGTATGACTATGTATGTAACTGGTCACTGATACAAATGATCTCAGCAGAAACCATGATGCTGACCACAGCATCCACTAGGCATGGGCAAGGGGCTTCTCAACATAGATACAAATCTTTCTGGCAAGCTGTTGCCCTGTTCATCAGCATCTCTGACCTCTAGATACCCAAAGCAGCCCAACCCAGGTTGTGACAACCAAAATTAGACGTTAAGTGTCCCCAGGCACTAGGATGCACCTGAGGCTGACAGCCGCTGCTCCAAACTCCTCCTGATGCTTTTTTGTGATGCTTCTAAGTGCTAGGATGATGGATTGCCTCTAAGACGCACTCTGCAGCCGTAACTTTGCCAAACGACCTTTTTATCTTCCCTATGAGTCAGGTAGCACAGATCATTGGCCCCATTTCCACAGATAGAAACTTGGAAGCGTTCAGCCTTCCCAATCAGGTCATGAGTGTCTGTGCTTTCATTTCCCCCACCTGAAAAGTAAGAATTATCATCATTGCTTTTCTTTCCAGGCCAAAGATCAGACAATAGCTACAGAGCAATACCCTTCTGCGACTGCTGTGCCCAACCCATTCTGCACCGGGCAGCTCTAAAAATACATTTGTATTTGCCTGCTTTCCTATTTCATGCTCATCAGAAAGAAAGCCTTTGACATAAAGAAAATGGCAACAAGCCACACGTTCCATCAATGTAACTGCCAAATTACATGGGGAAAAAAATCAATTCTAGAAAAACCAATAATAGTAGTCAGACAGTGGGGTTTTTCAGCATGCCCCAACACAATGCAATTTTAAAAGCACAAATATTAATGTGACCAACATGTCTAATATAATAACCTCTGCAACACTGACCTAGCATCTGGAATTGAATGTAGACAAGCTCTAGACACAAAGCACAGGATAGCTTTAGATTTCTAGCATTTGACTCATGTGGACTCCAAACGGCAAGGGATTAGGGGGGAAATCCAGAGTAGTCGATGAGCCATAGAAGCTTGTGGCTTCTGGTTCTTGAAGTCTGTCCACCCTGACCTAGAAGAGATCCTAATAGCAATAGGCTTGTGAAAACCCATGGCAGGGACCACACACCTTACCTCTACAGAAGGAAAAAGCATCATGTTTTAAAACTGTATGCTGTAGATTCACTGTTGCCTGCAAGTGAATGAAAAGCAGCGTGAAACTAAAAATAAGCAGTTTATCCCTAAAGTGAGTCGGACTCTGGTTGGCTAGTAAAGTCAGAAACTGAGCTCTATCTTCACCCAATCATGTGTTTCAACATACCTTACTTCTATGGTTTACTTAGTCTCAACTGAGAGATATGAAGATATGAAGAATGGATTCACCGCATACATATATCATACACAGGCCATAGAGTTTTGTTAATTTGTCTACACATTTGGGATATTACAGTGTCATTTTCAAGATGACAGTGATAATAAGGTCACAGGTCAAGCACCAGGCACACCAAAGCAGGTCATTTGCCACGCTTGCTTTAAGCACCAACTAACATTCCATTATTAAATTAGATCCTTGGCTTTAAATCTGAATTCGTGACAAAGTACATTAATCATAATTGTCCTAGGATCATTTAATATAAGCTAATTTCAAAATAAAACCTCCTGAGAATCAATGATCCAAAATTTAGAATCACTGTGAAAAAAGCTAGAACTCTTCCTTACGCCTAACCAAAAGGATACATTTTTCAGATCTGAAAGCACAGTCTAGTCTAAAAAGTCTTGGGTGCCCTCTACAGGTTAACTGTGTAGTTTTCGGTTTCTGTGTTTCCCCTTTCTCAAAATAGATTTTGGCGATTTCTGGGACATAAAAAAGTGATTTACTGGGGTTTCCTTTCAAAGGTATGGCACACTTACACACTAAAGTTGTCAAATACGTTTCCATTGCCCGTCGTCTTGACATCCACGGAAAGCTACTTTTAACTATTTCTATACAGGTTCTTTACCGTGGCTTCTCATTTATTTTTGACAATTTTATACATATGATACATTTTGCTTACAGTTGCAGCATCCCATACTCTCTAGTGTCCTTTCTACACCACCCACACACACCAATAACCCTCTCTTCTGAATTAATCGGCCTCTGACTAGCATATCAGTCTCCTTTTGTTTTTGCTATCGCTTCGTGGCCTGCTGAGTTTAACCAGGGCCACTGGCTTTGGCTTTGGCATGAAGCTGTGTATTGGACTATGCGCAACCCATCAGTACCTACATCAGTGAAGACAACCGATTCTCTCCTCACCTCCAGCAGCCATCAACTGCCAACTCCTCCCCCAAGGAGGGGCCTGGCCCCATGAGTACTTACTGCCATTCATGACTACATGTGGGAAGGCCTAGTATTGTGTGGTCCGTGCAAAGAACTGTATCTGTTGTGAGTTCATAAGTGTGACAGCCATGTCATTCTCAGAAAACAATGTGGCATGGCCCTTTTCTCCATCTGAATCCTACTTCATTCTCTCCACCCCCTCTTAGTTATGAATGGTTTCCAATATGAAATATCAGGTGGCAATAAAGAAGCAAATTAAATAATTCAAAAGATTTTTCCAAAAGAAATCTACAGCTTCAGGCCAAAATTACCACTTTTAAAGCTTTAACTGAACACTGAACACTGTGATTGACTGAATAACAGCCTCAGCCTTTGCTTTGCTTGTTCACCATCTCACTTACCCTCAGGGATAATTTATGCTTTGGGAAATGAAATTAAATGGAGAATATTAAGTGTATCTCACAATTAAGGGTGACTCTACTCTCTAAACTTGGGGTACTGTCCTACAGCTAGCAATCCCAGATAAAGCCAGCATTCTTAAACAGCACCCATGCTTAAATCATGTTTTAAGAAACCCTGTCTCGAAAAACAAAAAAAAAAAAAAACAAACAAAAAAAAACAATCTTAAATTGCACTTCAATACTGACATGCTTATTTAAATTCTCAACTTATAGGGTTAATTCTTTTTCATATATCAAGAAAAGAGTGCTCATTTTACATTCTATGAAGGGTTTTTCTAACAATCAAACATCTATTGCCAAGTGCAGATGGATTTTTTTTATTAATTTACTTATTTATTCACTTCACATCCTGACTGCACCCCAACCCTCCACTTCTCCCAATTCCACACTTACAAATCCCTTCCCCCGTAACCCTTTCCCCTTCTCCTTAGAGAAGGAGAGCCCCCTCTTAGGTACCACCCCACCCTGGGACATCCTGTCCCAGCAGGACTAAGCACATCCTCTTCTACTGAGACCCAATCTACAGTCCATTTAGTGTAAGGAGATCCAATGGAAAGCAACAGAGTCCAAGACAACCCCTGCTCCAATTGTTAGTAAACCTACATGAGACCAAGCTACATACACATCTGTTACAAATGTGTAGGGTGCCTAGGTCCAGCCCTTGCATGTTCATTAGGTTAGTGGTTTAGTCTCTGGGGCCCCTCCATGGGCCCAGGTTAGTTAACTCTGTAGGTCTTCTTGTGGTGTCCTTGAGCCCTGCTGCTTGTTCAATCCTATCCCCTACTCTTCTGCAAGACTGCCTACGCTTCACCTGATGTTTGGCTGTGGGTCTCTGCATCTGTTTCCATCCACTGAATGAAACCTTTCAGCAGACAGTTCTGCTAGGCTCCTGTCTGCAAGCATAGCAGAGTACCATCAATAGTGTCAGGGGTTGGGTCTCTTACACAGGATGGTTCTCAAGTTAGGCCAGTCTCAAGATGGTTTTCAAATTGGTTGGCCATTCCCTCAATCTCTGATTCATCTTGTAGGCAACACAAATTTTGGGTTGAAGTTTTGTGGGTGGGTTGATGTCTCCTCCTGTGCAAAGGGATTTTAACAGGATCAGAAGTTACTGGCAGGGGTGTGATCCAATAACAGTAACTGCCCACCTCATCTAAAGGCAAGGCCCTCCCCCTTTCATGAGAGAAATATTAAATACAAAATTGTTTAAATTTCAAACATGAGCTTCTCAGGAATTTTGCAACAAGTGCAAGCTTTATTACAATTAGAATGCTGTGGAAAATGATTGTGTTTGGTTGTCTGTACCTAAAACATGACAGAAATTAAGAACAAGATTTAGTAGATTTAGCAGTCACAATTATTGCCATCTTTGCCCCCAAATAATATTTTTAAGGAGAAAGATTCAAGAAGTTAGAATATCAATAAAATGTTTAGATGGGGTTTGAAGACTATTAAAAAAAAAAAGACCACAGTTATCTCAGAAATTTTTACTCTGTGACTGTTAACACAAGCAGAAAATTGTGAACTGTTCTTGCTCATGCTTCTAAAAAATGTGCAGGTTTTCTGCACACCAACCAATTCTCCTACTCTCTGGACATCAACCAGACATTTAACAACTCCATTCAATCCAGGCATCTACAACCCAGAGCTGCTCAGACTCCATTTTTTTAAGAGCTCGGTCCCATGAAGTTATCATCTATTTAGATGCCAGTCACAGGGATGGATTCGGGCTGCCCACACCAACTCTAACCTGGCACAGCCTCGTGGTTCCCAAAGACAAGCACCCTCAGGATTACTTGCCAGAACGGTTCAGTGAAGTAAGGGGGAAAGTTCAGTCTCTATTAGATGGTAATTCTAAAGGATTCAACTCATGAACGGTCCGAGAGAAGCGTATGGTAAGGTACGGCAGGGTGTGGGTGAGGATTCACAGCCCTGGAACCCTTTCTCCTAGCACCTTGATGTTTGTCAGCCCAGAAGCTCTCTTAATCCTACCATGTAGGATTTTCAGGGAAGGTGCATTGAGTGCTAATACAAACTCTAGACTACCTTCCCTTTGGCATTAGACTAAAAATTTCAGTCTTCTAAAGGAGGTTTGGTCTTCCAGCAACCTGCCCCTATCCCAAGGTTTCTGATTGGCTTGTGAGAATCACCTCATCAGAACAAAAGATGCTCATGTCACGTATGAAATTCCAAGGAATTTAGGGGGTTGGTGTCAGAAACAGAAAACAAAGGAATCTATGTCTTCTCGTGCCAATAAAAAATTGGAAGAAAAAGGGAACATTTTTTCCCAAGACAAATTGTCCTGTAGCTGGTAGGGGCTGCTTGTTTCAGGAAAAAAAATTTTTTTTTTCTGGAAACAAACAGCCAGACACTCATTTATTAAGAGGGTTAGCATTTCCATGAAATTGTTTTTTACTTCACCATTGGTTTTGACCATAGAGCAACCTTGATTCTATTGTTTTGTCAAAAATTTTCCATAAATCATATTCATCTACATGACAGAAAACAGTGTAGCTCCACTGGCATTTATTAAAGCTGGACATTATTATAAACCTGTCCACATACCACATAACTATTGTTGTTGATAAGATATCATTCAATTTTTTTCATAAGGTAAAAAATAAATAAATTCTGCATCTGTGTAGGCTGGTATGATCAGGTCAGTCTGGACAAGATTCAAGCTGTAGACAGAATCGGTAATCTATTGAGGCAGCCTCATTTCTCTAAATAAAACTCAAAACACGTTTACTCTTATTTGATGAGTATTCAAAGTAGGCAAGCTTAGAAAGTGTGATAAACAGAGGAAAGCGTACTTGTCACTAAAATGATTAGATAAATATTAAATGAATAAATGATAGTGCCACTCACAAATGCCGCTTAAAGTTTGATGTCAGCCTCGAGGGATATTGCCAGAAGAGTGTTGAAGGGCCCACTCCTTGTCTCTGCCAGTCCACATTCATCTCAACCAAGTGAAATTTATGATGAGTGGCATATTTTTTAAATTTAATGATAACATGGATCTAAAAAGATCCAAATAAACAAAGAAAAATCTTCAACAGAATAAAATAATGAGCGAAAATTACTTGGGTAAAGTTTAATGGGGCAATATTAGATCCTACACTTATTTCAAAGGGCAGGGGGAACCACTTGGCTATTGATAAAGCTAATTCAATATCTGCCGAATTGCTTGAAAATAAGTAAGTAGAATAAAAAAAATTGAATCTTCATTAATTGAATACACCAACAATGGCATGGGTCATGCAGGGTAGGATAGACTATTGACTTTTACCAGCACAAGGCAAGAAAGCTGGTAATGCAAGTCAGCAAAGAGTAAGCCCCGTTGACAGCAGTCAGCAATTTCATCTTGAGAAGTTAACAATGGTTGGTCAAGAAAAGATAAGCCATAATCAGGATCCACAGACCTAACTCTTACTGCTGGAAAAAATAGGTAGATCTTGCTAAGTTCCACGCACATGAAAAACTGTAGGGAATCGTGAATGTTACACTAGCAACCCTTGGTGATAACGTTTTAACCAAGCCATTTAGATATCAGTCAGTACAGACAAAATGTGTCTTCATTCTACAAGCTCATCCCATTCCTCCTCCCCACTGTCTCCAAGAGAATGTCCCCTCTCCTGGCCTCAACACTCCCTGGGGCCTCAAGTCTCTAGAGGGTTAGACACATCTCCTTCCACTGAGGTCAGACCAGGCAGTCCTCTGCTGTATATGTGTTGGGGGCCTCAGACCAGCTCATATATGCTGCCTTGTTGGTGGCTCAGTGTTTGAGAGATCTCAGGAGTCCAGGTTAGTTGAGACTTTGGTCTTCCTATGGGATCTCCCTCCTCCTCAGTTTCTTCCATTCTTTCCCTAATTCAACCTCAAGGATTCCCGACTTCAGTCCAAGTATCTGCTTCTGTCTCAGTCAGCTGTTTGATGGGCCTCTCAGAAGACAGCCATGCTAGGGTCCTGTCTGTAAGCACACCACAGCATCAGTAATAGTGTCAGGCCTTGGGGCCTTCCCTTGAGATGGATCTTAAGTTGGGCCGGTCACTGTACTGCCTTTCCTTCAGTTTGTTTTTTTTTTGTTTTTTTTTTTTTTCTATTTTTATATCTGCAGTTCTTTTAGGCAGGAACAATTCTGGGTCAGAGTTTTTGACTGTGGGATTCACGTGATGCCCTGTCTTTCTATTGCATGTGGACTCTTCAGTTCCCTCTCCCTACTATTGGGCATTCCATCTAAGGTTCCTCCCTTTGAGTCCTGAGAGTCTCTCACCTCCAGGTCTCTGGCACTTTCTAAAGGGTCCCCTCACCTCCTACCCCCAAAGAGGTTGCATATTTCTATTTATTCTTCTAGCCCTCATGGCTTCTCTCTGTCTCCTCCTCCCCATACTTGATCATGTCCCATTCCCCTCCCCCTCCCTTCTCCCACCCAGGTCTCTCCCTCCCTCTGTCTCCCAAGATTGATGTCTTTTTTCCCTCCCAAGTGGGATTGAAGCATCTTCACTTGCGCCCTTCTGCTTGTTAACCTTCTTTGTGTTTTGTGGATTTTCCGCTAAGATCAAGTGTAAAACCTATAATTTAAAAACTAATAATGTGTTAACAGGCCAGTAAGAGCTCAATAAATTTTAGATATATGTAAGTTCTTCTTCATATCAGATACTTCTTAATTTAGGTAATATAATGTCACTGGTATAGCATTTGCCTACCATGTTCAAGACTGTAGGTTCAACACCCAATACTAAAAAAAAAAATAAATAGATAAAACAACACAAACAAAAAAATAGATCATGTTTGACATGTAAGTCCTTAAGTGCACATGATCTAAAACAAGCAGAGCAGAAATGATCGAACAAAAAAGACAGGTGGGTTCTAGAAAAAACTAGCACGGAGAAAAAAGACAGGAGAGTACATGAAAGGTATTTGAAGGTAAAGATGCTAGTACATAGAAAAACTGCTGGGGTTATTTTCACCTCACACATGGGTTGGACAAGGATCAGATGGCAGATGAGATCCAAGATAATACATTTTCTTATTATTAAAGCAACATATTTTCGGGGTTGGAGAGATGGCTCAGCCAATAAAGTGTCTGTAGCCTAGGCATGAGACCCTGATTTCATTACCAGCATCTACACAGAAAGCCAAGGATGATAATGCACACTTGTAATCCCAGCATTGGTAGAGACTGGTAGACCCCTTGGCTTGATGGCCAATCAGCCCAGTCAAAGCAGCAAGCTAAAAGGCCTAATGAGAACCTTGACTCAAAAAATTAAGTGTTGTCTTCTGCAACACACCATGTGAGTTAATGATTACATACAATTCTAATCAACTATCCTATTGCTTGAGCAACTGTGAGGTGAATAACTACAAACATGAGATGAGCACCCAAACTGTCAAACATTTAGTGAATTGTTGCATAGGCTTGTATTTACCTGTGAGATCATTTCTGAGCTCTGATTCCCATGGCTAATAGTGACCCTGAGAATATCATGAGTCTAGAGAGATGAATGGTAAAGAACTCCAAAGACTGAAATGCTGATCATGAGTGAGATTTAGGACATTCTCACTAAGTGCAGGCAATGGCTGATGTAATCAGGAAGGTTCTCAAATCTGGACTGACAGGTCTATTCAGGGTTTCTTGTGTGTAAAAGAAATGGTCTCTCATCCAACTGCTAACCAGAAATCCTAGGTGTCTCCATACCAACTCATGTTACATGCTCACATCCAGTTAATTTGGCCCAAGATATACCAACAAAATTGTTTGTCTTACACCTATGCTTGCTTTGTGCTTCTATCCCAGAGAATGGTAGACTGAATGTTTGTTTGTCTTGGTCCTATGCTTGCTTTGTGCTTCTAACCCAGAGAATGGTAGATTGAATGTTTTATTTTTCAAACACCAAAATTTTACTGGCTCAACACCCTGTAGTTGATATAGTCTAAAGTCAAAGGCTCAGTAGTTGGTGAGCTCTTGCTGTACCATCCCATTGGGAGAGAGACGACAAAGCACCACAGAATGAGAACACAAGAACAAAAGAACCAAAGGAAGTCCAACCACATGCTTCACAGCACTCCTTCAGTCCCAGCACTCCGGAAGCAGAGACAGCTGAAGCTCTGTGAGTTTGAGATCATCCTAGTCGACATAGTAAATTCCAGGTCACCCAGGACACCACAATGGGTCTCTCTCTCTCTCTCTCTCTCTTTCTCTCTCTCTCTCTCTCTCTCTCTCTCTCTCTCTCTCTCTCTCTCTCTCTCTCTCTCTCTCTCTCTCTCTCTCTCTCCCTCCCTCCCTCCCTATCTGAGACAGAGTGCAGGGCAGGAGAGGGAGACAGAGAGAGAGAGAGAGAGAGGCTAGTATTTTATAAGGATGCCAGCATCATGTTCACAGTATTACTGCTTATCGCTCTTGAGTTAAAATACCTGCAAAAGGTCTTACCTCCCAAACTGTTGCTTTTATAAAAACAAGTTCCCAACACATGAACCTTGCTGGCACATTAGAGTATAACAATCTGCATCATTGCCTAGCCTTGAGTTAATCACCAAATGCAAAAAGAATATATTTTAAGGATTGACCTAAGTCCATGAAGATCATGGAACATGCTATGTTTTGAAGGCCTCTCCTCAGAAAGAAACGTTTCCATCTGTCCGCTTGTGGGTGGAAGTTTAAGTCTCTACATCATCCCAACTCATCTAAGAACAATATCTGACCATCCTTATAGCTCTGCTAAGGCACAGAGAAGAGTAATTTTCATTTTCAGTGCAGAAAATTCACCCAAAATAAAGTATTTCAAACAGCAGAGAATACTAATATTCAGACACTTTTACACTGAACTAGCTCTGTGTGTCTTCATCTAGCTCCGTGTATCTTCATCTGTTGACATCAACTTAATTTTATCTGTACTTTCTGCATCACTAAGAAGTCCCCAGGGGCCAAGAGGAAATTCTGAGTGCTTCTCTGTGGTCGTTGCTAGGAAACAACATCCTTGGTATCAGAGGGCTGAGACTAAAACGCTGTGTGAAGTCACCGGTTCATAAAGGAAAACCTTTGGTAAATAGATTGTTTAGGCGTGAGTAAATTGATGTTCTCTCTCTGTGGCAAAATGTTCTTGTGTAACCTTTGAATAATAGTGTGCTTCAAGGCCTCTAGTCTTCTCTTGGATCCAGCTGCCATTACTGCCCCCATGAGAGCTCCAGCATCTATATAAATGAAAGTTCACGTTCTCTTTTCTCCCCCAAATCATATGTAATTATCTCAGTGCCTGCAGCACTGTGAGTAATGAGTTTTAGTTAAACAAAGTGAAATGAGCTTGGAAATAAAGACCCAAACCACTGACTACAAGAGTTGTTGGATGCAGTAGCCCCTCCTCATCCACAAGGAGGTTTGTTTTAAGAAGTCCAGCAGACGGATGCTCAAAGCACTGCGTATGCCAACCCCAGATTGCGCCTTTCCTTTCCATACATATCTAGGACATACATGAACTAGGGAAAAGAAAGATCAATAACGACTGCAATAAAAGAGAAACAGTTTTAAGTAAGACATATACAATGACAACTATAACAAACTGTGATTGGGCCTCAGGGACTATAGTCTCACTATCAAGAAAGGTTAGTTGACCGTGACCCTGCAGTACTGAGGCCGTTGATCAGACAATGGACATGACTACCATATAGCAAATGGGTCAGAAGCATAAATGGTTCAGCAAGGATGCGCTGAACCAAGAGGTCTCTGGTAGCGTGGGTGGGCTAGAGCATGGGAGCGTGAGATTTCATGGCACTACGAAGAACGGTGTGCAGTTTCAGTCTCATGAAATGCTCATGTTTAGAATTTTCCATTTACTGTTACCAAACTGTGGGTAACTGGGCCACCTAGACTGTGGAAAGGGAAATATTACATAAGAGAGAACAAACGTGAATATTAAAATCTGCTTTGGCTGGTTGTCAGATTCCAGTTTTATTTAGTGTTATGCTGCTGCCCAGAAGTCGGAGCTTACAGGGCTGCCAGTTTGGCTCGCCCACTCCCTCTCCTCTCTTAACCCAAACTACAAAACTGTCTGTGACTCTCACAACTCAAACTCATGCTTACATTTCTGCTCTAGATTCTGACAACTGAAGCAGCAGCTGGAGGTTGAAATCTATCACCTTGTTAATTTAGCAAGTCTACAACAAGCTAGGAGCTTTTTTCTTCCTGGATGTGAAGATTATCTATGTGTTCATGTCTCTGTGTTTCTGTCTGTCTATCCATCCATCACTTATCTATTCCTCTATCCATCTGTCATGCATCTATTAATCATACATCATATATCTATCTCTCTATCCACAGCACCAATCTTTCTACTCATTATCCATCAGTTATCCATTCATCACCCATCAATCTATCCATTATCCATCCATCCATAATCCATCTATCTATCCACCCATCACCAATCAATCTATCCTCACCTATTTATCTTTCTGCCCATCACACATCTATCTATCCATCACTAATATAACATCACATGCCTATTCATCCATCACCCATATATCTATTTATCCATACATCTATCACATGTCTATTGCTCCAGTCATCTGTAACCCATCTACTCTTCTGTCTATCCATCACACATTGATTTATCAGTTCATTACTCATCTATATACCTACCCACCTATCCATCATATATATCAGCTATCTATCTACCTACCTACCTATCTATCTATCTATCTATCTATCTATCTATGAATGTATCTTCTGTAGAGCTGTTCACGAATTCCTGTCAGATATTCAAAACAATGTTAAGCATTAGTGTCAGACATTTGTATCCAAGTTTAACATAAATCTCCAATGTATTGGTTAGTCCCAGGCATATGGTGTTAAGCCTAATAGGTAAAGAGGATCACACAGCTTCTCAGAAACAGTGTTTACATGTAACAGTAAATAAATTGCATATGAATATTTCACATGAATATTACTCTTTTGAAGGGGGAAAGTTTTTTTTTTAATGGGTGATGGCTTAATGGAGAATTAAATCTATGTTGCGATAAATTAGGGGTATCAAATATAACGCAGCTATTGTTCAGTAAATTCAGGGATCAGAATTTTAAAAAGTTTTTTGGAGAGAAATTTTCATTATTTTAAGATGTAAATTTGAAACAGCTTTTTCTCATACATACACACCCAAAAGAGAGGAACTGAGAGAAAGACTAAAATTTATCTCATCCTTGAACTGGTAAATTGGTGCAGTTCTTTGACACTTAAATTCAGTTCCCAAATCTTAAATTTTTTTAAATACCTTGGAAATATGCAACTGTTTTAATCAAAAGTAGACCAGCATAATGCATATTGTAAAGCATTCATAAGGTTAGCTTTGAAACAAGTGTCAGTAACTCTAGGAAAAAAAAATAATGCTTTTTTTTTAAGAAAAATTTGAGGTGAGTATAAAAAGAAAATGGAAACGTCAGCTATGTGTATATCTGGCTTTAAAATGGATTTTCAGTGGCCCGAATTATTTTTTAGAATTTTAAAACATATCCAAGCATTATTCTTGTTATACAATTTACTCTTATACACCACCATGACTCAGCTAAGCCACTGGCAAATGGGGACAGACCAGAAGGAAAAGAACAGGCCATGAATATAGGACCTTTCATGCCAAAGCCAGGGGCACAGCTTAAACTATCTTCAATATTTTCTGGGTTCCATTGACATTAAAATACACCCTTATTAATTCAAATAAATTAGTAATTCATAATACACCTAGTATAATCAAGTATGTGTATATTTTCTAAGATTTTACCTGTATGTTATCTGTAATAGTAGTAGCTATAATAGAAGGATCTAAGCCTGGTTACTTTTCCAAATGAAACATGTGTTCATTTGTAAATGCCTTGATCATTTATTAAAGATTTGATCTTTTGTTATATTCCATTTCATTATCCCTAAGGCTCTCCTTTTAATAACTGTGCTTATCATTTGATTCTGTTTTTGTTCTTAGGTAATGCATAATCTAGACCCATTTCCAGAGGCCTGAAATTCAGCCACTCCTCGCTTTAACAAAAAGCACCCATATATAGATAAAATAGAAACAAATTTGTAGACAAATACAGAAATGGATGCTCACAGCCATCCATTGGATGGAACACAGGGTCCCCAATGAAGGAGTTAGAGAAAATACCCAAGGAACTGAAAGGGTTTGCAGCCCCATAGGAGGAACAACAATATGAACTAACCAGTACCCCCAGAGCTCCCTGGGACTAAACCACCAATCAAAGAAAACACATAGTGGGACTCATGGCTCTAGCTGCATATGTAGCAAAGGATGGCCTAGTTGGTCATCAATGGGAGGAGAACCCGTTGGTCCTGTGAAGATTTTATGCCCCAGTATAGGGGAATGCCAGGGCCAGGAATGGGAGTGGGTGGGTTGGGGAGCAGGCGGCGGGGAGAGGGGATAGGGGATTTTTGAAGAGGAAACTAGGAAAGGTGATAACATTTGAAATGTAAATAAAGAAAATATCTAATAAAAATTTAAGAAAACAACAAAGTTGTAGCAGTGATTCAAGGTAGTAAAGGACCTGAGAGCTTTATGCTTCCTAAAGCCAGATGCGTCGCTTTCCTCAATGCAGGCTCTCCTAAGCCATTAGAAATGGCACTCCATATAAGCTCTATCTGCCATTCAAGTTCAAAATGATTTTTTTTGTCCTAATGGGCTATGGATCTTTCCTCTGGTTGGACAACTGTCTTCAGAATGCATCTCTAGATCAACTGTGCTCTTTATGACTAGGCTGTGCTTCTTCACTTCAGATGGCTATACCACTGATGACATCGAATTTTACTGGAATGGAGGAGAGGGAGCAGTAACTGGGGTCAATAAAATTGAGCTTCCCCAGTTTTCAATTGTTGACTACAAGATGGTGTCCAAGAAGGTGGAGTTCACAACAGGTGAAGAAGTTTCCTCACTAATAACCCGTGCGTTGTGAAAGAGAGATCGTGATTCTAATCAAATAATGATCTCTCTCTCTCTCTCTCTCTCTCTCTCTCTCTCTCTCTCTCTCTCCCTCTCTCTGTTTTCTATAACCCAGGGGCATATCCACGACTATCACTAAGTTTTCGTCTAAAGAGAAACATTGGTTACTTCATTTTGCAGACCTACATGCCTTCCACACTGATTACAATCCTGTCCTGGGTGTCGTTTTGGATCAACTATGATGCATCTGCAGCCAGAGTCGCACTAGGTAATGCATTCCAACTTTTTCTTCGCTAGTAAATGAGACCTTTGAACAAAGAGGAAATATTCAGGATCAAAAGCATGATCTCTCATTTAGCAAGTAAAGGAATTAGGCTGCAATGGGACACTTAAAAATAAAATATCCAAAATGAAGTGTAAGAATGCTTATAATGAATGTAATATCTCTCAGCACTTGACAAAAAAAATTGGAATATGTTTCCCATCATATGAGTGTTTTGTAGATTACTTGATAGAATCTCATTACATTGCATTTTCCCCAAATTTATGATGACTTCCTCTTTGTTCCCTGCTTTTGACTGTGGAAACACTTGTAACTCATTATTTTAAAATAAACACAGAGAATGCTAGAACGTATGACTGTTAGCAAGCTGCATCAATTGTCGAGAAATACTACCCTTTGATTAACTAGAGTTAAACATCTCAAACTGAGACTCTCCTTCAAATACAGCTCATTATGTTCAATAAGGCACAAACAATTCATCAGTTATATTAATGATCTGTGATCAAGACAAAATAAAAAATGCTTTCCCGTTTGTTGGAACAAAATTCAGAATTAATCTTACCATGGTTGAGTAATTGCTGAAAACTGGAAAGCTATATTTGAGACTGTAAATGGTTCTTTGGAAGGCTACAATGTGTAAAATGTGTCTGATGATCTATCCATGTGCAGTTGTGCTTCATTACTTAATACACAGAAACATATTAGATATCACTCCAGTTTCAGAGAGACAAGGGAAAGGAGGGAAACAGCGCATTTGGCTAAGTTGGATTAATTGCCCAGTATATCCTTCACACATAGACATATGGCCAGCCCTCTTCTATTGGCTGAATACATAAGCCTTGCAAACTCAAGTGACTGCAGCCTTATATCAACCTAAGGATATTCTAAGTATAAAGAACATGGACAAAGAGTTGCTCATATTTATACACAACTCCAATATAATGATATAATGTGAATATAACCCTGTGCATACGCTAAGATTTAAGAAGACTCTGGATGAGAGCCAATCTATACCCAGGAAAAATCTCTCACAAGTTTGTGCACTGTGGTTCTCTACATGTGACTCTTCAAAGCAAATGACATTTTCATTAAAGGAATGAGAGGGGCTGGAGAGACCGCCCAGTTAATTAAGTGTTTATACTGCTCTTGTAGAGAATATGAGCCCATGTTGGATGGCTCACAACCAGTTGTCGATCCAGATCTGGGGGATCTGCTGCCCTCCCTGGACTCTTTGGGCACTTGCACTCCCAAAGGCATATAATTTTTAAGAAACCAAATATAGATGAAAGATACCTGGCATATAACGATATTTTGATCTTTAAAATATAGGACTAAGATATTTTTAACATAAATAGTTTTTAAAACATTTATTTACTATTTTCTAATTTAAAATAAAAAACTAAAAGCATCAATTTAGTGACTAAATAAATAGAATAGTTATTTCTGTAAATCATATTATCTAGTGCTATGTTATAGATGAACTTTAAAGGTTTATTCAAATAAGTAAAAAAAAAATCACCTCTAAGGGAGTGCCTATCAATCCAACACACTTGAACTAATCACTGACCTGAACCTATTTTGCTTTTTTAAATAACATTTTTACTTATTCTTTGAAAATGTCTTGCATGTGTATGAAGTATTTTGATCATATCACCTCACTACTTCCCCCCCAACTCTTCCCAGGAACCTCTAACCCCTTTTCCCTTCTGACTTTGTTTATTGTTGTTGTTGTTCTTGTTGAGTTGATGATGATGATGATGATGATGGTGGTGATGATGATGATGATGACGACAGACTATGGTACATATGCACAATGTAACATAATTCAACTATAAAAAAAATAAATCCTGAAAATTGCAGGTAAATGGGTGGAAACAGAAAAAAGTTGCATCTTACCTATTACTGCTACTGCTGATGATCAGGGAGTCTACAGTCTCGAGTCCTCACTTGCCAGATGTTTGGGGCCTTTTCCCCTTCTTTTATTTCCTCCACACCATTGTTTTCACCTCCTTTCACAATCTCCAACAATCACGCTCATCTTATTTCAGATATTACCATCAAATCTTGTGGTTTATTTTAAATGCTGTAGTTAAACATCTTGCTGGGTTTTTGACCTATAGCTGGGTGACCTACATAAAGATGACTAACCTCAGAGTTTTATTTTGTGGGTTGGTTGGTTTTGGTTTTTTGAGACAGGGTCTCATGTTACACAAGCCATCCTCAAACTTGACATGTATCCAAGGCTGGTCTTGAACTCCTGATCCTCCTGTCTTTGTTTTCCAACTCATGGATTACAGACCTGCACCATCATACTCAGCTCCAAAGCTTGTCTCTATCCAACTATAAATTAAAAACAGCAAAGATAATTTCCCTCCATATTCAGTAAACTATTGTTATAGACTTTACAAATATAGAACACTGAGCTTAGGAGTCTCAATACAAACTATATGCACTAAATCTAGCTCCTCTTTGTATTTCTTTTTTCCCTGATCATTAGTCCATCATTACCATGATCAATGCATTCCACTCAGTACACTGTCACACAAGCATTATACTATTAACACTGTTTAGATTAGGCAGAGCAGATGAAACATAGCCAGCACTGAGTTTGTAGGTATTAACTTTCTTTATCAAATAGCAGACTGATTTTTTAATAACCCTTTTTCTGGCACAAGGAAATGAATTTGTTACAGGTTCTAGAAACAATAAGACCAAGGTAATTTCAAACAGCCAATGCAACGCAACATAGATCATGTTGTATGTAGAGAATACTTAATGCAAATCACAAACTGTCTTACATATCTCTTCTTTTGGCCATGCCATACATGGATGACAAGTGACCAGAAACTGTAAAATGAAACTCTGAGTTGAGGTTTAATATAGTCGCATGAGATTAAGTCAGTAACCCCAAACTGGTCACTGCCTTTGAGTCTAGCAGTGACTGCTGTGAAGATCAGGGTCACAAAGACAGATTCCAGAGGGAAATGACAGTGAAATGAAGGGATGTGACTGCACAGCACAGTGAGAGAGAGTAAGCGGTGGGATCCCAGGAACTTTATAAACTTTTAGCCTTTCTCTCTCTCTCTCTCTGTCACTCTCTCTGTCTCTGTGTGTGTGTGTGTGTGTGTGTGTGTGTGTGTGTGTGTGTGTGTGTGTGTGTGAAGGTCAGACAATAGATTTCCAAGTTGGTCCTCACCTTTGACCTTGTGGGAGTTTGTTCTGCCTTTTCACAGCCTTTTTCTTCAAAGATATAGATATAAATGATATAGATAAATATTGCTATGGATGAAGCATATATTAGCATACATGTGTGTGTGTGTGCTTATTTTTAGAGCATCATCAGCACTCCATTCTCTGTGCATTCTATGTCATGTCTTAGTAACAGAGAAAGCCTGTCATCTTGTCTTTAGAAATGTGTGAGCTTTCGTCCACCAGTGGTTGCTCGTGGTCCTGCCATCAATTGTACTGCACTGTGGCAGTACAACATAAAGGGGCAGCATTTATCTTCTTGGCTTTGGAAAACACAGCTACACCAAGGTGCCTTCAGCTTAGCTTCTGCTTTCTGTCCACAGGAATCACCACGGTGCTGACCATGACCACCATCAGCACTCACCTCAGGGAGACTTTGCCGAAGATCCCTTATGTCAAAGCGATTGACATCTATCTCATGGGATGTTTTGTGTTTGTGTTCCTGGCTCTACTGGAATACGCTTTTGTCAATTACATTTTCTTCGGAAAAGGCCCTCAGAAAAAGGGAGCGAGCAAACAAGACCAGAGTGCCAATGAAAAGAACAGACTGGAGATGAACAAAGTCCAAGTAAGGCATTGTATATTGCTAATACCGTCCCTATTATCTTTGTCAATGATGGGGTGCCCGGGAATATTTTTAACAGGAAAACATGTTTATGAACCATTATTTGTTCTTATTAAGGCCTCAGTTTACAGATCTGAGAATATTTGACTAAAGAAATTAGACTAAAAACTATATAAATTAATAGCATATGTATTAGTTTGCATGATTGTAACAAAATAGCTGAAGCAGGCTGATCTTATAAAGAAAAGGAGTTTGTTTAGCATACAGTTTTGTAGGCTGCAAGTCTGAACAGCATGATACTGACTTTGCCCACTATGGATGTTGGTAAGTTATATGTAGGGCAAAGCGATTATGTCACAAAGCAGAAATCGAGACAGAAATGTGGGACTCTCTGAGCCCCTTCCTAGGACAGCGCATTCCATTAGCTAACCACCTCTCACTAAGCTATGACTCTTGAAGATCTACTTCCCAGCACCCTCACTCTGGGAATGCAGTTTCCAACACATGAAAACCAGGGGTAAACACAAAGCCCAGACCTCAACCATAGTGTGTGCCTATGGATGAGCTTAGCCTCAAGTCCATTAAGATTGATTCTAAGTTGTGTGCAAAATTACAAGTGGAAAAACATTGAACTCTGCTCTGTAAACCAAGGGGAGAATTAGCTGACTACCCTCAGCAGAACTGGGGATATTCATGTGTGGTTAAGTCATAAGCTCAGACTCAACCACAAAAACAGTTGGATGTGGAATTTACAAACACTTCTCTCAGCATGGGGAGGGGGGAGGGGAAGGCAGAGGGGGGTGTGCTGTCAAAATTAAAATACAAAGTATTTTAAATTATAAAGTAGTTTGTAGCTCTCTTATAGATTGGAGTTATAAAACCTGGCAATTTTTTTTTAATTCTGCTTAAAGATTTTAGTGACCAAAAACAAGCAAATGACAGGAAAGCCCTGGCCTTCCAAGGAAGAGTGAATTGTACTTTGAGAACCACAGGGTGTGAGGCACACAGCTTTCCCCAGCAGCACTTCAGCAGGAAATTGCAGTTTTGTTGGCTGGATGAGTCAAAGCAGAGATGCTGATATATCCAGGGTACCTGAAGTACCTTTTCCAAAAAAAAAGTACAGTAGCCGATACTCAAACTCTGTGTATAAACCTCTTTTGGGGCTGGAGAGATGGCTCAGTGGTTAAGAGCACTGACTGCTCTTCCAGAGGTCCTGAGTTCAAATCCCAGCAACCACATGGTGGCTCACAACCATCTATAATGGGATCTGGCGCCGCTCTCTTCGGGCACACTGCTATACATGCAATTCTCATATACATAAAATAAATAATTCTTTAAAAAAATAAAAAATAAATAAACCTCCTTTGAATGTCCAGAGAAGAGGCCGAGAAGTCAAGATGGCCATTTGATGGTTCATACTGAGTGTTAGCTTGCCAGGATGTAGACTCATCTAAGACACAAGGCTCCAAATGTGCTTGGGAGGATATATCTAGTTTGGTTTAGCCCTTGATGTGCCTATGAGGGATTATCTCAGGTTGATTGAGGTTAGGTTCGTGGAAGACTTGTCCTACAGAGTATAGCACCATTCTCTGGATTTAGGTCCTGGACTGCATTTTTTTTAATTAGATATTTTCTTTATTTACATTGCAAACATTAGCCCCTTTCCTGAATTGCATTAAAAAAAAAAAGGCAGTTAGTTAAGAGAGGGAGTCCATTGCTCCCTAGTTCTCGACTGTAAATGAAACAGGACTGCAAGCTTATATCTCAGAGACTTATAGCTTTCTTAAGTTCTTTACAGCAACAGAAAAAAATTGCTAAGGCAGTCACAAGAGGAACTATGGCTAAAGACTCACAGGAAAAAAACACAAAACAACAAACAACAACAAAGAAAGAAAATCAGGTCTCACCTGGTTTCCACAGTACAGAACTCAGCACCTGGAATTAGAGTTTATTTCTAACCCATTCATATAGGAAATGTATTAAGTTTTCCATTAAATTCCCAAAATAATCCTAATTTAGGAATAAAGTTTTTGTCATAAGAATAAGGATTACAATACAATAAAACCAAGTTTCCCCCTACTCTGGGTAATATGTTAGTGATTACAGTTCCTAAAAAAAATAAAAAGACAAAATTCTCCAGGGATGATAAAACATCCCAGAGTCTCTATAATATGTCATTCCAAATATCTGGTCCATAGTAAAATATTAATATACCTGAGCAGAAACAGAAAAATGGCATCACAGCCAAGAGCAATGTAGCTTTAAGACTTTCCAATGCTGACCTTAAGAATAAGCTATAATTAATATATTTTAAAGTCTGCAGGAAGCAGAAGTACAAACTAGAACTGGAAGCAACCGAAATATTCTGAAATAAAAGAGAGATTAGATAAGGTATAGCACATTCATACCGGAGTGGTGGCGCACGCCTTTAATCCCAGCACTCGGGAGGCAGAGGCCGGTGGATTTCTGAGTTCGAGGCCAGCCTGGTCTACAAAGTGAGTTCCAGGAAAGCCAGGGCTACACAGAGAAACCCTGTATTGTCTCAAAGAAAGAAAGAAAGAAAGAAAGAAAGAAAGAAAGAAGGAAGGAAGGAAGGAAGGAAGGAAGGAAGGAAGGAAGGAAGGAAGGAAGGAAGGAAGGAAGGAAAGAAAGAAAGAAAGAAAGAAAGAAAGAAAGAAAGAAAGAAAGAAAGAAAGAAAGAAAGAAAGAAAGAAAGAAAGAAAGAAAGGAAAAAAAGAAAAACCTATTTCAGTCAGGGTTTCTATTGCTGTGATAAAACACCATGACCAAAAGCAAACTGGAGAGAAAGAGGCTCATTTCAGCTTACCTGTCCCAATTGAAACCATGAAATAGAATGGATGTAAGTCACGGGCTTGAACATGTCATTCGATGGACTACTATTACAGCCTGTGCAGTAGAAGGGATTGGTTCCAGTCCCATCACTCTGCATCTTGCTGAGCTCATTGCCCTTTGGAGATGCCTGCACTGGAACCACAGTTCTGCTTGTACTTACTTCCTCTGTTCACTGTGCCATGGAATCCTACACTTCTGCTGTGGGACTGCCATAATAGCATGTGTCCGTGTTGATGTTCCTCAGCAGTTATCTCTTATTAGACAGTAGTTTACAACGAGAGGCAACAGGGCCTTTGTCTAGTGTGTTTACTATTCTTTCCTCAGTGGCTACAATGGGATGGAACTGAAGTAAGTATGCCTTAGGAGAATGAATGAATATCAGAGAGACCTTTTCCATGAAAGATTTTAGAGTTCATTCAAATTATTGAATGACATGTTATTATGGTTTATAAATTCTCACATCTTCATGAGAAAAGGAGACAGTGACTTCTCTCCAATGCTGTCTTACTGTTCCTTTTTTTTCATTTGATGTGTGTGTGTGTGTGTGTGTGTGTGTGTGTGTGTGTGTGTGTGTATGTGTGTGTGTTGATAGGGAAGGAAATCAGTGCTCCTTTCATATTAGGCAGTGAACTCTCTGATTAATAAAGTGTTTTTATTAAACATGTTATGTGAAGCTCCAGTATTCGTTCTAAATCATCATGCCGTATACTGTTGAAAATAACCTTCAAAGGTGATTAGAGCTAAGATTTTACTGACTTCTTCATATGTAGATAGAATAATAGTTGAACGGTGTCCTAATTAGGGTTACTATTGCAGTGATGAAACATTATGATCTAAAGTAACTTGGGAAGGAAAGGGATTCTTGGCCTAAATAGCAGTATTCATCATCCAAGGAAGTAAGAAGAGGAACTTAAGCAGGCCAGGAAACTTAAGCTCCTCCTGGAGGCAGGAGCTGATGCCAAGGACAAGAGCTTTTTACTGGCTTTTTCCCCCCTGGCTTGCTCCTCCTGCTTTTTTATAGAACCTGGCCCACCTACCCACCACCAGCAATGGGCTGGCAACTCCCCACTGATGACCAATTAAGAAAGTACCCTACAGGCTTCTATGGAGGCATTTCTTAAATTGAAGTTTTTCTCCTCTTAAATGACTTTAGCTTGTGTCAAGTTGGCAGAAAACTCTTCAACACACAGTGTCCACCATCTCATGCAACTTAAAATGATCCTGCAAATGCATGGATTTGATCAATCCTGACCTCATCATCTTGTGAGCTAAGGGCTGAGAGCCGTAATGTGTCCAATAAGAAGTTTCATCTGCTCAGCATATTGTCTCCGGAAGTTAAATAATGTCAACTTTGCTATTTTGAAAATGGCTACCCTGTGGTTAAATTCAAATTTATAGAAATTATTATATTTCCCCTTAATATTCTAGCTGGGTAATCTTATTCTTCCCTATGAGATGCTCATAAAAAGCCAAACATAATTGATATGTGTCTAGTCTCCTAGACTTTTCATTTGAAAAGGCTCAAGGATTTGTCTTGGTGTCCTGGAGTGTGGAGTGACATTGTTCATTATTATCGCACATTACTTTTGATGGCCTCAGCTGGCCAGTTAGGTCAAGGGACAGCCAAACGGACACCTCGGAAGTTCAGGCCCTGTATTGATTTATACTTCCACCAGCTGCACGGAAGCATTTTTTTATATGAGTACAGCTGCTGAATCCAGACATTATGAGAGTTTCCATCTCCAAGGTGATAAAGACTGTAGATTCGTGAACCCCTTGGGCACCATTTGAAGTTGTATTTAGAGTTTTGAAAGACAGATTTCACAGCAAAACAAGACTTGAAGCAAGCTGCCTCTGGGATACTTTAATACTAACCCAGAACTTTTTTAGTTGTATATACTGGCCACTATGCCTGCATGTGTGCAAATAAATGAAGTGGATGGAATAAATGCAGGGGTGGTCGGTGACCAGAGACTACAGAAAGTCATCGTAAATCACGAAGAACACTGTGAGAATCTATGAAAGATTCCTAGCAAATTGAAGTTGCAACTCCAAAGGTTAGGATGGAGAACTTTTCTCACTGTAATTAGATGTAAGTTCTGTGATGCGGCCTCTCCTCCTACATTTCTGTTCTTTGTGGGAAATCATCCAAACACTGACAGTCAATGTTCTGCATGTGCAGTAAACTGTGTGTTGTACTGAACTCCAGAAAGCATGAAGCATGAAAAGATGAGTATTTCAGAGGTCCACATCTCATGCTTAAGTCGGGAACATACTGCTGGCCTTGGATCCTGGACCTCAGTGTTGCTCAGCATCTCCCTTCAAGGTGGCTGGAGCATGGATCCTATCTTTGATGAAACTGATTGTTTTGATTTAGCAGCTTGAACTCTACAGTTTCCACTGACAAGCCTGTGATGTTTCCTCATGAATATTACACTTCATACTTTTATCTAAACCTAGCTTGATTCACTATTTTGTTCTGTGAACATGTAGGTACCCTCCTGCTTCATCTCTTAGTTCCAATTTCCTTTAAATTGGCATTATTTTCAGTAGATATTTCTCTCACAGTAACCCCAAAAGCTCTACCTTTATCATGTCAAGATCTATAATCCCAGCCCAGCCATAAGTACTTTCTTTCTAATGCCAAACCTAATAGTAACAACCAAAATAAGCCCTGGGTCTCAGCCTATCTGTATTTAACCGACTTCGGTCACATTGTCAAGCGGAATTTGGTGTTTTTAATGAATAAAACAGAAAACACCTAATACTCAGGTCTTAGCAACACACATCTATGGAGCCTAAAGGATGCCACCAGGCCCACTGAAGCCATATGCACAATGGAATGCCAGAGTGGCTATACCAGAGGAAAGTTAGGTGGAATCAGAAAGACCATACCAACAGATATCACCACAACAAACTAAAATCCTTGTGATGTGTGGGTAAAAAGTGCAGGCTGGGAGGATGTTAACAAAGGATGAAATAAAAGTGATTCAGATTTTTTAAACAATTGTCACAGTTGATACACACACTCGTGCGCGCACACACACACACACACACACTCCTGTCTTGGCCATTGAAACTAAAACAGAGCTCAGAGAGAGGGGAGAAAGCTTGAGTTTAGGGCTCTCCTTCCTGTAAACTTTAACTGAGCTAGTCTGTAGGTTACCTAAGATTCAGTTCTAAAAGGACCAGAAAGACTTACAAGGGATGATATCTTGTCACTGGCATCTACCTATCTGAGCTAATGTCCTTTTGAGATCATTGGAGGATGTGCATAGAAGGGATGGGGAAGCCTTACAGAAAAGGTAACAGGAACCTGGCCTGGTAAGCATCTGAAGAGCACTGCAGGAGAATATAGTGGCAGGTAAAAAAATCCCTGAGCATTCAAAAAAGGGAGTGGGAAAAAACCAGAGCCAGGCACAATGGTCCACAGACGGCTTCCCAGCTCAGTGGTGGCAGGGCTGAGTCAGAAGAAATCCAATTTTGAAGCTACAGAGCTTCAAACGGGCTACAGAGCAAGACCCTTCCTCTCTTTCTCGTGAACAGACCCAGATTCTGCTTTGAGCAGAATTCTCAAGAGAAATAGCAGCGAGAAAGGTGATTGCATATGTGGTATTTAGGGACTAGGATACAAATCTTAGATTTCATTCTGTGCCTTTGGGAAATAGCTAAGAAAGGCTTGAGCAGAGAAGAAATCATCTGTTTGGCATCCTATAGAATCACTCTGGCTGCTGTGCATAGAAAAAGAACTGAAGGGCCACATTCTTAGATAACAGGAAGATCAGTTATGGAGCTATGGGCCATTGTGTAGGGAGATGGTCAGAATCTAGACATGTTTAAGTAGAGCCATTTGCACTTGTTAATACAGAGGAAGAGAAAGAAATGTGAAAAGGAACTCAAAATCATATTTTCTCCCTGAGCAATGTTTGAGAAAATTGCCAGTAACCTCATTTTATCTTCATCATTGTTTCCATTTATTATTATAGTTAATATACTTATATATTTATGTGTTAATATATTTAATATATATTTTAAAGTATATTTAGAACATGTGTATTTGTTTGCATGTATGTAGGTTTGTGCTTAACCATCTGCCCTTTCTCAACGTGATAGTAAAGTGTGTGTTTCTGCTAGTAGTTTCCAGAACACACAAGGAAATGTAAAATCCATGAACAAAGCTGCCCACAGCCCCAAACCCAGACCCCAGAAATGGAAGTCCAGGCCAAGGGATCAGATGTGACAGGCATGGGAAGTGCACAGAAGCTGTGGCCCTCCAGGCTATCTGTGGCAATGCACAGAGACCACTATTCACACGAGACTGCTTCATCAAATAGACTGTGGGCTTCTCAAGGACACGGAGTTGGCTAATTCCACAGGCAGCGTCACCTTACTTATTCCCTGCTTGGTAGTTCAGAATCATTTAGTATATATGAATCTTTTTGAATCGGCCAGCAAGAAGGAAATTACATACTGCTTGAAGCACGAATTGAGCCTGAAGGTGTACCTCAAGAAGGCTTTAAAACTGTCACTGCCAACAAGATTGTATTTTATTTCAATTACACTGGAATGAATTCTGCTGTGTTTGTATATTGAGAATATCCAGAATGGTTAAACTCAGCAAGTGCTAACATATTTTTTTACAAAGGGGTGGGTAGAGGGAGCGATGAAGGCAGAGAGAAAGAATAATATGGAGGCTGAGCCAAGATAGGAGTATGTTGCCTCATTTGTTTCATGTTTCTCTTGAGGGAGACATGGCTGTCATCTTGCTGGTTCCTGGATTCCTGTCATTTTAGAGCCTCCCTCAGAATTTTTGTGCATACCCATTTTCATCAGTCAGGATTTTCCAGAAGAAAAAAAAAAAAAAAACAGAACCAGCAACTTCTAACAAGGTTTATTTTAAGGATTATCTTGTGCAGTTGGGGAGCTGTCAAGTCTGAATTCTGGAGAACATGATTCAGGCTGGAAACTAAGCTGAACTTGATCCCAAATCTGTAGAATGTTCTGGAATCATACAATCAGTTCTGAGGCATATGTTCTTCTCCTCTAGTAATCCTGTGTTTGCTCTAAAGTCTACCAGATAGGTAGATGATAGATAGATAGATAGATAGATAGATAGATAGATAGATAGATAGATAGATAGATAGATAGATACAGAGAGAGTTAGAAAGATAGAGCTAGAGAGAGTGAGATAGGGAGATAAATAGAAATAAACGATAAATGACAGTTTTCTTTATGTTGATTTTTAAAGAGATTGCTGCTGGGAGGAGAAGGTACTTCTTGTTATCCTCCTTGAGAATATAAGAATGTAAGCCCCACGACTTTAAGAACCTTGTCTGCTTTGTTCACCACTGTCTTTCCAGATTTAGAATTTACAACCAAGGTGTTTACAAGCCCTGTACTAAAGGAAGGATGGAGAGAGATCGACATCAGAAGCCAGCTATCCATTCTTCCTAAGGCTTCCCTTCATACGTGAGCCTTTCCATTTGTTTGTGGCCAGCTGCTACCGAGGTCAACTAACATGGTCACCAGGGAGGAAGATAATGGAAAGGTTCTGAGTCACAAGGAGGCAAACATAAAGGAGGCATTTGAAAGAGCACTGAGTGCCCATATTAAACAGAGGTCACACTGTTTGTCCAGTAAAAGATTGACAGTCGGTTCAAGGAGAGAGAGCTTCGTGTTTGTATAGGAGAGTATAATATTAAGAGTTGTATTCATTGAGATCTTTCCATTTCTAGAATAAGGGACATATTGTACTATAGCCACATCTGCCACAGTACCTGAAGCCCAGCATCCACTCTATAAACATTTGCTGAATTTGGGGGAGGTGGGGGGTGAACAAGTGATCACTTTAAATGTTTATCCATGTTCATCATAAAATTCCCTCCTGCAGCACAGAAAATATGCCCATCCAGTAAAGAGTGAAGTGACAGTCCTCAGGGCTACCTGTATACAACTCCACCCTTCCTTTACCATGTAAACTCTGTGACTTAGTTAGGGTTTTACTGCTGTGAACAGACACCATGACCAAGGCAATTCTTTTTTTTTTTTTTATTACATATTTTCCTCAATTACATTTCCAATGCTATCCCAAAACTCCCCCATACCGCCCCCCACTTCCCTACCCTCCCATTCCCATTCTTTTGGCCCTGGCATTCCCCTATATTGGGGCATATAAAGTTTGCAAGTCCAATGGGCCTCTCTTTCCAGTGATGGCCGACTAGGCCATCTTTCGATACATATGCAGCTAGAGACAAGAGCTCCGGGGTACTGGTTAGTTCATCATGTTGTTCCAACTATAGGGTTGCAGATCCCTTTAGCTCCTTGGGTACTTTCTCTAGCTTCTCCATTGGGAGCCCTGTGATACATCCAATAGCTGACTGTGAGCATCCACTCCTGTGTTTGCTAGGCCCCTGCATAGTCTCACAAGAGACAGCTATCTTTGGGTCCTTTCAGTAAAATCTTGCTAGTGTATGCAATGGTGTCAGCGTTTAGAAGCTGATTATGGGATGGATCCCTGGATACGGCAGTCTCTAGATGGTCCATCCTTTCATCACAGCTCCAAACTTTGTCTCTGTAACTCCTTCCATGGGTGTTTTGTTCCCTATTCTAAGAAGGGGCACAGTGTCCACATTTTGGTCTTCATTCTTCTTGAGTTTCATGCGTTTAGCAAATTGTATCTTATATCTTGGGTATCCTAAGTTTTGGGCTAATATCCACTTATCAGTGAATACATATTGTGTGAGTTCCTTTGTGATTGTGTTACCTCACTCAAGATGATGCCCTCCAGGTCCATCCATTTGGCTAGGAATTTCATAAATTCATTCTTTTTAATAGCTGAGTAGTACTCCATTGTGTAAATGTACCATAATTTCTATATCCATTCCTCTGTTGAGGGACATCTGGGTTCTTTCCAGCTTCTGGCTATTATAAATAAGGCTGCTATGAACATAGTGGAGCATGTGTCCTTTTTACCGGTTGGGACATCTTCTGGATATATGCCCAGAAGAGGTATTGCTGGATCCTCCGGTAGTACTATGTCCAATTTTCTGAGGAACCGCCAGACTGATTTCCAGCAATTCTTTTTTTTTAATTGGATATTTTTTATTTACATTTCAAATGTTTTCCCCTTTCCAGATCTCCCCTTCTGAAGCCTCCATCCCCTCCCCCTCCTCCTGCCTCTATGAGGGTACTCCTCCACCCACCCACTCCTGTCTTCCCACCCTGGCATTCCCCTAAACTGTGGCATCGAACACCCTCAGGTCCTAGGGCCACTCCTCCCACTGATGTCCAAGAAGGATGGACTGATGTCCATCCTCTGCCACATATGCGACCAGAGCCGTGGGTTCCTCCATATGTACTCTTTAGTTGGTGGTCCAGTCCCCAGGAGCTCTGGGGGATCTGGCCAGTTGGCACTGTTGTTCCCCTCCATAGGGCTGCAAATCCCCTCAGTTCCTTCAGTCCCTTCTCTAACTCCTCCATCAGGGACTCTGCCAAGGCAACTCTTATAAGGACAATATTTAATTGGGGCTGGTGTCATCAAGGCCGGAAGCATGGCAGCATCCAGGCAGGCATGGTGCAGGCAGAGCTGAGAGTTAGTTACATCTCCATCTGAAGGCTGCTAGAAAACTCACTTCTAGGGAGCTAGAATGAGCATTGTCAAGCCCAGAGTCACACACCTACTCCAACAGGACCACACCTTTTAATAGTGCCACTTCCTGAGCAGATACAAATCATCACACTCTGCTTTAGATAATGCATCTGAAGTGGAAGAAAGAGAAATTCCTTACATCTCTTCCTGAAGCCCTACTCACAAGGTTCATTTTCTATAGATTTAGATTCAATGATGCTGTTAACGTAAAACGAAGATCAATAATGGATTTTTTTCATGAATATAGGTACTATGATCACGACATTATCAGACCCATCTGAAGTCACTGATCATGATCAACCACAGTTCTTACCCACAAGTGTATCCGGGTGCAGACCCTTCACACTGTGGTTGGACATTGAACCCTCACGGTGAACAAATCAAAGGGAGGGGAAAATCCAGATGAAGCAGAGCCATGTCCAATCACCTCTTTGTAAATATGCCTGGCGCATAGTCGGCGCTGATCGCTGAGAAGAGATGAAAAGTTGGGTGTGATCATGACTCACTTGTGCCTGGAAATGAATGTAGGAAGGCATGTCCTTCCTTTAGGAACAGTGGGTATGGTCATCCTACAGAGCAGCTATGTCACCACCAACAATGCGATAAAACATCTAACAGTCTGCACCTCTGTAAAGGTCCATCAGGTTTCCATTCTCTTTTGCTTTAATTCCATCTGCCTTGAGGTTTAACATCCTTATTGTCTGAGTCATGCTTCACTCAGATGTCAATCCCTCATTAACCAGGCAGTACAGATACATAGCATGCCTTCTTGGTATGTCTGAAGATGTAAAAAAAAAAAAAAAAAAAAAAAACAATAGCCATTTACATTCTGGCTCTTATTTTGGGAGAAGCTGCATCAGTGCTGTGTGAATAAGCCATCTGGCACACACACACATAAAAGTGCACACACAGGGATGCACACACAAAGGCATGCACACACACACATATACACCACATAGATACACACATAGGTATATATACTGCACACCCACACACAACACACACATGTACAGGCATGCACAGGCATGCACAAGCAAAGTCTATAACATCAGCTTTTACAATAACCCAATTTTAGTGAGGAAAGTTCCTGGAAGTATAAAAGGATTCTTATGTGGATCTTCTTAAATGTTCCTCAAAAAGGACACTGTACTGCCAATTTAATAATTAAACAATGAGTTCAACATTCATAGAAAGTTCTAGAGCTAGATTCATTCTTTATGAGTCAAAAAACCACTTGAAACTATGGTTTCTACTATAGTCTATTTTTGAGGCGACTTATTAATAATTATTTATTATTTATTACACGAAGTAATAAATCTCACAAACTCCTTAAGTGTCTGTGTATATGCACCAACTTAAGAAAAATATAAGCCACATCCCAACACCAGGTTAATGAGAACCACATGCACCTCTGGCTTATTACAGTGTCTTTAAACTTGTTTATTTAGCTGATCATAATAATTAAACCACACAATGTATACAATATAGATGAAGAATTGAATTTTACAAATTTTGGGGTTTTTAACATATTTGTGACATACTATGTTGCAATATTATACTCCATAATCAAAGACTGCCAAAGACTGGAAACACATCCCTTAGATTATCTAGAGAAAAGCACCCATTTATGCATGAGAATAATAAGATCTTGACTAAGCCAAGATCATTGCTCATCAGTTAATGAAATAATCAGAATGAGAACACAGCTTCCAACCCCCAGTTCCTTGCTCTGCCATGCTTACATCCTTCCAGACTTTATCTCAGTTGCTTGCTTTCACGAAAATTCCTGTACCTAGCAATAAGTTCTCCCTCTGATGAAATCATTACATCAGCATTTAATAGGAAACATGACATCATGATTTCCAATATCATCAATGCACCTCAATGAGGTATGTGCCTTAAACATCTGTTTTATGTTTTTCTTGAGTATTTCAGACCTAGAAGCCGTATGTTCAATCCATCTTCTAAAGTACACATCCTTATCACTTCAGCTCCACGACTTCAGCAACAAACTTTCTCAGGTGTGACTTTTCCACGCATTATATGGTGTGAACACTACACACAGACACACACACACTCACACACACACACACCTTTAGGCTAGAGCTGCATCCCACACAGACAAAGAGAAGCATTAGCAGCCCCTCCTGTGAGATGTCATCTTCCCAGGCCTCCATGTGTAAGGTCTCCAATTTAGAAGGCATTGTGCTATAATGCAATACCTTTGACTTCTTCACTCTACCTCACAATCTGCCTTTGTAACCTTCCTTCCTTCCCTCACCAGCTGTTTGACATCCCATCTTGACACATGTTAACTAGTGATTTATTATTTTTACCTTGAACTACAAACTCAAAAAGAAATATTTTAACTTACGTCTTTGTGGCCTGGGTGTCCATGTGAGGAGTGCATGTGCCCACGAAGGCCAGAATAGGGCACTGGATGGATCTCCTGGAGCTGCAGTTGTAGGAGGTTGGGAGCCACCTGACCTGGGTATTGGCAACTGAATGCTGCACTAAGCGATCTTAACTGCTCTGCCTCGTTCCCAGTGAGACTCTAGGTTTGTAAGGACTTTTAAAAGAGACTTGTCTTTTAAAATGTTTAAATGTTCCAAGAAGCTGGGACTTTTAGAGTTATGGTTTCTATTGTGATATTAACAAGAGATCTTGGGAATATACAGGAAAGGAAAGGTTACTAGTTTAATACTGCTTTGTCTGTCAAGTTGACAAGGGGGTCAGTTGTGCAGGTGAGTTTTCCATCCTCTTGACTCTAGCGGAAGCCACTCTGCAAAGAGCAAAGTTCAGTTGAGAAAATTGCCTTATCAGATTGGTCTGTAAGCAAGTCTGTAGGGGCATTTTCTTGATTCATGATTGATGTGGGAGGGCCTAACCCATTGTGGGTGGTACTGCCCCTGAAAGGAAGTCCTGGATTTTTTTTTTTAATGCAAACAGAGAGAGCCATGGGGAGCAAGGAGGTAAGCAGTGTTCCTCCTTCAGTTCCTGGCTCCAGGCCTGCCCTGCTTATGTTCCTGCTCTGACTTCCCTCCATTGGTGGGTCATAACTTGGGAGCTGTAAGATTCAATAAGCCCTTTCCTCCTCCAAGTTTCTTTGGTCATGGTGTTTTACCACAGCAATAGAAAGCAAACAAGCACCAGGAAATACGTGCTGGTTAGGTTCTATTGCTAATTTGACACAACCTTGAACCACCTAGAAAAGAATAAATACAAGAATTGCCCAATTCAGACTGGCCTGGATTCGTGTCTGTGAGGGGATTATCTTGATAGTTCTTGCCGAACAACCTGGTCCACTGTGGATAACACCATGCCTAGGCATGTGGGCTTCAGCTGTATAGGAAAACTACCTGATTAAGCTAGAGAGCCAGCAAGCAGTTCCTCCATCATTCCTGTCTCCAAGTTTTTCACTGAGTCCCTGACCTGACTTCCCTCAATATTGGATTATAATCTCAAAGTGTAAACTAAACAACTCCTTCCCTTCCCAAGTAGTTTTTGGTCAAAGTATTTTTTAACAATGTCTTAATTATGACTTCTATTGCTGCAATGAAACACCATAACCAAAATGCAAGTTGGGGAGGAAAGGATTTATTCAGTTTACACTTTCACATTGCTGTTCATCACCAAAGGATGTCAGGGTAAGAACTCAAGCAGGGCAGGATCTTGGAGGCAGGAGTTGATGCAGAGGCCATGGAGAGGTGCTGCTTACTGGCTTGTTCCCTATGGCTTGCTCAGCCTGCTTTCTTATAGAACCTAGGACCGCTGGCCCTGAAATGGCACCACCCACAATAGACTGAGTTCTCCCGCATCAATCAATAATGTAAAAGTGCCCTTTAGAGTTATGGTTTATATTGTGATATTAACAAGAGATCTTGGGAATATACAGGAAAGGAAAGGTTACTAGTTTAATACTGCTTTGTCTGTCAAGTTGACAAGGAGGTCAGTTGTGCTGGTGAGTTTTCCATCCTCTTGACTCTAGCGGATGCCAGTCTGCAAAGAGCAAAGCTCAACTGAGAAATGCCATATCAGGCAGAGATGATCTTAGGGAGGCATTTTCTCCATTGAAGTTTCTTCCTTTCAGAGGACTCTAGTTCGTGTTTTAAGTTGACTTAAAACTAGCCATCACAAACAGCAACAGAAATCAAATTAGAACTAGATAGGTAGTGAAAGAAGAAAAATAATAGATGATGATGATGATGGTGATAGATAGATAGATAGATAGATAGATAGATAGATAGATAGATAGATAGATGCATATATCATACAGATGAATAGATGGTACATAGATAATTGATAGATGGAAGTCAATAGATAATAGAAGGGTAAAGATAGAGAAATAAAAAATAGATATAGAATAATAACATAAGTGATAGAATATAGATAACTAAGTGGGTGATAAGTCATTGGGGGATGGTTTTCCATCACCTCTGATTAGTTAATAAAAAACTGATCAGCTTATAGCTGCATAAAAGAGGATAAGACGGGACTTCTTTGCACAAAGAGAGAAGGAGAGTGACTCAGGTGGGAAGGAGATTCTGGCCCTGAGCAGGAGCAGCCAGGGCAAGACTAGGATGATAAGTAACAGGACCCATGGCTGGGAAACAGGCAACCATAGAGAATTAGAATACATGAACATAAGCTATAGTCCTTAAAGCTTGCTAATAAAAACAATGTCATTTTGGGGGAGATAAAAGGGGCAATAGAAAAGCTCCCCAAATTACTATACAGTAAGTAATTAATAAAGATAAGTTGACAGGTGATAGGTAGATAGAAGATAAAAATAAATAATTGATATAAAGATCAGTGAGTGATAGATAGATGACAGATAATGGGTAGAAATTAATGGTTGATATAGACAGATATATATATATATATATGTGTATGTGTGTGTATATATATATATATATATGATAGATAAATGATAGATAAGAAATAGATGACTAATAAATATAGGCTGATTGTTGATAGGCAAATAAGTAGAAGGTAAATAGATCATTGCTGAAAATAGATTGATAGAAATAGGTCAATGATATAAATAGATGACAGAGATAGAGGATGTGTGATAGGTAATAGAAGATAGATTAATAGATATGATGAATGACTGATAGATGATTGATAAGTATAGATAGATGAACTACAGATAATCTTCATTGTCAGTAGCACATGCAATCAGTTTTCTCCTGAAAGAGAGCAGTGTACACGAAATGGAAAGGACCAATGTGTCCATCTGTGACAATGACAGAACAGTGAACAACCTTGGTGAGCATCTGAGCATGGTCTTCTCTGCCCTCAGGTTGATGCCCATGGCAATATTCTCCTCAGCACCCTGGAAATCAGGAACGAGACCAGTGGCTCCGAGGTGCTCACAGGTGTAAGTGACCCCAAGGCCACCATGTACTCGTATGACAGCGCCAGCATCCAGTACCGCAAGCCACTGAGCAGCCGCGAGGGCTTCGGGCGTGGGCTGGACAGGCACGGGGTACCCGGCAAGGGGCGCATCCGCAGGCGCGCCTCACAGCTCAAAGTGAAGATCCCCGACTTGACTGACGTGAACTCCATAGACAAGTGGTCCCGAATGTTCTTCCCCATCACCTTTTCTCTTTTTAATGTCGTTTATTGGCTTTACTATGTACACTAAGGTCAGTCTCGTGGTTCGGTTTAGACTACCTTCCTCCTCGCTTGTTTTTTAACCCCACAGATTCCCAACAGCGTTAACTGCTGTGGTTTTTGAGGTAAGAGATTCAGCCTTCCAGTTGGTTTTCGATCTTGTGTGTCAGTTTTTATTATCACACCATGTTTACTTCAACAACAACAGCAACAACAAAAGGTATTTTCCTGTCAACTGTGGTCCAAAGTACGAGCTCTGTAAGAGTTCCACCAATTCCTTTGTTTACAAACACAAAGAGAGAGGTGGGTGGGTGGTAGATATTGATGGCAGTCTTTCTTAGTTACCCTGGATCTTACTGGATTATTTTTAAATGAAAATGTACAGTGGACCTTGCTATCTACCTGCACTGTGTTCTGGGTAAACTGTAACCATCTCATGATGCCAAAAAAAAAAAAAATAATAATAATAATAATAATTAAATAGAAATTTAAGGAAAAAAAAAAGAAAACAACTTGAGCATCTCAGAAGAATAAAGCCATTGACAAGTTGCAGATTTCCAGTAAGAGGGTATATAAAACTGTCAGTTCCCATCCACTCTAAAGTTCTTCTGAGCCCTTGCCAGAAAGGCTTCGGAGCTCCGTGGAGGAGGAGCATTAAAGCTTGTGCTTCTTCCCACTTTTCCCCAAACTCACCCTATTGTGTCCATCTGACAGTGACCATGGATATTCCTAACAATGGTCCTCTCTCAGACTGCCTAGATGTTCAAAGTCAACAGTAGAATCCAGCCTGATCTAACTGGTAGTCACTGAAACCATTTTTCTTTACTTCTCAAGAGTAGAGAATTGGGGGAAACGATAGTTTTCCTTGCTGTCTGTTATGGAGAGCAGCCCCGACTGCCCTTCATGAGCCTTGGAATCGCTTGATGACATGAAAACATATGATCATTTTCCACAGTTCCTGCTTCAATGAGAAGGAAAGGATATGTGGGGTATAGCTGGTGAGGGCTTTGAAGGAGGAGGAGACCAATTTTTTTCCTTGAGGGGGGAAAAAATGCTATTTCCCTGAAGAAGGCAAGACTTACATGTTATGTAAAAGGTGCCTGGGCAGTTATCTGCACTGCCAAATCTTAAGTCGAATTGTATGTACTTCTTAGCCTTCCAGAGAGCAGTGTCTAACAGCGGCGAGCTCATCACATAGGACTCTGCGGGCACTTTTTGCATCTGCTCTCTGAACTCTGCATTTCAAGCTACAAAATGAATGGTCCGGGAAATACTGACCCTCCACATCAATGTCTTCCTCCAAAGACAGATTTCCAGGTTAAGAAAAGCTTTAAAGTATAGCCAAATCACAGAAAGAAAAGAAACTGAAATGGCAACACACTGCGCCTTTAGCCACGCCCACCAGCCCCTGAGGCGTGGACCGGAAGTGTCTCCACTCATTCATCACTGTCATTATGGCACTGCCCCATCTCGCTCGTGGATTATTCTGGGTCGTGGTTCTCATGACTTTCAGTAAAGCAACGCAATTCTAAACATGCTCAACAAGCTACTGTTGAGTTCTTCCCATTTTTGCAGCATTAAAATCTCATTTTCTTTTGGTCTGAGTTGTAAAATTATCTATGTTTATTTGCAAGGCTGAGTGAGAGCGCAAATTGACCAGCCGTGGATGGAGGCCAGGTTGGCACGATCCAGGCATGGAACTGCAGGGCTAATCAGGATGACAGAATGACTGCCTCATTTGATGCTCTGGCCCTCCTCTGAGAAGAGAATCGGTGTACAGAGTAGTGTGAGCTGCTAACAATTATAGTCACAGTTGAAAAGGAAAGGCTGGAATTTATATTAAGGAGCCCAAGAGGAAAATATAAAATATTCATTTAGAAAACAAGAGGAAAAGAGAAACCTTAAATAAGTGAATGTGGCTGGATGTACTAACAGACATTAGTAAAAATATCAAAATCCCGCTATACCTTAAACAAAACAAAATAAAACAAAACAAAAAACTGATCACAGCTATTTCATGAGGAGTGCTAGGATTTTGAAGACAAATTTTCAGTTAGGTTTTCAGGTGTGTGAACACACCTCCCTAGTTGAACTAACATCAACCTGGGGTCACAGGGTCATCTTTGTAAAAAGCTCTGTTCAGCTTCCAGCAAGCCGAGAGAGATGCTTTGCCATGGACAATCCCTGGACACAATAGAATGTGATCCTGTCAGTAGTGGGAGGTTCCTAATACCCAAGAGTCACTAAGCAGTCGCTGATTTTAAACACAGGAATGGATATTAGGTGCCTGATGCTGAACAGACAGCAATCATTCTGATGTCAAAGCTCTTCAAGTGGCTTTCAAGAAAGAAAAACTAAATCAGAAAGTGTCTACTTAGATCTTCTCCTAAAAGATTGGGATAGTTTATGTTTTCAGCACTTTATAAAATCTAAAGTGATTTTGTTATAGTTTTAGATATAAAGCATCTTTTGCATTAAAAAAAAAAGGAAACAACATTTTGAACTTTTCCTACATTTTAACCTTTTAAAATGTAAAATGATTAGGCCTGAATTGCCCACTGGGCATGGAATGGTATGTGGATCACAGCCACCATTATGCAAATCTGACTACAAGGTGTTGATCTCAGAGACAATAGACACCTGAAGCTACTATTGCACCAAGGAAAGATGTCTTGCTTGTGGGTCATGATCTTTGTCCTACCTTCTGAACACCTCCCAGACTAATCCATTCTTCTCTGCTCCCTTCCCAAGCCAAACACTGACAAGGAAGCACCTTCCTTCTCTGATTTTTCTCCCTCTTCTTTCCTAAAAATGATGTAAATAAAACATAAAAGTCATAAAATATTCATAAATGCCCTCACATGGCCCCCGTTCTTGAAAGACTCAGATTACACTATACAGGGGTTGTTATTTAACTATTATTGAGTCAAGTTCCTTTTGCTATGAAAATAGCCATAATCCCCTGCACCAAGGAACAGAAGAGACTGAAAGCTGCAGACTTCCTCTCTTATGCCTCATTTACATCCAGAGAACCCTGTGTTTCACAGGTTGACAGTGGGACAGATCATGTGGAAAACTTAACCGGCTGTGGGCACAGTAGACATCTGCACCTTTTTCTTGACAACTGTGACTGCTCATAAAACATCAGGTATTCCTTATGCTTGGCAATTCTGTGAGGCAGAGACCCAGGTAAAGGCTTATTTCTGCTTGGCTGATCCAGGATTAGTATCTCAATCTCCTCTGTTGCCAAACAGCATCAGCAGCTGGCTGGCAAGCCTGCTGAATGAATAATCCGTGTTTGTGTAGACATGCATAAAGTATATCTATATACTTTATTGTACACTACAATCAATGATGGATTTTTTAAAAATGAGAAAAATATGATGCAGAGAAAAGGAGTAATGGCTTTAGGGTCCTAAGAAAAATGGACTTTCCTTTAAGAAAGCCATAGAAAATTCACAAAAGTTCCATCTTCCTAAAAACCAATGACTATTTATGAATATTCATTTAGAAGGGGTTTGATTACAATCTGCCAAGTTACATGAAAAGGAAACAGGATAATCTTTCTAGAAAAAAAATGTCTATGAGATTTCTCATATCCAAAACTTTGGACAATATCTTGTCAAAGGGGTGATGTGCCACCATTTGTTTCTTGATGCATAATCATTTATCCTAGGGAGGGGTGACAGGAGCGTGCAACCACTTGCTCAAGGTGGTTCAATCAGCAGCTTCCTGAACGACCACAAGAGAAAAACACCCATAGATCTGAAAGAAAACACAAAGGTCCATTTGTTTATGGAATGGAGAACACTGTGTAAACTTCCTTGTAAATTCTGTACATAGTTCACTGAACTGTCCCCTGTGGTGTGGCGGTCCTCAACTTCGGGTGGATGTTTGGAAAACTGGAGCACTGTAAATATCATAAGCTTATAAAGCCTTTGCTTTTTATTCCTGAGGTGAAATGATTAGTGATTCGGGCCCAAACCAGAATCTCTCCAGCTCTTGCTCTTTCATGCATACAGTTGTGTGACTCTGCTGTAAGCCATAGCCAGGTGTCTGTGATCACTGCCTCATGCCTTTACCCACTGACAGGGACAGCAGCTCCCTAGAAGGCTGCCAACCTGCGGGGCCAAAGAACAGAGCACCAGCAGAAACCAGAACTGGGACAATCTGCTCCTTGAGCAGTCATTGAAAAAAAAAAAAATAGATAAGTTGTTTTCAGTCACTGTGGCTATTTGTATCATCAAGAACTGAATTGCCGATGCTGCTTAAGGAGTCAGGGATGGAAGCGATGCTCAAATTCCACAGGAAATCCAAAGCTTCATTTTTTTTGCCAATAGCTTTCACTTCTAACTTTTCCACTTTGTCTTATTGAACTTCTAGTAAAACTAAACATGAATAGAATGCATGGGTCTGATCAGGGTGAACAGTAAATACCCAAAGGATAGGCAGGGGGTACAGGTCGAGATGATAAATGGCCTTGATAGTGCTAGGTGGCAGATTCATATGTGAGAGATACAGGGGGATCTATGTTCTTACTCTTAAAGGTAGACAAAAGTTTCTGGGTGTGAACTGATAGAGAAGGCAAATGAGGGAATTTAACTTGAGAAAGGGTTGTGTATGGTGGAAGCTACTTGAGTTTGAAGAACCTGGAAACTGAATGATTCCAGGTATTACTCCCTCCAAGTTTTCAGAGTCCTTTCAAAAGTCTCCAGGGTGTGGGCTGTTACAGCACAGAATGTGCTTCCATGCAAGCTAGCAATCCCAGAGAGGTAGAGAGCACCAACAGAAATTCAGACTCTCCAAGCAATTGAAGGCAGAGATTAGTTTCTTAGTGCTAGAGGGAAAGGTGTCCTCCTTGAAGGTAAGATTTTTTGTGTCATTGTAAGTGTTAGGAGAGTACACACAGGGAGCCATTACTTTGGAACATTTTAATTCCAAGATGTGACCCACCACCGGCTGAACACACAAAACACACCTTGTTGGAACTAATCCATTCTGCCAGTTTCCAGGCTAGAACATATTGTGATTTTTACCTTAGCTTTTCTTCAGATAGCATATTATCTGGAATGATTGAAAATGTAATGGTTGAAAGCTGCAGCAAGTGTTTGATAGAAGTTCTTTTTAATAAAAGAATTACAAACCAGAAAATATTAAATTCCTAGCAGGGTAAAAATAAGGGTTTTCTGTTTGTTTTGACATCTCCCATGGCAGACATTTCCCATTAAAATTGAAGAAGTCTAACAGGATTTTCTTCTTGTTTTTCTCTTACCTTTTCAGAAGCCTTTGGCTTATTAAGGGACTCAAATCAAGAGACTCAGAACCATTTTTGATTGACTCCCATACCTTTTGCAATTCGTGAATTTATTAAAAAAAAAAAAAAGTCCAGTGGGAATTCAAGTTGAGAAAATTGATACTCCTGAGCCAATTGAGGAGAAGGAATTCCACTCTCCAGAGCTGCACTACCTGTACATTACGTCTTGTGGACAATCAGACCAAGTCAGTCCAGACAAGAGAGGCCAAATAACCTTGTTCATTTGCCTTAGGGACACAGAGTTACAGATTCCTTCATTAATCCAGTCTCAGTCCAAAGCAAAAGGATGAACAGGAGCAGTATTATTTATTACCTGGGTCTTGCTTCTTCCCAGGCTTCCCTAGGAGGAGAAACAGGAACCAGGAGACACTCTCAAATATATTTTATATATTCAAATAACTAAAATATTATATGTATATTTTGCAATCTTGGTTTTTATAAAATAGATGAAATCTTCTGTCTTATTATTTCCCAACTATACACCCAATGGAAACAATTCCATTCCTCTATTTATTCTTCATTTCATTTTTGAAGCTTATATGCTATCTTGCTCATACTTAGATGGCAGCTTCAATCTTTGGACTTGCATTGTATTTCTTCATTTAACTCATGAACAATGAATTATAACAAATCTTCCCAATTCCTACTCATGATGCCTTTAAAAGGTCTTCAGAGGCAAGACTTTTAACCACCTCTGAATGCCCTTGAATTATTTTTCTTTCTGTTCTTTATGTAAAGAGTACACACATTTACAAAAGTCTTCTCTCTCCAAACTTATTTCAAAATACAGAAGAAATGAAAATAATGCACTTAGACCTATGGTTGATTACACTATCTATACCAGAACTTAAAGTTTCAAGACATCATGGTAGCATGATAAATTTATGTTTTTCTATGTGTAGGCTCCCCTAGTCTTAACTATATGGTGTTTAAATTTTTCCTATTATTCTTCCCAGAATCTCTTATCACTCAAGTTGTACAACAGTGGTTATAATCATTTAGGAATTGGACCTATTTCATCATTTCTGTACATCATGCTAGACTTACACTTCATATATTTTACCTCATTTACTCCCCCCATCTCAACCTTCTAGCAGATTCTACAAAGTTAGCAATTGCAGAAACCATTATGTGCTGTCCAAACTATCACCAGAGAATTCTGTAAGATGCGTTTCCTCCATAAAGCATCTCTATAGACTTAGAGATATATGATATGTATAGACAGAGTTCTCTAAACATACAGCAAACAACATGCCCTATAATATTGAAAGAGTAACAGCATGTGGTGAAGAGAGCCAGGAGATAAGATGAAAGACACCTTGGAATGAGGATGGGGGTATGCGTCTACCCAGGACTGTGACTCTTGACATGCCCACTGATGACTTCAAGTTCTCTTTCAGAACAAAGTTTCAAAGGTTATTTTAGAGAGGCTCATTTACACTGAAGTTTAACCAAATGATGCGGGTTCACCATAGACCTTGTTTATGCAGCCTCACAAATCTAATAATAGTCTTAGTTAGTCTCATGCCTTTAAGAGTTAGCCACATGGTGTCAAGTGAATTGAGTATTAGTCATATTTCTTCCATACCTCTACTTTTAAAATATCCTATGTCACAATCTTCCATCTTCCATCTTAGAAAAGTATCTTTAAGGGACTCACACATCATTCATCCATGTGATATGGTCTCCAATTTTAGATCTTAGGAATTTTAGATGTTCTTAAACCATCCTCTCTAACTTAGTCAAGAAAAAGCCATATGACCCTCCCTCATGGATGGAAGGCCATCTTCTAGGCAGTGTCTGAGCCCAAATTCATTCCAGACATATCCAGTTTTAAACCTCACATCTCTCTATGTCTCTAAATGACATGAGCAAATGTATTTGAGCTTTCACGCCAGATGCAGCTACCCATCTAGATGAAAGAGACTGAGTTCTTAAAAGCTGTTACACAGCCTTCCTGCCCTTGTCCTCTTGTCTCCTGCTACACTACTTTACCAATCAAATTGGTCTGATATTTTAGATACAGCCATAGCAAAAAGTTAATCAAGTGGTGATTGGCCTCGAAGTTGTTCTCCAGCCAGCACACATGACAACCAAAGTAATTTCTGCAAGTATTCTTAACTTTTACTAAGTGTTTATGATTCTCCTGGGAGCCTTCTAACTGTTGAAAACTGTTAGGATAATCTTTTCCCATCCAATTGCCTATGTCTGTGGATTTGTCATATATGGCTTTAATTGTGTTCATGTGTGTTTCTTCTATATATTGAAAGATTTTATTTATTATATTGAATTTTTTTTAAAAAAATGTTAGGATAACACGCAGAAATACCATTTTTCGGCTGTATTTCATCCTATGAATAGAACACCATCTCTTTTGCAAAATTAGCTCTGCTCCCAGCTTTAGGCGACCCTCAAAGATGATTCTCCCAACCTCCCCATGTGTTGATGGACTCCTGCTCCTCTTCAAGCAATGATGTGGTTGCTTTCTTTTCTGCTTCCCCATGATGTTTTTAACCTTTAGACAGAGTCACACCTCACAATATCATTTTTAGAGGGAGGAAGTGTTGAAGTCGTAACTAAGTGTTTAAGTCATAACTGAGGTGAAGTTAGTATTTACTAATATAGGTGTATCTACTGAGATCCATTCAGGTACAGGTAACAAAAGATGACTCTCAGAGTATCTTACTCAATCAAAACATTCTTAGCTCATATAACAAGATTAGAAGTGCCTAGTCTAGCGTGCTTATTTCAAAAATATAAGACCCAAGACTCTTATCTGATTCTCTGAATATTATCAGCACTCAGTACATCTGCAACAAGGTTGCACAGACCATCCAAGATATTCAGAAACAGGGCAAGTCCTGAATTATTTTTTAAAGGCAAGGAACTCTTTCCTCAACCAGCCCCAGAAGCCATCCTTGTCCTGTTGACTGAGGTTGAGTCAGGCATCATTCCTCAACCATTTACTGAAGAGTATGGTTATCATAACAGGCTTACAAGTACCCAGCGCTACACAACATAATTAATTGATAAATTAATTTAAAATGAAACTAAGAATGGCTTTGGGTAGCTATCCAATAATAACTCTGTCGTATTAGACTAAGGTATAGAAAATACTCTCCCACTATACCATAGCACTTTGCTCTACACTCCAGCCCTATGAAGTTATTCAATAACACCAGTGTTGGGACACAGAAACCCAAATAGCTTAAGTAACTTACCCAGATCTGATGGTTACTGGTGAAGTGGGTATTCATTGCCAGTTTTTCTTGCCTCCAAAGACAAAGTTTCTACCTCTCCCACATGACCTATATTGAATCCCTTTGACATCAATAATACAGGCTGGTGGAGTAGTTCAAGGAAGTGCAAAAACTTAGATGAAGTCAGCTCTTACAGCCAAGAGTAAGATCCTGTGGCCACCAGACACTGTTCAGTTTATTTCTATCCACTCTCCCCTCTCCCCACTCCTCACTCCCCCACATAAGAGCCTTTCACTGTGCAAGGGAAGTGAGGAAGAAAAGCCCTCACAGTAGCAGCTCCAGCTCTGCTCCACTCTTTAGGTTCACACCATCATTCTTAGAAGACCGTACATCCCAGTGTGCCTGAGACACCCATTGGAGTGACAAATTAAGTGACCACTTTAATTATGGGATCTCAGCAACCCAGAGGATATGGGAAGTACCAATAGGTCCTCTGATGGAGCTTGTATTCGGTCCCAGAAAATATGATTTGTCCCTTGTGAGTCACATCTTGTGCCTAAGCAGGCTTCATCTCTCCTGTGCACTAAGCTTTTCATTGCTCTCTTTAATTGGCTCCTTCAAGACTGACCCATAGCCCTTTATTAGCCTTCACTCCGACAGCCAGGCACCATCACCAAATGCTTTTGATTGCTGCCCTTCAAACTTTACATCTCATGGTCAGGATTCTTCCTAGCTCCACCTCGATGATAAGTTGCAAGCCAGCAGCACCCAAAATATCCATCTGAGTACCCATCTTCATTCCCTCCCCTGCTGGCACCCATCACTTCTGGAAACAACTCTGTCCAATGTGATGGGATAGTCTGTGTGTTTCCAGTACTCTTGTAAACATTCGGCCTCAAAAACAAAATCGTTCTTAAGAGTAAACACCCTAGTTTCTAAGTCTTTTGTAGGACCCCATGCATACAATCTCTAAATAAATTTAAAAATAAGATTATGCTTACAGTCGAGCTCTATCTGACCCCATACAGAGTAGACACCGGGATATTTTTTCCCCACTGACTGTGAGTGAGCAGACCTGCTCTTTATAATACCTCCATTCTACACAAGCTCTAGCAGGACAGAATTTTCCATCCTAATTACTTCTGCTTTTCCTCTATGGGGAAAGGGAGCATTTTTTTTCTCCCATTTCATTTCTACCCCTACTAATCCATGCCTGCCTTATTAAAAGTCTTTTGAATGTATGTTCTATGGGGCATTGGAAGTTGAAACAGCATTGCATTGTCAATGGAACACTCCAATGTGCAGTCTTAAGAGAACAGTCCCAGAGGATATTTGCACAGCAAGTACCACTTCTTCTAAGATGTTAGTAGAAGACTTGGCACGGGCTAGGGAGGATAGACAGTTCTTAACATTCACCACTGCTACTCGGTTCATTGAAAAGCAGGTAACAGGAACAACCTTCTTGTGACCCTTGGGATGGATGGCATCCCTGCTGTGCTGTTACATGTTTTCCTAAAAACAGAAAAAGGAAAAGAATAGATTTTGCCAACGTAACCCCCCAAAGACAACCAGACACACGGGTTTACTAGGTAGTGTGGTTTTCTACGTACATTTTCCTCAATACATCAAATTGAAGTGTGTTTGACCTCCCTCATTTTTTTAGCAACACATTAATATCTGACTTTTCTTTATCTTTTTAAAAAAAAAAATATTCACTGGAGAAAGCTTGAAATGTGTTTTTCAGTAGTGTCCTTGAGATATTTTTAGGCGAGTCCCTGGACCATTCTAATTCACTGTAGTGAGAATTATGTATCCAAGTGACCTTTTATATTCAGAACACCCACTATTTTTCTAAGGGAAGGAATATTTATGATTTTATACATGTGTATTTATTCACTGTTGCTCAGTCCCATATTTTAAAATAAGCCAATAATTCTCTTGATAAAAGCTACCCACGTGACACTTTTAAAAGGTCAAGACTGCCTGAGGTTTTTGAAAATTCCCCATGGTTTACATGCTTGCAGGGTCCAAAAAATGCTTTAACTTTTTAAAATAAGCTTTTGGTTTCCACCACCACGTAGCATTTTGTGCCACTGTGATGCAGATGTGATGCTGGTACGTCACTCAGAAGATTAAGGGAGGGAAGGGGAGGGTATATAGTGCTGGATAAACAAAATCAAACTGTTTGAGAGAAAAGTATATAGACTGAAGATGACTTACTCAAAAGGAAAAAAACAAAACAAACAAAACAAACAAACAAAAACCTCTCCTGGCTGCCTATCATCTCTGAAAAAAAAAATCTGAATTTTACTAAGGGGCTGAATCTGAATCTGTAGCAAAGGCTTGCCACAGTTGTGCGGGGCAAGGGTGGGAGAGAGGGGAGCTGGGAATTCAAGTCCCATTAGAGGATTCAAAATGACCGCTGCCGGCAGTGATTCAAACACCTCATTGGCAATTACTTCACTGAAAACTTGACTGAATCCAAAATTCATCCAAACCCACCAAACCAGCATCTGCTACTTTAATTCATAGCACCCTGTGTTTGATGGTCTGTGGCTTCCAAAGCAGGTGCTACATCCACGCAGGAAGAAATACACACCTTCTGTTGCCTCACAGGCTCTGTTAAGCTAAGCTCACCAAATTATGTCACAGGACATCAAGTGGTTTGTTTGGTTTTTCTTTCTTTCTTTTTTTCCCCCCCTTGTGTTTTTCAGTCTCCACTAATCAATTTTGCAATCTACCCTCTTGCCAAATATAATTTAGCAAACTCGTTATCCTGATCGGCATTACACCGGTTTTTGTAAACAAAAGAATTCCTCTCTGGTTTTCAGAAGGCATACTTCTTGCATTGCAAAAAAACACAAATATTTAATGATCTTTTACTTTTTGGCATGGCCTTTTCTTTCTAACATGAGCTGGTAATACTCTTTGTGTATGTATCAGACCACTAAAGAAACTCAATGGCAAGGAACAGTATTTCTGAAAACCTGTAGAAATGTTTGTTGTAATGAAATGGCACAGGCTTAAAGAGATGCCAAGAAAGGAAAAGACGGACTCCTTACTTTTATAACTCAAGATTTCTCTTTTGTATCAATATATGCTGCATTTTCTGACTGAAATCGCTGTCTGTCTAACTGGATTTGTGGCCTTCTGTCGCTTTTTACATTTGAAATCAAATTTCATACAGTAAGCTTATTTGTCCCTTTCTGTTTGGGAGTCAATTAGAATATTTCATTTCATTAGTTTATTTTTTACGTGCTAAAACAAAACAAAACAGAAGCAAGTGACATTTGCCTTCATTATCTCAAAAGCTATCTGTGGACAAAAATCCATGAAGCCTATGGACTGTGATCAATACAAATAAAAGGCAGACCTCCCTGTAAACGGTGAATTTGTGAATGAGGACTTGTTCAGTGGCCTCTGAGTCCCTCCCCTCTGTCCCTTCATGGCCTTCTTTCTATTCCGAGTCATCCATCAAGTAATTGTAAGATACAAAATCAAATGACATGCTATCAGGTATGGACACAAGAGATGCTTGTGCTCTCAATTTCAGGACTCACAGCTCCCCACAGTCACGGGGCTGTCCTTCACTCGGCCTTTTTGTTAACAGTGTGGCTTTGCTAGAAAACATGCTATCGTTTGCTTTGGTATACAAGATTTTACCCTGTTGCAGCAAATGAAAGGCAGATGGCGCATCGGAAAGGCTGGTGTCAGACGCCATCAGCTCTGCTTGGAACTACAAAGCTGCTGAAATAGAATTTACTGCTGTAAATATGTATAATTTATGTCAGCTTATTTCAATAAAAAAAAATTAAGAAACCAATTGCAAGTGGCTCCTCCATGCAAAAAGGCTACTTTGTACTGTGCTTTAAAACATGCAAGATTTCAGACCTATCTTTTTATAATCCTTTAAAATGTTTAGAATTCCTGTTTGACAGCTTTTATTGTTTAAAAAAAAAATCAATACAAAGCTGAGGCCCTGTATGTAAAGGAGATGCTTTGCAAGATTATCCAACAACTGGGGGGAAAAAACAGAAGATGAGGCAGCACTTTAGTGGGAGTTTGTTTCTGCACTACTTTAAACAAATTCTTTAGGAAACATGCCTTATAAACACGAACAGAAGGAGCATTTCTATAGTAGATGGGAGAAAGACATGAACAGTCTCTCCTTGTATTAAAACTGATGTCTAAAACCAAGTCAGAAGGTATCCACTTGTGGTGTGGCTCGTGTCAGGCTTTTCTTTTTAATCTCTACTGTACACATGACTATGAGAGCTGTCTGTCCATCTTTCCTCATTTGAAGATCTCTGGTTTCCAAACTCCTTGAGAAACTATTGACAATAAAATAACGAACAGACTGCATTCGTGAGGTTCATTTATCTGTTAATTGATGACTAGCAGAATAGCTTCCAATAAAAGTCTAAATTCCAGCCTGGGGACAAGTTTAACATCTCTCTAACAAAATAACTGGGAATCGCTACTTTATTTGGAGCACTGAGCTTCATCCTGAAGAAGTGCCTTTTCATGGCATTCAATATTGGCAACCATTCCCAGGAGGACAGCACAACGTGGGAGAAGTAAACACCCATCTAATTTTATCTAAATTAGAACAGGAACAAGTAATGTGTTTAGTAAGAAATGTAAGATAGATGGTTCATGTCTTTCATCTTCCGAAACAAAGAAAAACAACGCGTTATTAACTCAGCAAGAAACTACTAGCTATTATGCAAGGGCAATGGGGAAAGGCTTGGGTAACAGTGTAAATCTTCTCACCATTTAGATGCAGAGAAAAGCTAACTAAATGGCATTAAGGCAAAGCAGCCCATTCACGCATTCCCCAGGGATTGCAAAGTCAGCATGGAAGTGGCCAGGCAAAACTGGGTAAGAGCATCCACCTTCTGCTGACGGGCAAGAGCACATTCTGGAGGCCTAGGAATGTCTGTACAGTCTTTGCTGTCACTACAATCCAAGTGACGTCACCTCCAAGCCTCTCACATCATTTCTCTTAGCCTTTTAGTAATCTTGAAAGTTTTCAGAACACGTTTACCTCCCAGGTTCTACATGAAGAGTCTACAACTTGTCCCAGCCAAGGAAGCCTCTTGTCCAAAGCCATTCCCCTAGTCTCATCCCCGGGTCTATAGCAGACCAATTAAGGCAGCCTTTCCTCCCCCCACCCCATCCCCATCTCTAGGGGATCACACAGCTCTCCAACCTTCCTCTCCACTGTCTTCTGCTATCCCAGCCCCCATGTCCAGCAGGCATTGCCTAGGAACCCACCAGCCTAGAGCCAGAGATGCAAGTAGACAGGAGAAGCAAGTAGACAGGAGAAGCAAGTAGACAGGAGAAGCAAGTGGACAGGAGAAGCAAGTGGACAGGAGAAGCAAGTAGACAGGAGAAGCAAGTGGACAGGAGAAGCAAGTAGACAGGAGAAGCAAGTGGACAGGAGAAGCAAGTGGACAGGAGAAGCAAGTGGACAGGAGAAGCAAGTGGACAGGAGAAGCAAGTGGACAGGAGAAGCAAGTGGACAGGAGAAGCAAGTGGACAGGAGAAGCAAGTGGACAGGAGAAGCAAGTGGACAGGAGAAGCAAGTGGACAGGAGAAGCAAGTGGACAGGAGAAGCAAGTGGACAGGAGAAGCAAGTGGACAGGAGAAGCAAGTGGACAGGAGAAGCAAGTGGACAGGAGAAGCAAGTGGACAGGAGAAGCAAGTGGACAGGAGAAGCAAGTGGACAGGAGAAGCAAGTGGACAGGAGAAGCAAGTGGACAGGAGAAGCAAGTGGACAGGAGAAGCAAGTGGACAGGAGAAGCAAGTAGGGGAGCTTCCGCTCTTCACTCTCCCTCCTCTCCCCTGCATCCGATTCCTGCGTCTTATCCACACATCTGGAGCAGACTGCCCACTGCAGCCTCTCCTTACTATCTGTCCCTATTCTCAGAGGACTAAGCAGATCCAGGTGGAATACCCTGCCTACCTCCCTCCTATGCGCCCCATCAGCCAGCTCCCCTAGCCCAACCCCATTCCTAAGTGTCCGCTCCCGGTAGCTAGAAACACCTTTTACCTAGAATCACCACTGGTCACACCTATCAGGATCCCGGAAAAATTCCCTTCCAAACAACATATAACCACCACACCCTCTTAAGAACCAGAGAGGGCAACAGAAACCAAGGACCAAAACAGAAACCAAGGACTCAACAAAGACAAAAACAGATAGCAGAACCTAAAATTACAATCTTTCTAATCCCACATGCCTAGACACCAGCATAAGAAAAAACATAATCAGTAACAGGCAGGACAATATGTTTCCACGAGAGCCCAGCAACCTTACCACAGTAGTCTCTCTGAGTATTGCAACATAGCTGAAGCACAGGACAAAAAGATGGCTGGATGTGATAGAGAGCCTTGAAGAGGAAATTAAGACATCTATGAAAATACAAACAAACAGTGAAAGGAAATGAATAAATTATTCAAGTTCTAACCATGGAAACAGAATCAATAGAAAAAACCCAAAATGAGGGATATCTAGAAGTGAAAAATGTAGAAACTTAAGCAGGATCCTCAGAGCCAACCCTCACCAACAGAAATCAAGAGATGGAAGAGAGAATCTCAGGCATTAAAGACATAGTAGAAGAGATAGATACTTCAGTCAAAGAAAGTGTTAAATCTGAAAAAGTCTAGGCACAAAACATCCAAGAAATTTGGGCCACTATGAAAAGACCAAATCTAAGATTAATAAGAATAGAGGAAGGAAAAGAAACCCAGGTTAATGGCACAGAAAATATCTTTAACAGAAATCATTTCCCTAACCTAAAGAAGGAATTGCCTATGTAGCTTCAAGAAGTGTATAGAACACTAAATAAACTGGACCAGAAAAGGAAATTCCATCAGCACATAGTAAATCAAAACACTAAATGTACAGAACAAAGAAAGACTATTAAAAGCTGCAAGGGAAAAAGACCAATTTATATATATATATATATATATATATATATATATATATATATATATATATATATATATATAAAGGCAGACCTATTAGAATGACACCTGACTTCTCAATGGAGATTCTAAAAGCCAGGACCTAGACAGATGTTCCACAGACACCAACTCAGCCTACTATACCCAACAAAACTTTTAATCACAATAGATGGAGAAAATAATACAATCCCACAATAAAATCAAAATTAAACAATACCTATCTACAAATCCATCGCTACAGAAGGTGCTAGAACCTGAAGAGGTTAATTATACCTGGTTATTATAATTAACCTGAAGAGTAAACACAGGAATAAATAACCACAGACCAGAAAAAAAAAAGGGGAGAGGGGGTGGACAGACACTCACATTCACACACACACACACAAACACACACACACACGACAACAATAAAATAACAGGAATCAGCAAACACTGTTCATTGATGACTCTCAGTATCCACCATTCCAACAACTCAAATACTAAGAATGCAGATAGCAATTTGCTGGTATTAAAAATGCACAATGAGCAGACAACAGACTCAGAACCTGAAGACCCAGACTTTCATTCCTCCCCAGCACCACAGAGATGCCAAGACAACACAATGCACAAATCAGCTCCTTCATGGGCAATTAAGATTCATTTAAGACTCCTAAAGGCAAGCATTCTGCTATCCCATAGATCAGTGCCTGATGTAGCTGTCTTCAACAGTAGATGGAAACCAATACAGAGACCCGTGACCGGACGTGTGGTGGGTGAGAGACCTCGGAATGAACACTTGGTCCTAATGATATGTCTTCATCAAACCCCTCCCCTCAGGGTCAGGGAACTCTGCATAAGAGGTGCAAAGTCTGTAATAGCCAGCGAGGCGGATGAGATCAAGGAAACAGTATCTTCCAGACACAACAGGACTAACGCACATGTGAGCTCACAGGGACTGGAGCAGCATTCATAGAGCCCACACAGATCCAGACCAGATGAGCTCACAGAGCAGAGATGAGGAGGTACACATGAGCTCCCATCCCCAGCAAAGAATCCATCTCCAACTGGCAACCATGGACAAAAGAAAAAATCGGTTCTCCAAGGGAGTCTCACTGGGTATACAAACCACACTTAAAGGCCAGCCCAATGCCCAGCAGTGACAGCTCAAAGTGAACTCAAAGGCATTTTGGGACATTGATTAATTGATTGGTTGATTGATTTTGACCACATTGCTTTGACTTTTTTCTTTTTCCTTTTCTTTCTTCCTTCGTTCCTTCCCTCCGCCCTTCCTTCCTTTCTTTCTTTCTCTCTTTCTTTCTCTTTTTTTTACCTTACTGGTCTTTTTCTTATATATTGTGGTTTTTGAATGTAGTTTTTAATGTTGTGTATGAGTGTGTATATGTGTGTCTGTGCATGCACACACATGTGTGTGCACATGTATTGTCCATTTCTAGTGTTCCTTCTTTTGTTGTTTATTAGTTTGTTCTTTTTTTTTTTTTTTACCCTTTTTGTTTTTCTTTCTTATTTGCCTGGTTGTTCTCTTAGGAGAGGAGAAATGGGATGTCACTGGAAGCGTGGGGAGAAGGGAAGGATCTGAGAGGAGATCAAGGAGAGGAACTCATGTATAATACATTGTATGGAGATCACTTTATTTTCTATTTAAAAAATAAAATAAAATTCAGTTAAAAAGAAACTGAACCATAGGCTGGAACAAAAACTACCATCTCAGGGCCGGGCGTGGTGGCGCACGCCTTTAATCCCAGCACTCGGGAGGCAGAGGCAGGCGGATTTCTGAGTTCGAGGCCAGCCTGGTCTACAAAGTGAGCTCCAGGACAGCCACAGCTATAAAGAGAAACCCTGTCTCAAAAAAAAAAAAAAAAAAAACTACCATCTGGGATGGTAAAATTCCTGCCTGTCCCCTCCCTCCATCCACCCTGCCATTCCATGTGGGACCAGCAAGAACAGCTTTGTTCCTGGTTTCTCCCAGGGAAAGGAAACACGGAAACACCAGCACATTGTGGCACTTTGTAAAGAGTGCCTAAATGACAGGCTCCTGTCTCAAAGAGTAGATAAGCCTTGATGTGTCTAGATGCCAGGACCCTCCTGAGACCAAAGGATGGTAGGCTGCTCCTGCCACTCCAGGAGCCTGCAGTATAGAAGAGAGAGATAAAGACCAGTACCTCTCACTGTGAGTGAAAAGGAACAGAAGACCATATGTCCAGTGTTCTGGCTTCTCAAGGCTGTCTAAGAAGCTCTCTCCTGACTGAGAGCACTGACAGGACCCAGACAAGTATAGAAGCCAGAGGGCTGGGACTAGAAAGAGGGGTGGTTGGCAGCAGCCCCCCAAAGTCAGACACCAGAGGGAACCAGCATTTCACCACCTGAGAAAGCCACAAATCTCTCAACTGGGAATTTGCAAGACAACACACACACACACACAAAGTATTGGCTGTTTCTTTGTTAAACATAGTCTGAGTATACAATCTAGCAGCCATGCTCCTATGCATTACCCAATTGTGCTGTCTACGGATGTTTACAGCAGCTTTCTTCACAGTTGTGACAAGTAGAGAAATTAGTATAGAGAAACCTTGAAGATTAAAAGGGAAACGAGCCATGAACAGGTGAGGCGGGAACTTAGACACCTTCTGCTACTCTCATGAGACAACATGCTACATGATTCCATACGACACTCTGAAAAAGGAAACACGTTAGAGATTTAGAAAAATTAGTAGCAGTCAGAGGTCCTTAAAATGGTAGAGGATACATGGGTGAAGACAGGCTTTTCATGGTGTTGAACAGTATGCAAGACTCATGCATGACCCACTAGACAACTATTTCACACAAATGTATACAAGTTTTAAAAATCATTTGGCAAGTAAAAGGATCCCAGGAAACATTATATTATGGTAGTAAGTCTGGCAATAATAATAATAATAATAATAATAATAAATGTCTACTTGTACTACAGCCACATGAAACACCTCCACTGCAGCAGGTGGGAGGGGACAAAAGGGTGTTAACACACTCAACTACAGCTGAAAGTCTGCACGGATGCACAGAAGCACCTACAGGCCTGCAGATGAGTAAGTCTAATATCCTACATGTGTGCTGTGGAATTACACAAGTCAATAACTGAATGGGACTCACTAGGGGCCATGGTTCTTGTGGAGTAGAAGTGTATAATTAAGGGTAAGAGGCTATAATGACCCTGTACAACAATAGAGTTGGGCATCAGTATGAAGTCATTTAGCTTCATGTAGACACACATAACTATATACATATTTACAGGTGTGTGTCTGGACATGGGTAGGATATACACACACATTTGCTTTGTTCTGTCTGTACTATGAAAGCCTAAGAGAGCCCCCAACAGCAATGAGAACAACATACCACAGCTGGCTTTAAGTTATCTGTCTTCAATAAAAGGGCCCTGGACTTCTTGGAGAATTGGCTGATTCTAGAGTTGGTCAAGAACTATTGCACAGGGACTGGAGAGATGGCTCAGTGGTTAAGAGCATGGGCTTCTCTTCCAGAGAACCTAGCTTCAATTCCCAGCACCAAGATGGAGATGGTAGCACACAACGGTCAGTATCTCTAGTTCTAGGGCATCTGACATCCTGTTCGGGCCTCTCCAGGCACCAGGTAGGCTTGAGATGTCAAGTCATTCATGCAGGCAAAACACACACTGAAATAAAAATAAGTACATCTTTTGTTATAAAGAAATGTTATACAAAGAAGAGTCTAGAATACTGTATAGTATCAGAACATAGAGCAATGCCTTTTCAAAGCAAAATGGTAAAAATTAAAAATGCTTCACCATCAAAAAGGAAATCTGGGCTGGAGAGATGGCTCAGTGGTTAAGAGCACTGACTGCTCTTCCGAAAGGCCTGAGTTCAAATCCCAGCAACCACATGGTGGCTCACAACCACCCATAATGAGATCTGACGCCCTCTTCTGGTGCATCTGAAGACAGCCAACAGTGTACTTAGATATAATAAATAAATCTTTAAAAAAAAAAAAGAAAATCCCACCCCAATGACAGAAATGTGTCAAAGGGACACAGTAACCTGTTGCAGGTTGCCCCACGCTGTTTGTATCCAGATGTTGATTCTGCTTCCTCAAGAGGGGCTGCCCCAGAGGAGTGGCCAATCACATACTCCGGTGATATCCTGTGAACCTTTTCCCCATTTTAACAATAAAGGCTAGAACGTGTGATTGGACAGTGGAGGGGAAAAGTGGGACAGGAGGTCTCTGAAAGTAGAGGCAAGTGGAGAGAGGGAGAGAGGAGAACGAGAAGGGGGGAGAGAGGACAGAAAAAGAGGAGGAAGAGGAAGCCAAAATGGAGCAGAACCATGTGGCCAGGAGAAACCGCAAGTAGCAAAGGGTCTCATGGCTGGGGAATAAGTCAGTACAGTGCTATATCTGCCCAATCTAGGCGTATAGCATATACATACAATAACTGAATTGTGTGGTTTTTATATGGGACTATTGGGATGGAAAATTTTAGCAACAGTAACCAACCAAAAGAGCTTCCCAAAGACAAAGCTAAAATAATGTCAGTAGGCCTACAGAGATGGTTCAGCGGTTAAGAGTACTGACTGGTCTTCCAGAGGTCCTAAGTTCAATTCCCAGCAACCACATGGTGGCTCACAACCATCTGTAATGTGATCCGATGCCCTCTTTTGGTGTGTCTGAAGATAGCTGCTGTATACTCATGTACATAAAATAAATAAAATCTTTTTTTTAAATGTCAGTAATAAAACAATATAGAATTACATTCCAAAGCACAAAAGAAATACCCATGAGTCTATGATATAGATGACAAAATAATTTATGGGAGAAAACACAGGAAAAAAAAAGTGAATTGCACACAACTGCTACAGACACTTCAACGGGGTAATGAGGAGCAGAGCTCCCCCTGGCTCTAGTCCAGGCTGAACACAGCCATCCCCACCCAAAGAGAAGAGCCTGGGACAAGAAAGTCACTTCACAGTGTGGAAATCTAACAGGCGTCACCTTCCCACCGTGGTTACAGTCACATCAGGTCATAAATCAGGTGATAAAAATGACACTTTGTCTTGGCAATCTTCTCTCCTGTAACTCCAGTTTAAATAACTATGAGAAAAACACGGATGCGTTCCTGTGAGAGTCACACACATTTCTCCATAGGATCAAGGTCAGCAACGGTGAGGGAAACATCTAAACATCTTAGAGAATCCTAATAACCTATAAAAGTTAGCGAATGGCCATGTTTTACTTCCCCCGTTACAAGTGCCCTACGGTGTAATCAGTTAAGCGGAGAGACTAGGGATGATACGGAAACTCTGAAATCACTATCACCTAAGTACAGGAAAAACAAAAAGATCATCGAGTATGGAGCCGAGGATCCGAAGGCCTTGCATCTAGAAAGGAACTGTCGGAGCACAGTGCTAAGAAACAAGACTAAGAATCCTCCTTAAAAACAGGCACTAGGGCCGGGCAGTGGTGGCGCATGCCTTTAATCCCAGCACTCGGGAGGCAGAGGCAGGTGGATTTCTGAGTTTGAGGCCAGCCTGGTCTACAGAGTGAGTTCCAGGACAGCCAGGGCTATCAGAGAAACCCTGTCTCGAAAAACCAAAAAAAAAAAAAAAAAAAAAAAAAAGGCACTAGGTCTGAACAGAGTCCAGTGAGATGCACAGACAACAGAACATGTTAAGTGATGATGAATTCGATTGCTCATTAAGTGACTATTAGAAACACAATGAGGGGGCTGGAGAGCACTGACTGCTCTTCCAGAGGTCCTGAGTTCAATTCCCAGCAACCACATGGTGGCTCACAACCATCTGTAATGGGATCTGATGCCCTCTTCTGGAGCATCTGAAGTCAACTATAGTGTACTCCTTTACATGAAATAAATAAATCTTTTTTAAAAAAAAAAAAAGAGCCGGGCAGTGGTGGCGCATGCCTTTAATCCCAGCACTCGGGAGGCAGAGGCAGGCGGATCTCTGAGTTCGAGGCCAGCCTGGTCTACAGAGTGAGTTCCAGGACAGCCAGGGCTACATAGAGAGACCCTGTCTCGAAAAAAAAAAAAAAAAAAGAAACACAATGAGATCCCATAATATGACACCAAAATAGCTGAAACCAGGAAGACCTGTCACACCAAGGGAAGGGGGATCAGAATGTTATCAAACAAGTGGGAATGGAATATGAGCAATAGAAAGATAAGAATAGAAAGATAAGTATGAGCCTACCACAGGACCTGGCTATGTCACTCCAAAGACACCATTTGTTCATTACATGATATGCACACAAATGCTCATAGCATTCTCTTCACTAGGACGAGCAAATGTTGAAACCACCAAAAAGCTACCAACAGATAAACTGTGAGAATTATACAACATGATGCTTTTCAGCCATAAGAAGGAACAAAGTACTGGCATGTGCAATAAGAGTAACTTGAAATAATGCTAACATCATGCATGCTGGCTGATATCAGCAATCCAAGTATTTAGAAAGCTGAAGTCAGAAGACTGTCATGAGTTCAAGACCTAACCTGGTCTACGTAGTTAGTTCTAGGACAAGCCAGGCAGCAGTTAAGGCCCTGTCCAAGAACAAAGAAAGATGCTGGGAAAAAAACAGATTTAATTTGGCTTGTTATTGTTTGTTCTGGAAGCAGACTAAGCTTGCTTGGAAAGCACGGTGCCCTGCACCGTTACCAACAGTAAAGAGAAGAAGACGACATACTGTATGAGCCCATTTCACTAACCCATGCTGACTAGAAGTGCAGCAGAGGTGACCAAGGGTGAACACCCAGGGATGGAGACTATCAAGGACAAGAGAAAGCTTGCATGTGGGACTGTATTCCTTGACCACGGAGATGCTTTCCTGAGTATCTGTTGGTCAAATGTACTGAACCAACACTTTAAATACGGACATTATACAGTGTGTCAATCAAACTGTGTGCCAATCAGAAAAGCTGTGCAACAGGCTGTTGGGGATGGAAGAGAACAAGGTATTCTATAAAGGGCTGCCCTGAAAGGAAGGAAGCAATAGAGACTGCTGGACCAGGCCTGATATATTGTTCTACAAGCTACCAATGCTCCGTGCTGACTTAATGAACTTGCCTAACAAGGAAATCAGTAACTGCGTGAACATACCATATAGGTCCACTTTCCACACCCGAATTTCTTAATGAGAAAAGCAGCACACTGAGAACCCGCTGGCCCAAGCTCCTTTCCTAATCACTGCTATGCCGCAGCCCAAAGAGCAGCCTTGTCTGAGCCTGCCCGCAGCCGTAGGAGGAGAACAGTAGTCATCACTGCTCCAGGCTGTCAGACTGGAGCCTTATCGAGCCACAGAACTGCACACGGCAGCGGCCAGTTAATTACGTACCAACAACTGAGCTATTCGGGAAGTCATTGAAATCAAGCAACACATGAAGAGACGACCAGCTTATATTTGTTCAGAATGCTTATTTTCAGTTAGCTAGGGTGATAAGTGGTTTGTATTACAATTACTTTGTCACCATCCAAAAGCTCAAATTTCATATTCAGACCTTATAAAAACACCCTTGATGTAAGTAACAATATGTAACTATACCATCTTTGACAGTTTTCTTATTTCCTCAGACTATGGTCTCCCAAGAAGGGAGGATGTGAAAATAACAATGTTATCTGCATTTTTTTGAAGTTTTTGTTTTAGTTTATAAATTTCTTAGGAATTTTGTTATTCAAATTATTCCCAAATTATGCATACAAATTTTAAATGTTTTCTTGTTCATGTCTGATAACAGATTTTCTTTAAAAATTTACAACTTAAAAATCTTTTCTTTGAAACATGAGAAAGATATGAAACCCCCTACATTACATATGTAGCTTGGATACACCTTAAAACATTATTTTCAAATATCCCAAATTACATATTAAGAATACATGTCTTGCTGTTTGCATTTAAGAACAATCCAGCATGTCTGTGCTCTGTGTGTTTACATTACTTCAGAACCTATTTTTACCTCTTGATAAAATGTTATCTACAAAGTTTTCTCAGATGTTTAATAAATGAGACAAAGCGATCACTGTGAAAACACGGGCTGTGACTTCAGCTCTTTCTTCTTTCATCCTATGCACTTCCTATCAGTCATGCAATTTCCTGTCCCTTCAGGTTTCTGACGGATTTCCATCTCTGTGATCTCAGAGCTGCTGCCTGCTCAGCCTGCTGGAGCATCCACCCGCTGAATATGGACAGCACTCACTGCCACGGTGCAGCACTGAAATCTGAGGCGTTGATGGCCACCATTTCCAGTTATTTTAACTGCAGGACCACCTTGAAACACAAACAGGGAGAAGCCATGTCAGCGTAGACTAGATAGAAGCTGCTATGTGCTAGATGACCTCTGAAGAGCAATATGAAGAGCAACCGGCAAATGGGGACAGGACTTATGGCTCCTGGCTGCGGAGATCTGTGCTCGGTCACTCATACCCAGTCCAGGCTCCGCCACGCCCACCTCTCTGAAGGCCACCAGGCTTTGGCTACAAGTATGGTTACTGGACATGAGGGTCAATCATGAAGGCAAAATTAAAACATGAGCAGCTAGGCAGACTGGGAAGAAGGTGATGGTTATCGGGGCTTAAAAGGGCAGGGGGGTCTAGAATGATGGCAGCCAGGGAGGTGACCAGGAAGAACGGGAGCCAGTTCCTGAGAGCTGCCCAATAATGAGCAAACAGTGACAATAAAAATCCTGTTTTCCTTTCCCCACAGCACATCTCCGCTGTTTCACCACTGTTTTCTATGTACTACACACTGGGCCTGGCTGCTGGGGTTCAGACACAACTATTTGGTACGAAGACTTGGAACATCCGTTAATTCCATCATATGTCAGCCTGATTCTGTCATAACTACAGTTATATTTTATCTCCCAAACTCAGAACTTTACAAAAGCAATTTTTAACATTTGTCCATCCAAATAAGACATTTGGTTTTTTTTGTTATAAAATCATAAAGATCTTTTTTTTTAAACTAGAGAAACTTCAGAATCAACTAATTTCGTGATCTCAAGGTAAACTTTATTTTTAAGCTTAATGAATACTAAAGGAAACCAAAATGCATAGTTAGAATAGTACTGCTTTTTATGTTTTTTAAACTAACTAGTAGGTAATTAAATTCAGAACTTGGTAACTGAATGTTTTAAGTTCTAGTTAACTCTACCTTTAAAGTAGAGGTCAAACAACCCAACCAAGTCTTTTCTGTGCTTGATATTAAGTGTCAGCGAGTGAGACACATTGAAACCCAGTTGGAATTCTCTTTCCCTTCACAAGGGTGGCCTGATGCTTACGCAGTAAGCGCCTGTGTGATGGAGGGAGTTCAAGCGCATACCTTATTAGCTGCCTCCAAGGAGCTGATCAGACTCTGTAACTCCTCTTTACTCATCTCAACGGAGTATGGTTTCACTTTGCCGTCTTCCTTCACATCCAGATGAAGGTTCAAAAGGGGCATCTGCAAGGTGGCGATCTTGTCACTAGAAAGCGCAAGCTGAGGAAAGGAGAATAATGCACAGTATTACACAGCATGCTGACACCACTCAACAAATACCAGGGCTGGGGAAGAGCTCGCCACCCCAGTGTTTCCCAGTATGCTCACAAATTCTGGGAAACAAGAGAATAAACTAACCCTGTGGCAGAACACACAGTCAGAGAGCAGGAAGCGAGGGGAAAGGAGACAAAACACATACAGGAAGTGGGCAGGAAGAAAGGAAACTGCGGTTTGTCCAGCTAAACAGAACACTCTTAATTCTAGATTGAAATCATGGTTTACTATAGAAATGCAGAAGAGCTAAAAGTGTCTGATACAGAAAGAATCAGAATTGTTATAGAAAAGATTCCAAGATGACAGTTCATGTAGAAAACAGTCTAAAGACACTCAGAAACTCTTGCAAATTAAGCAACTTACCTCATGACTGGCTACCTACCCAAAGGGCGTCTAGTCTTCTTCTAACATATCTACAGCATCTGCAATTGGCTTGACCTTTCCCAGCTACAGAGCCTCCAGTGTTAAGGATCTTCACAAATCATGATTCTAATTAAATTCCTGGTCATTCTTTCTTGGTGGGGGTCCTACTTGTTTAAGTATTTAAGTTAGGCAATGAAAACTAAAGGAATTAATAAGCTGACGCAAAAGCTTGCACACTTGAAAACAGCATCCACAGGAGCCTTCCCCTGCCTGAGAGCACAGCAGTCTCACAGCACAATGTAAGACCGAAGCTGCACCAGTTAAGGGGCCATTTGATAAACAAAAGCAACTACATGTCCTTCATAAACGCTGCTGTGTCATCCATGCTTACTTCAATGTTAAATGTGTACTTAAATGAAACCTCTTATTTAATGTATCATTGATTAACTTGCCTTCTTCATTTGGACTTCAGTGTAACAAGTATAAAATGTTTTCAAGCTTTGGCTGTGTTGCATGCTTACTATACTTCTGGTTTTGTGTCAATATGATAAGCACGTTAATAAACAATCCTTAACACAGCTGAGCCTCAACCAGAACCACAGAACCATTTCCTCAGCTGAGATGACAAATGGCTACTTACCGAGGAGTTCTGAGCCTGCCTCATTGTCCCACTTTCCCATCTTTTGTCCTCTTAATTCACCAAAACAACATAAGGCACTGTCTAGATCTGAGACCATGCCAGGATCAGGAACCAGAATGGACCTGAACCTGTCTACTCGTATGGTACCTTAAAGAACAAAAAGTGGTTCTGAAATTGCTCTTTCTCAGCTCTACTCAGGACTACCCTCTTTGCCCAATGTTTTTAAAACTGTTACTTTCCTCATAGAAGTAAAATCATATTTATCAATCTTGAGAGCACTATGGCATCTATAAGACCTTCACCAAGGTTATACACTAAATACACACTTCTCCACTTCTGACTGATAAGTCTGGGAAAATTCATTGTCAGTACAATGACACCACACATGGTCTGGCTGCTTACGGTGCTCTTATGTCCAAGTTAACACAAAACCAATCATTTACATGAGGTTTGCTATTACCTTGGAACACTATAGTCTCAACATAACCAATTTTAGGCATGCTTGCTTTAAAAGAATAAGTAAACTTAAATATTACACACAAAAGCATATAAATAACTAGACTCTTACCTTTAACTGCCAATCAAAATCCTGTAGCTGCGCACAAGAAATATCAACTATTTCCCCCAACAGGGCCTGCTTGATCTCATTTCTCCTACTCTTTAAACATTTCAAAACAGCTTCTTGGTGACATGAATTCAGTTGGTTCAGTTGCTGGAGTGTCTGTGAAAACAAGCACACGTGGCCAGAGGGTGAGTGAAAGGGGCCTGCAGCTTCCATGTAAAAGTCCACCATCCCCTTAAAGTGACAGGATGATAAAAAGAAACACCTCAGTAACTATAAAAAGCACAAGCTGAAAATGAGTAACCCAGACAGATCTTCACAAGTTCCTGCAAGCCAGACAGATGGTAAAGAAAGGCATTGCCTGACAAAAGCGAGAGAGCTCTGTGCAGAGCCACGGCCCTTTCAGCGAGGAGTCTACAAGAAACAGGAGAAACTCAAGAGAAAACCACAACTTTGAAACCTGTGTGTGCCTAACTACACAGCTTCAAAATAGACAACACAGCAAAGTTCTACATTTTTAAAGAGAGAAACAGGTAAGTGCATATTCAGAGATATTAATACTTTTTTTTTTTTAGTTGCTGCCAGAAACTCACAGAAAGCTTTACTGAGGTTTCCAGAGCTTAAAAATATTAACTTCCATCTAATCAAATGGCCTGACATATACACCACCACACCCCAAAACTTCAAACCACACAGCAGCTTCACACACAGTAAACCGCACACTGAGCCATTAAAATGCACAATACTGAATTAACAAGTTTGTATCACTGATGTCTGCACAACTAAATAAAAGCTAATGAGATAAATATTTCCCAATTTAAAACTTAAGTAACTTAATACCATTTAATACCAATTAAGTAAAGAAAATCAATGGTCCATAAACTCTTCCAAAGGACAGGAAAAGAGAAAAAATGAAAACCTACCCAAAGTCATTCAACAAACCCAGAATAAAATCTGAAACCCTGACAAGGGTATCACAGGAAGTTCACAGGCCAGTGTCAATCAAATAGAGATCCAAATATTCTAAGCAAAACAGTGGGTCATCCAATGAACGTGCACATGAATTATATACATCATGACCAAGAATACATCATGACCAGGCTGGATTTAACAAGTCACTAAAGCCGGGCGTGGTGGCGCACGCCTTTAATCCCAGCACTCGGGAGGCAGAGGCAGGCGGATTTCTGAGTTCGAGGCCAGCCTGGTCTACAAAGTGAGTTCCAGGACAGCCAGGGCTATACAGAGAAACCCTGTCTCAAAAAACCAAAAAAAAAAAAAAAAAAAAAAAAAGTCACTAAGAGCTTAGTTTAACATCCAAAATTAATCACCATATTAACAAAATAGTGGGAAATAAATCAGAAAAAAATCTAATCACTAATCTAATCACTATTATCTATAAAATCATGCAGCTGATGACTAGAAGGAAAAGCAGTAATTTCCTCCCTAAGGTGTGTGGGGAGGATAGGTCTACGATCACTACTTTTTGTTTAATATATATTAATGCATATGAACATAAATATATATAAAATAGGAAAGTTATTAGAGAAGGATATAATAGGTAACAGTTTCTACAGCTAACAATAACAACTGAAAATAAAGTTAAAGAGTACTAAAAACCTAACCAACTATTTGCAAGACTTCTACATTAAAAATTATAAAATACAGAGAAATAAGAGTCAATCAAGCCGGGCGTGGTGGCGCACGCCTTTAATCCCAGCACTCGGGAGGCAGAGGCAGGCGGATTTCTGAGTTCGAGGCCAGCCTGGGCTACAGAGTGAGTTCCAGGACAGCCACGACTACACAGAGAAACCCTGTCTCGAAAAACCAAAAAAAAAAAAAAAAAAAAAAGAGTCAATCAAAATAAAGAGACCTACCCCATTTCATAGACTAGGAAGCCAAAAACTGCAGCCAATTCTCCCTGGATAATCTAGAAATTCAGTACAACCCACACTATAATCCAAACTGGCTTTTACAGTTGACAAGCTGATTTTAAAATGTATATGAAGACAAAAAGGACCAAGGAGAGTCAACACTGAAGAAACAGGGGGTTGAAGGTCTTCTACCAGCTGATACCAAGAATTAACCTAGCATATCTTCAATGCTGTGGTAATTAAAACAGTGTAAAACTGCCAAAAGCCAATGCAGAGACAAATGGAATTCAATAGAGAGCCCAGAGACAGACCCCACACATGCCCGCCATCTGATTTATTACCAACGCTGCACGGCAGCCTGTGAGCAAGGACAGCCAATATATGTCCAATAGATGGCAGTGAGTCAGTGGGAAACTGTGCAGAGGAAACCAAGATGGACCCTGTCTCACACAAAATACTAATTCAAAACATATCTGAGAGTAGATTACAGAAGCTAAAACAATCAAGCCTCCATAGGGAAACACACAAAGACAGAGACAGCACTACCCGCCAAAAGAAATACTGGCAAACTGGACTGTATTAACTTCAGAACTTCTGTTCCCCAAAAGTCCTATTAAGAGAATGAAAAAGCAAGGGACATGACAGATTAAACGTATATATTCAAAGAAATGCAAATCTAGAATTATATAAATCAACACGACAGATACATAAAACACCATCTACTAAAGTAAACATCTCCTAAATATGTGCAAATAGTTCTTGACAAAGTTGTAAAAGCCACTTTCCATGAGGTCCAATGTAAGCTAGAGTCTAATCATTACAACCAGAACACTCAGGCTTTCTTCAGCATCCTGCATTCACCGCTATGCTTTCAAAGTGTTACAGTGGGAGGAAAAAAAAAAAAAAAAAAAAAAACAACTAAGACAAAACTGCCATGTCCCAGAAAACCCAATGTGGTCTTCCACTCACTCACGATTAGACCTTCGGCTGCTGTAGCATGTGATCAGTTACTGAACACATGGGTAGAACCCTACAAACATCGTTAGAACCTCCGGGTGATACTTATTATCAGGTAAAGAGGTCAGGACTGAAACTACCTCTTCCTCAGAAAAGTTTTTGCCAACGACCGCTTTGAAAAACGTGGTAACATCTTCGAGAACATGCTTCCATTCAGCTGAATTCCAGACACTGTGATAATCCTGGTGGGCAGGATAAGCTCGGCCACAGAAGCCGTCAATGATTTTGTGAAGAAGCTAGGGAGAAAAAAGGAAATAAAAGTACTTTAAAGAAAATGACAAGGCTGATTTCTGTTCCTTGCAGAACACAGATGTTGACAGACGTGCCTTTTATAAAACCAGCTACGACAGAAAGGCAACTATTTTGAAGATTTATTGTTGGTGGTTTTCTTTGTCATTCTGTTTGTTGTCTTATTGCTTTGTTTAGTTTTTGGAGACAGGGTCTCACCTCTGTAGTCCAGGCTGGCCTCAAACTTGTGGCAATCCTCCTGTCTCAGTCTCCCAAATTTGGGTGTTCCAGGTGTGAGCTACCAAACCCAGCTAAATCCCAGACCTTCCATTATGATGTCTACCTTTAGAAAGTAAAATCATGTTAAGGTACACTGTTGTTTTCCAAAATTCCTGAATGGAGAACAGTACATGTAGATGCTTTCCTCCAGGATCTGAAGGTGCCATCTCTGTAATAACCAAGCACGTGTTCCTCTCACAGATAAGCCTCCCCCAGGAGCACTACTACCTCGGTTTGGCTTTGCCTCCCCCGCCCCCCAACAGCATACTCTCCTACTCCTCAGCGGGGGTGTTGTGCTTTGCTCTGAGAAAAGCGCTGGCCATCTCCTTTCCCACCGTACTTCCGCTCTGCACTACCAGCAACTGAACCCATGTGAACCTCACAGACTATGAAGACTGGATTTAGGACAAAACTGCCTGCTATGCTTCCTAGTTCCACCAACTCGTTTTAGTTACATTCTCTGCAATCCAAGCGTAAGAGAAGAATGTCACCTGACCACACAATGTCATAGAATTACATATGAGCACAGTAACTCGAGCATCTTAGCAGGCACAAGACATCAGAAGGCCGTGAGTCTGCCTTTGTTCTTAGTGCTGTTATCACTACTTCCATAGCTCAAGCCTTCCGTGTTCTACTGCAGATAATCACATTCATGTGATATTGTTCCAGGCGACACTTGTATCCTGCCAACCACTTAAATCCAAGTAACTGGGAAATGGCATTGAGCTAAAAGTCTTTAGACTCCGATCGCCTTAGATCTGAACCCACTCCGTGGGGAACAGTAACCCCCCCAAAACAACACACAGATGGGTAACTTCTGACTCACCTTCACACACTGACTAATGACACTGGCTAATGTGTTCCAAGATAGTATGTTTTTGTACCATACTCAATTCTTCCCAACGTTTTACACCTATTTCATCTTCTCCCATACTGTCCCATGATAATATAACTCCAAGAACTCAAACTGAGAAATAATTTCAAATACCGCCTTTTGTTCATTCATAACCATGTATAGTTTGATGCGATTACTATATAAAATGGGAATACAACAGAACGCCCCACCTGTAATGTCTACCAAACAGTATCCTGACACTCCCTACAACTCTATGAGGTAAGCATTGTTACTGTTCTCATTTTACACATGAGGACATTGAGGATAAATGATGCTCTACCATAACAGAGTTCCAATCTATCAAAAAAGTACACATATAAATAAGTGCCTGTGATCGAGGAGAGGGGATAGAAAAGGTGTTTATGACGGGTGCAAAGGAACAAGGAAAGAATCTGAAAAGATGAGTAACCATTAGGCATTCCCAGCCAACGCAATGTGCCCGCACACAGGACTGGAAATAAAACCACCACAGCGCAGGAGTGGGAACTGCATCTTTGGAAAGGCAGACAAGGGTGAAAGGGCAGAGGACCTTTGAAAAGTCGAGTAGGGGCCAAATCACAGAAGGCCTTGCATACAACAGAAAGGAGTGAAGGCTTTACTCTGTGCTCAACTTTCCTGTAAGTAATGACATTATTTTTCCAAAACTTTGCCAAGATATTGTGAGCAGGAGTAAGTGTGAGACTAAGAGATTATGGAGACTATAGAGGCAGAGACCGTAAACAGGTAAAGGAGGTTGAAAAGGGGAGATCCAAGGATGAAACCCAAAGTTTCTTAAATAGAGTGGCCCAGTAAATAAGGATGGTGACACCACAACAAACCAGGATAGGGAGGAACCAATGCAGTGAAAAGGGAGTGGAGCCCCAAACCAGGGATTCCCCATAGCTGTGGCAAAAGGCAGAAGCCCAGGAAGAAGACAGCTAGCTCAGCTCAAAGATTCAGGAGTCAAATGTTTTGGCCATCTCTATATAGGAGGAAAGACGCCCTGAAAGTTAGGAGACACAGTCCATAGATAGGTTTCAGCTTTGGCCCTGGCTTGCTGGAAACCTGTGGCTGACATATTTCACTGTCCTCATTTGTAAAATCAAAGAAAATGTTTAAAATACATTTTCTAGAGAACGGAAGGAGTGGCGTTAAATTTCTTTCATCTACAACTGGAGCCGACTTTGGGTAGAAAGTCTCCACAGTGGAGACTTCTGAAAGCCTGAGCAGGGCAGAGTGCTACCATCAAATCACTTTCACAGAGGTCTGGACCCTGGGTGTGCTGCAGGAAAGCCTGGCTGGCTGGCTCTGGTCTCCACAAGCCTGGCTTTGGGGGTGAGCTGTTTTCAGCGGCTGCGATCACCTCTTGGCCAAACTTGAGTGGCTACTCCTTTTCTGGTTAGGAGTTGGTTCCCCCCGCCCTCCAGGGAACAGGTCCCACCAGGTTCGAGTCCTCACTGCATCCGCTGTACCTCACACAGAAAGGGGCGTTCGGGAGATCTGAACTCAAAGGCAGCGGACGCAGCAGATCTCGGGCCCTACCACCCGAGCTTTCTAGCAGCAAGAAGACCCCACACGCACCCAGGCCTGGGCCATTCCCAGACCCGCGCAAAGTCCTTAGGCCGCCACTGTGTCTCCGGGGGCCCAAGAAGAATCGTCCCGACCCCGGCCTTCCCGTGCCCTTCACAAATCCCTCACCCCGGCGCCCTGCTCCGGAGGCAGCTTCTGCAGCCGCCAAAGCGGCGTCCCCTCTTCCGGCTCCATCCCCGAGAAGTAGAGATACCTGTCACGTGACAGGCCTGAACCTTAGGCTTGCGCTACGATTCGTCCACGTGACTTTCTGGAGGGCGGGGCCGGCGGGCGGGCTCAAAGTCCTTGTGCGCATGTGCAAAACCTCAGCCCTTGGTTTTCCCCTGTAGACAAAAAAGAGCAAGGGTTTTTTCCCCTTTTTTTTTTTTTTTTTTTTGGGGGGGGGGGTTCGAGACTGAGGGGAAGTCTGTTACCCAACCGCTTGCTGTCTGGAGGAAGATTTACAGACTTTTGCTCGGTTGAGACTGTGTTCAAAGACAGATCTCATAAACTTTCTTCACTGCAGAAAAGCCATCTAGTAATAGCCACAGCCTGTATTTGAACCCAGGGCCTTTCCCCCAGCGATCTGACAGTCTCCTAGTCAAAGAGTTTGACCTCAAAGTCAAATTAAAGTTACTTTTTAAAATTTTATTTTAAGAGATGTGGGGTCGGGGGCTGGAGAGATGGTTCAGCAGTTAAGAGCACTGACTGCTCTTCCAGAAGTCCTGAGTTCAATTCCCAGCAACCACATGGTGGCTCACAACCATCAGTAATGGGATCTGATGCCCTCTTCTGGGGTGTCTAAAGACAGCTACTGTGTATTCATAGACATAAAATAAATAAATCTTTTTTTTAAAAAAAGAAGATATTTGATTTTTCCCCCGTTTACAAACAGCAAACACAATCCAAGACGGAACTCATAGAAAGGCAAAGTTCAGCTATATATTATTAGGCAACCCAAAGACTCATTATCCAAGCTAAGAAACAAAACAACCTGCTGGTAAAGAAAATCCATGTTTATACCCACACATGTACCACAGGACTGAGCCCGAAATTCTTTGAGCTATAATTTCAATCCAAAAAAAGAAATTTCATGGGCTGGTGAGATGGCTCAGTGGGTAAGAGCACCCGACTGCTCTTCCAAAGGTTCGGAGTTCAAATCCCAACAACCACATGGTGGCTCACAACCATCCGTAATGAGATATGACTCCCTCTCCTGGAGTGTCTGAAGACAGCTACAGTGTACTTACATATAATCAATAAATAAATCTTTTTTTAAAAAGTCACCTTTAAAAAAAAAGTGTCTTTAAAAAAAAAAAAAAAGAAAGAAAGTTCATGATAGAATGAGCCTTGTCGTGACAAGGTGTCATAACAATTAGGGTGATTACAACCCAATATGTAATGTTAGGATTAAGAGTGTTAGAAAGTGGTGAGAGGCATAGATAGATAGATAGATAGATAGATAGATAGATAGATAGATAGATATGCCTTGTCCACAGTCACATGGGCGATAGCTGCAGAGTTTGAAGAGAGAATGAGAGTTCTGCTGTTCTGCCTGGGTAAAGGAAGGCTCACAGGAATGCATGCTTCTCCTGTGACCATGCAGTGTGTAAGTTAATAGTGCAAAATTACATCCATCAGGATATAAAGGATAACAAAAACGGGATTCAGACAACACTGGACACCAAGAAAAGGTTGACCTTTGAAACATGACTATATTAAAATTGAACTTCTGGCAGATGCTGAATTTAAAATATTACATAAAGTGAGAGGAAGGAACCCTTAACATTTAATGTCTTTTCATTAGTAATCACTTGTCTTTGTATGTAATTTAAGGCATCATTTTTTTTTTAATTTTCAACTCTTTCATTAAAAAATGTAGCGTGTCTGTGTCTGTGTGGTGTATGTAGGTTAAGGACAACTTATAGACATTGATTCTTTCCTTTTAGGGTCCTGGGGACTGAACCCTAGTTTTCAGGCTTGCAAACAAACAAATGTTTTAAGTGCCCTGAAGCACTTTAAAACATTACCTGTCTGTTCTGATCCTACCTCAGCTAGGTGTATTCGGGTTTCTATCTCCCTAACTTTGTTTATAGTAAGGGCTTAAAATGCAGACTCTGGAGTTAAGATTAAGTCCAGCTCTGTAAATCATTGGTAACTGTTATCGTCTGTATAGCAATGGCAAGCTAGTTCACGTCTCTGGCTGGTCTGCGTCTTCATCTCTCATTATTTAGAATGACCATGCAGACTTTACAGGGCTTGTTTTAAGCTCATACCTGTAAAGTTGTTTACATAAAGCACAGCCTAGCACCTAGAAAATGGAATGATTCCTTTCTAAGGAGACTTCTTCCCCTGCCTGTATATCGCCAAGGCTAAGCAGCATCCAGAAAACCATCTTCTCGTCTCTGCTGCTAGATCAACTGCTACATGGAACTTTTGGGGAAATGGTCTGCCTCTCAGATACATCCAGCCTGCCTTATAGGCTGTGCAGGCAATGCAGACGAAGGGTTGCAACTGGGAGATGTGAAAGAAGCCAGGGAAGCCTCGGTGCTGAGCAGAAGCTGGAACGCCAGCTTCCTCCTAAAGAGGAAGCTCCTAAAAGAGCTTCTTTCCGGGGTCATTTCCTTATTTTCTATTGTTCTTCCTGTTTTTGTTGTCTGTCATTTGGGGGTAGAGTTTCGTCCACAAAAATCTCAAGTTCTTCCTCCCTCCCTTCCGTCCTTCTCCAATTTCTGACAGACATCTACAATGCATACATATTTGACAAATTATGACTATATTGATCTCTTTTAATGTTTGCTTTCAAAGCAGCCAAATATGAACTGGAATATAGCTCGATGGCGCATTGCTTAAACAATAGCAAGGAAAGATAAAAAATTAAAAAAAAAAAAAACCCTAGCTGTGGTGGTTTGAATAGAAAGGGCTCCCATAGACTCAAGTGTTTGAATGCTTGGCCCATAGAGAGTGACATTATTGGAAGGTGTGGTCTTGATGGAGAAGGTGTGTCACTGTGGCGTCAAACTTTTAGGTACCAAATGCTTTCTTAAGCCAAGGCTCATTTCTTTTATAGCTGCCTTTGGATCAAGATGTAGAACTCTCAGCTCCTTCTCCAGCACCATGTTTGCCTGCGTGCTGTCATGCTTCCTGCCATGACAATTAAAGGACTAAAGCTCTGAAACTGTAAGCCAACCCCAATTAAATATTTTCCTTTATAAAAGTTGCTGTGGTCATGGTGTCTATTCACCACAATAGAAACCCAAATTAAGACTCTAGCCAATTTTTTTTGTGTGTGTGAATTTACCCATCTCCGTCGCCCAATGTCTTGCTAAAGGCATCCACTAATAACCAGTTACGCTGATGATATATTTTCCAATTTATTTTCTAGATCATATTTGCAACAGAGTCTGCCTTCTGAGTTGTCAGTCACTAACAGATCAGAACCCCTTGCTTTCTATTATTCTAACATGACCAAGCCACTTCTCTTTCTTCAGATAATATTATGGGGGACTCCCACTCCTTACACAGATTTCTGCGTGAGTCAGAGAAATTTAATTATCTTACAAAGATACCAGGGAATGTTCAACACATTCTCCATTTACTTCTCACTTACACAAAGGCTGGTCTGATTGTTTCTGGTCTCTAGGTCCTCCAGGTTCTGTCCACTGAGGCCTTGCATAGAGAAAAAGGACCAACGAAACATCACATAGGAAGGTTCTATGTGCCTGACCTAGAAATGCTGCTCACACTACTCCTACCTGCATCACATCAGCAGAGTCCATCTCCATGGAGCTACCCAAGTACAATGGATGCTGACGGGAGAGTTGAGTTGTGCTTCCAGGGAAAAAAAGAACACAATTTGATTTTTAAAATATATGTGTGTTTGGTGTTTGTTTTGTTTTGTTTGCTGCACTTTTTTTTTTTAATTTTGTTTTGGATGGGTTGGGGGTGGGGAGATCAAATTTATTTGATGAAGACAAGCATCATCCAAAGGAAAACAGATTGGAAAGGTACTGTGTAAGGGGATCCTAGGAAGCCCCTGGAGCCAAATAGAGATCTCACAGTGGGCAAGGCACAGGCTCAGGATATGGAGAGGTCCTCAGACATTCAGCACCAACACAACAAGTTCTTTATAAGTGATACAACCATTGCTGTCCTCATGCCCTGCCACCAGCCTCTCTACTTCTCCCTCTGTCATCTTCTCACCCACTGTGACAAGGACATGATAGATTTCAGTCCCCGTAACAGTATCGTTCCTCATCAACACACAAAGGTCTTAGCTGTAACCTTCATAAGTTCCCTGGTCCTTGTCCTTGGTCACAGCATGGTCAGGACGCGCTCCAAGTCCAGCACCTACCTACACATTCATCTCATCACTCTTGGAGCACCTTGGTAATCACAGCCCCCCCCCCTTTCTCCTCTCCTCCTAGTCCTACCTCCACAACCTCCCTCACCCCATTACCCTCTCCTCTTCTTCTAGAGAAGGAAAACTCCCATGGGTACCCACCATGGGCACAGGATTTTACCATTACCCCTTTGGTCAAAGATCTGGAAGGACTCCTTGAATTCTAGAGTCTGGGCCTCAGTGAAATCACACCTCTTGACTGCTCAGCTCTACGCACAGGACCTCTTCCATAAAGATAATATTTCTAATTGAGGATTTATCAACACTGTTAACAACTACCAGCCAAATACAACCCAGGCTCCAACAAACAGCATGTGCCTGCTATACACGTCTATAGATTCAAATTTATACGGGGAAACGATGAGAGGTCAGTGATCCGATCAAGCCCTTTTCACCATAGTCACCATAATCAGGTTAAATTAAAAATTGTAATTATATCCAGGCATGGTGGCACACTCCTTTAATGCCAGCACTCGAAAGCCAGAGGCAGGTGGATTTCTTTGAATTCAAGACCATATAGAGTGAGTTCCAGGACACCAAGGCTATGTAGAAAGACCCTGTTTCAAATAAATAAACAAACCAATAAATGGACATTTCAATCAATCAATCAATTAATTAATTAATTATAGATAGACAAATAGATGATAGATAGATAGATAGATAGATAGATAGATAGATAGATAGATAGATAGATAGATAGATAGATAGATAGATAGATAGATAGATAGATAGATAGATAGATAGATGATACTATAATTCTGTCTAAGGTGGTGGCACTCTTTAGGTCAGCCACTAGGGGGTGCTAATTCCCATCTATTACAAGAAAGGGCAGCTCCACAGCTCTTTTTCTAGTCCCCTTTGTTAATTTTATTATATCATCCAGAAGAGACTGATTCATTACAGACAAGTGCAGACAGGTTGAGAAAACAGAGCAGAACAGGACTGGAACATCCCTGCCGGGGTGCTCCTTGATCAACAAGCTCTTTTGGGGAGCTGAATTCTAAGTCTGAACTGTGCTAAATGAACCTAAAACTGAGTGACACAAAGTAGAATCGTGCCCATGACGACTTGTGATAATATGATGGCCACTTCCATGGATGCATCTGGTCCTCTTGATTAGGTAAGAAGGTTAGTTTTTGTGACTTTTCGTCTTACTAGATGCTACATTCTTATAATTACACCAGAGAAACTCCTGACCAAGCTTTAGGAGACAGCTAGAGCTTCAGAGGGTTCGTCTGTATGTTACAATTGTTCCTGAATGGCAGTTAAATTTTTCTGACATCAGAAATAAGCTTTTGGGTTTGCCCAAATTCTGTGACTTCATGCTTTTTCTATCTGTGACCCTGACATTAGCTCTGTAGAGGTCCTGAAAAATGTTCTAGAAACAAAGAATATAT